>NC_040913.2:69723269-70059275 GCF_004126475.2 Phyllostomus discolor
AAGCCTAGGAGACTCAACAACTGCCGGGGAACACTTCTGCCTTCTCATCGGTGTCTTAGACTTTTATTCAGGGCCCTGAAGCCAACTTTAAAGCAAGGACTGTAAACTTTCCCCAGAAATGTGCTGGAAAGGGTTTCACTGAAGATTACATGTCAGGCCATGAAACCAAACTTGATAAGCAGGGAGTCACTTCCGTTCTCTTCAAAGGCACCTCTGCTGTGGGCACTCACCAGAAATGGCCAGCTGCTGGATCTTAAACTGCAGGTTAATTGTGGGGTTCTCATCTGGCTTGGAAGCTCCAGCCTGAAGACTCATGGTCCCCTTCAAACTTGGTAGCTTTTGGGGATTTATTTTTCCTACATCCCAAGACAGCATCTTCAAAGAAAGAAAGAGTTACAGCGGAACCTTTCATGCACAGCTGTTGAGCTCTAACCTCAGGTCGTTAGTTCACATATTATAGCCTGCCTCTAGGGTGTTTCCCAACAAAGAACCCTATTTGTTACCCTAAATTGTCTCAAGAGAAAAACAAGGTCCGTTTGACTAATCACCCCTTTCAACAAGGTATAAAGTCTATGTGGAGAGCTCCAGCAGGTTACTTCTATCCGAGATCAGCAATTCAAAACCTCCTGCTTATTCTCCTACCTTGGTCACTGGGTCAAACGTGTGTGTGCCCTGAGATGGCGTGAGGCTCATATTCAGGACCCCTTTGGGCATCTGGCTGGTGACGATCACTCCCTCGATGGTCTTCCCCATAGTCTGCTTAGGTCCCACTGTTATTTCAAAGCGTCCAAGCGAACTACTGTCCCGGAAACTGATGCTGTGTTTGACATACACTGGAATTGCCACCAGGCTGGAAAAGAGATAGACGAAAGCCCATTTCATTAATGTGCTGCCCAAATGGCACCCTTTCCTCCTCGTCTGCCCTGCTGGCAACTTTCCCTCCCTTGTCTACTTCCTTACTCATCTTAAAAATTACGCCCAGGGAAAAGCCCCTAATAATCTTTTATGTGTTTCTTTTTGTAAAGCTAAGATGCTGTCTAGTAAGTAAACTAATTCTCCTAATGACTTTTTGAATAATATCCACAAAATTAAAGAGTATACTAAGTCTACTCTGAGAAAGGCATTATAAACAAAAATTAGGAGTCATCATATTTCTGTTTTATTTTGTGACATGTAACTGATAATTATTTGTACTTGGGAGAGTAATATTCATACGTCATGCACATTTATTAATTTCTTGAGAGAGACATTTTACCATTTGACCTTGTGTGATCGTTATAAAAACCCTGTGAAGTAGGGTGGCTTGACAGAAGAGGAAACAGAAAAGTCAGAGAATAGTAACAGTTCCTAACATATACTAAGCACTCCCTGAGTGCCACTATGCTAAATGCTTTATCTCTGTTACCTCATTTAATCTTCCAATAAGTATTAGGTAGGTACTGCTATTGTCCTGATTTCACAGATGAATACTGATATGCTTAACCTCATTAAGTAACTTGCCCAAGGTCACATATCATAAATACTGAAGGTGTGAATTAGGTCTAGGCAGTCTGATTCCAGAGCCTTTGCTCTCAAGTACTCAGATAGCTTTATAAACCATTTATTCCAAATCACACAGAAGGGTAGTGGTGGCTCTGAGGTCTTGTAGCTCTCTTCAGTCCACACACCTTCTACTATACACCTCCTGCTGCTAAAAACCCTTAGACTCACATTGCAGAGAAAGTCCAAGACCAAAAACTGCTGCATTTCATGGTTTTCATTGCATAATTTAATGCTTCTTTTGGTTTGGGGGGTTGAATACAGGTGTACTCAGATTCCAATTTGAGGAAAAAACAATGTTCTTATTTAGACATATAGTAGTGACAACAAAAATAACAGCAGCAAACTTCATGAGCACCAACTTTGTGATAAGCACTATTTAGATTCTCTTATTTAACACTCATAACAAGGCACTTTCATTATTTTCAACTTACAGATAAGAAAACAGACCCAGAAAGGGTAAGCAACTCAGCCGAGGTTACCTGATTAGTAAGTGCAGAGGCTGGAATTTGAACCCAGGTAACTCCAGAGCCAGAGCTCTATCACTATGGATATGACACACACACATGCGCACACGCACACACACACATTCCATTCTTAATTATAAGGGCTGCTTACTTCTGGGCACTGACATGGTAAGAGAGCAGGCGGAAGTTTCCATCAGGAGGGATGAAGGAGAGGATACGCTCCGACTCCCAGCGCTTGAAACGAACACAAGGATGGAAGCTGACATCATCCAGCAACCTGGGGTTCTATAGTTCCCAGGCAAGGAAAAGCAAAAAGTAGTAATTAAATAGCCATCTTTCTTTTGGGAGCAATTTAGATGTTGTTTTTACTAAAACACATACACACACACAAATTCTGTAGTTACTTATAGAAAAGTCAAGCCTGACACAGCTGTGTGTATGTCTTTAATCATCTTTTTTTAAAAGATTTTATTTATTTATTTATTTATTTATTTATTTATTTATTTATTTTAAAGATTACTTATTTGTTTTCAGAGACAGAAGGGAAGGAGAGAAGGAGAGAAACATCAACTGGTTGCCTCTCACGCATCCCCAAATGGGGACCTGGCCCACAACCCAAGCATGAGCCCTGACTGGGAATCAAACAGGAGATCTTTTGGTTCACAGGTTAGAACTCAACCCACTGAGCCAAACCAGCCAGGGCATGATTTTATTTATTGAGTTTTAGAGAGAAAGAACGGGAGGGAGAAAGAGAGGGAGAGAAACATCTAGATGAGAAACATGGACCAATTGCCTCTAGCACACCCCCCACCAGGAACCTGGCCCACAACCCAGGCATGGGAATCGAACTGGAGACCTTCACAGGCTGGTGTTCAATCCACTGAGCCACACCAGCCAGGGCCTTAATTATACCTTTTTGTTCCATTTCATTCTCACAACTCTGTCTTTCCAAAAGCATTTAATTTCCCCTCCCAAGAACTAAAACTGTGGTCCAGGCTTTTACCATGAAGGACAGCGTAAGGTCTGGCATTCCAGTCAGCTTGACACAGGCATCAATCACGCCCTGGATCTCAGCGGTAATGGTGGAACCTGAGACCGGAGCAAGACAAAAGGAAGGTAGGAGGTTACTGAACTCCCCTCTGTTCTTCCCAACTCATTTCCTTCTTCCTGCCCTCCTTCCATCTCTTCCTCTATCCCTCCCTCATTCTCTTCCTTCTTTCCTTCTTTCTATCCATCCAATTAATCTACGTAACATTGACCATCCTTCCAAACATTTATCAACTATGTATCAAGTATGAGATACTTAGATGAAGTAATGGGAATAAAAAAAATAATGAGATAATTAGCCTAAAAGAGTTTTCAATCTAGTACCAGAATCACACAGAATATGATAATCTTAACCAATGGTTCAGAAAATTCCTTATCAGAAACTGCTTTTCCTATGGCCACCGATGAGCTTTGCTGCTATACTGAATGGACACTTTTGGCCTTTATCTCATGGGATTCCTCTGCAGCGTTTGTCGTCATTGACCCCCTTCTTTCTTTTCCAAATCGTCCTCTCTCCCGGTTTTGTACCTGTCTCCCTCAGTGCCTTCTGCAGACTAATTTCTTTTCACATTCTTTAAATGTCTCTGACTTTCCAGTTCTGAACTTCTCCTCTTTCATTCAACATGCTCCCCTTGGGTTATTTCACCTACTGCTCCAGGCTTCAATTTTCACTGATGGCTAATTATTTCCTAATCTTTTTTCCAGTTCAGCCAATTGGACAGCTCCACTTAGATGTCTTGGAGGCACTTCAAACTCTACACGTGACAGTGAATTCATTATTTTCATTCCTGGACCTGCTCTTTCTATTTTCCATATCTTCATGGTGATACCATCCATCCTGTTGCTCAGCCAGAATATCCTCAACCACCTCTAATTGTTCATTGCCCATAGCCAATCAATGATCATTTCCTCTCTTTTGTATGACTCCTACCTTTTAACTCATCTGTGTGTTCCCCTCCACCCTCACTACCGTTGAGGACATCTGTATTTTGTGACTTAAGTAACAGCTTCCTGTTTTCCCCACCTTCTGTCTTACCCCATTTCAAGCCCTTCTTCACACTGTGGCTGGACTGATAGTTTTAAACTACAAATCTGTTCAAGTTACACCCCAACTTAAAAATTTTTCATTGCTCCAAATAACCCTCCTTAAAAACGCATACAAGTCTTTTCATGATCTAGCCATCTAGTTGTTCTTTTGATTATTTTTTTTAATGGAGGCAAAACTTACAGTAAAATGTGAAAATCTTAAATGTACAGCTCAATGAATTTTTAAATATGTATATGCCTATGCAAATATCACCCACATCAAGATGTGAAACCTTTTTAGCATTCTACTGTGTTCCTCTTGCCCAACCTAATTAGTCCAAGTCCTTAAAATTCTGACTTCTATTAACTTAGATGAAGTTGCACCTGTCTTCAAGCTTCATGTAAATGTACATAACCTTACACATCCAAGTTTCTTGCCCAACACTGTGAGATTCATTCATGTTGTTGGCTGTATAAGTAGTTACCCTTTTTCATCATTGTATAGTATTCCATTGTTAGATCATATCAAAATCTATTTAACCTTTCTATGACTAATTGATATTTGGGATATTTTCAGCTTTGGACTAATATGAAAAGCTGCTATGCCTAGTTTTAAAGCCTCAACACTTTTCTTTTTTTGTGCTTCTCAATCCAGTCATACTAAACTACTTTATTTCCCAACAATATTTTTCTTATCTTTAAGTGTTTGCACATTCTTAGCTCCAAAATACATGAACATTTTAATAACTTCTACTCATTCCACTGATAAAGCATAAACATTCACTGACATGGACACTGACAAGCAGTGTCTGTGGTGTTGTGGCTGAGACGAGACAAATTCATGCAGACTACCGAGTCCTATGGAGGAAAAGGGATGGCGCAGCCACTCTCTCAAGGGGAGAGTGCCCAGACCCTTGCCTTGACAGGCTTTTATTGGCTTTAATTTGCATAGGAATATAGGGTGTATATGGAAAGCTCATCAATCACTGTTGGGCAGTAGTGATCAAACAGATAACAATCAAAGAACTCTGAGGGCTTATTTTGAGCCAGGGTCAAATAGCTAAAGGGCCATAAAACTTGGGGGAAACAAACTCATTTCATGCTTGGACCCTTATCATTTAAATTGAGGGTATTAGCAAAGCAGGTTTCACAGGATTTTATGTATTCTTTCTTAGACCTGATTGCCCAGGGGAACCCACCCTTTCTAGCACAGGGCTGCACCCACCTCCAGCATTGTTTCAGGCTTAAGTTAGGCAGGAGAAGTAAGGCAGCCAAGAGATTAGGAGATTTCTTGCAGACAGAATGTGGACTCAGGTTATGTCAAAGCCAAAAGGTGAGGGTCCATCACCCCCTTTCTCCATAGCTCCAAGTCCTTCCTTTAGGGCCCCCTCATGACCATGCCTGTCTTAGGTCATCCCTTCCTTGAGGAATCTTACCCATCATTGGCTAAGCGCTCATGCACTGGGGGCCAGGCAGGTTGAAGTAAAGTAGGCAGAGGTGGTGCTCCTGCCAGGGGGATATGCTTTGTCTCCTTAGTGGCTCAGGGTCTCAAGATCTCTCACTCAGCCTTAGCTGAGTGAGAGGGGGGTTACGGTTTCTGAAACCAGGCACAGTAGTTCCCAATAATTTACCTCTTTAGATTTTGTTCTGTGTGAGTGGGATACCTCTCTTATCGTCCACCTTTTTACCTTTCTTTCCTCCACTAGACTTTCAGCAAGCTTCCGTAGTCATGGACTGTGTTTCTTTCTCTTTCTCTTTGTAACCCCCCTTTTCTCCTTTATTTGTATAACCTCACTGTCAACAACAAAATGACATTATAATCATCATCAACAACAGCAGAAGCTACAACAAAGGTATTTCATAAAGAGGTCCATAAGTTTATATATGGAACACAATTCAGAACACAATTAGGGTTTCAAAAAGATTTAGTGGCAAAACTCAGAAATTGTTAGTCAAAAAATGCTGAAAATACCATCACTGAACCAAAAGCCAGCTGCCACTCACCCACATTTACTGACAAGAATCTCTGAAGACTCATCATGGGGAAGATGAGATCCCCACCACCATGTTGAGTGACAGCCCCATAATGACCAATTGTCCCTCTGAATGACATGCCTCTCTTCATTATTTGCAAATAATTGTTGTTTTCCTATATTATTCAGAATAGGAATATAATAGGTATTCAGGGACTTAGTTACTGGGCTTACTTTTCTCTTTGAGAGTTTGTCTATCTCATCTTTTTTTAAAAAATTTTATTAAATTTACTGAGGTGGCATTGGTTAACTGTGTAGGCAACAAGGAACTGGCAAGAAATATTTAAAGTCATAAAAAGCAGGGACCTACAGCTAAGATTGCTCTACTCAACAAAGCTATCATTTAGAATCAAAGAGCAGATAAAGTGCTTCCCAGATAAGCAAAAACTAAAGGAGTTCATCACCAAAGCATTAATACATGAAATGTTAAAGGGACTTAATAAAAAGATCAAAAAACTATGAATAAAATGGCAAAAATACAAATCTATGAACAATTGACTCTAAAAAGCAAGCTACGCAAACAAGAACAGAGACAGAATCATGGATACAGAGAGTGTTTTGATGGTTTCCAGATGGGAGGAGGTTGTGGGGGAAATGTGTGAAGAAATAAAGGGATGAAGAAGTACAAATAGGGAGTTACAGAGTAGCCATGAGGATGTAAGGTACAGTGTAGGAAATGGAGTAGCCTAAGAACTTGTATGCATGACCATGGACATGAACAAAAGTGGGGGGATTGCCTGAGGGAGTGAGGGGTGCTGGGTGGAGGTGGGGCAAAGGGGAGAAAATCAGGACAACTTTAATAGCATAACCAATAAAATGTAATTTGAAAAATAAAGTACTTAGGAAAAAAGTAAATGAAAAATAAAATAAATAAGTATGAGACAAACATTGGTCTGCATTGCCATGTTTTTACTGCCTTTTTCAGTTCTACTGAGGTATAATTAACTAATAAAAATTGTATATATTTAAGCTGTACAACTTGAGGTTTTGATATATATATACATTGTAAAATGATCGCCAAAATCAAGCCAGTTAACATATCCATCACCTCAGTTATTTGCACGCGTGTGTGTGTGTGTGTGTGTGTGGTGAGAGCACTAACAATCTCCCCTCTCTGCAGATTTCAAGTATATAAAACATATGTGAAGTGAAGTTGTGTTCATTTAACTAGAGGGGAATCCTTTAACAATGCAACTGTAGTCACTGCTGTACATTAAGTCTCCAGAACTCACTCACCTCGCATAACTGGAACTCTGTACCCTTCCACTGACACCTCCTTACTTGCCCCTCCTCCTAACTCCTGCTAACCACCCTTCTGCTCTCTCTGCTCCCGTAAGTGAGGCCATGGAGTACTTGTCTTTCTGTATCTGGTTTATCTCAGTTAAGTGTAATTCCCTCCAGGTTCACCCATGTTGTTGAAAATGGCAAGATGTCCCTCCTTTTTTACGATTGAATAATCTTCCATTGTGTGTGCAGATCTAGCTCACCTTTTCTTTACCCATTCGTCCATCTACAGACATTCAGGTTGTCTCCAAATCTTGGCTACTGTGAATAATGCTGCAATGAACATGGAAGGGCAGACACCTCTTCAAGGTACTTATTTCACTTTCTTTGGATATAACCAGAAGTGGGATTGCCGGATCATATGGTAGTTCTATTTTTAAGATTTTGAGTAACCTCCATACTGTTTTCCATGATGGCTGTGCCAATTTACATTCCCATCAACAGTGTACAAGGGTTCCCTTTCCTCCACATCCTTTCAACACTTATCTTTTGTCTTATTATAATGGCCATTCTAACTGGTACGATGCAATACCTCATAGCTTTTATTTGCATTTCCCTGATGATTAGTAATTGTTGAGCACATTTTCATATACCCTCTGGCCATTTTTATGTCTTCTGAAAAATGTCTAGTCATGTCCTGTGCTGACTTTTTAATCAGGTTATTCATTTTTGGTATTGTTTTGCTACAGTTGCATGGATTCCTTATGTTTTAGATATTAATCCCTCTTCAGATGCATGGTTTACAAGTATTTTCTCCCATTTATAGGTTGCCTTTTCACTCTATGGATTGTTTCTTTGTTGTGCAGCTTTTCAGTTTGATGTAATCCCATTTGTCTATTTTTGCATTTGTTGCTTTTGTTTTCGGTGTCATATCTAAAAAAAATCATTGCCCAGACATATCAAAAAGGTTTCTCCCTATCTTTTCTTCTAGTAGTTTTATGATTTCGTGTCCTATGCTTACATCTTTAATCCATTTTGCATTGGTTTTTGTATATGGTGAGGTAAGAGTTCAATGTGCTTGGCCTGTATGTGGATATTCAGCTTCCCCAACACTTTTAATGAAGAGACCATCCTTCCTCCATTGTATATGCGTGACACTCTTGTTGAAGATCAGTTGATTATAAATGTGTGGTTTTATTTTCTATATTTTGCTTCACGTGTCTCTATATCTGTCTTTATTTCAAATCCATACTGTCTTAATTAATGTAGTTTTATAATATATTTTGAAATCAGGAAGTATGAAGTTCCCAGCTTGATTCTTCCTGCTCAAGGCTGCTTTGACTACTTGGGGTCTCTTTTGGTTCCATATGAATTTTTTTCCCTATTTCTACCAAGAATGTCATTGGGATTTTGATGGGGATTGCACTGATTCTGTAGAATACTTTGGGTATTATCGACATTATAACAATATTAATTCTTCCAATCCATGAATATAGGTGACTCTTTATCTATCTGCATCTTCTTTAATTTTCTTCATCAATGTTTTATAACTTTCAATGCACAAATCTTTCACCTCTCTTTGGTTAAGTTTATTTCTTATTCCTAAATATTTTATTATTTTTATTGCTATCATAAACGGAACTGTTTCCTTAATTCCCTTTTAGGATAGTTTGTTGTTTGCATATAGAAATGCCACTGATTCTTGTATGTTGATTGTTTATACTACAACTTTATTGAATGTATTAGTTCTAAGAGTTTTTTGTTGAATCTTTAGGGATTTCTACATATATGATCATGTCACCTGCATCATTACATTTAAGTCCATTTCTAGTACCTAGCACAGTACTTGACACAAAGTAGGCACTAAGTTAAAATGAATGATTTTGAATTGGGGGATAATTTTGCTAATAGCAAGCATTGCATGAAAGGGGCTTCTTTCTATTTTCGTAGTTAAGAGAACAGGTTACAAGCACCTACCTGATTTATCAATGATGGCATCAATCTCTTCAATCACATCAAAATAGGCCTCATTATTGGTGTATTTCACCCCAGTCCGTCGCCATGGCACCACTGACAGCTGCCCAGTGGGAAGCTGGTCACCCACATTGGTGCTTCCTGAGATAACGAATATTACTGTAATTTATTTCCAATTTGATAACTAGATATAATCAATTATCTCATAATCATAGAATACTTCCCTAAATGTTTCTATGCTTCCACTATTCATTTAGTCAACTAAAGAATTTTTCAAAAAAACAGACAGGAGTTTTCCCAAGTTCTATATGGGCATCCTAGCCTACTTTAAAAACTTGTCGCCATCTGGTCTGCCTTCTCAAGCAGAATAAAGGTTAAAATAGTTACCTGAGAAACAGATATCATATTTTGGTTTTGAAAGTAACTTGAACTTGGTCTCTCAAATTCCACAATAGCTTGCAGCTTAAATAATGTATTGGCTTTCAGCAGAGATGGTAATCTACATATTGATATAAAATTTTCATGGGTAAAAACAGTATTCTAGTTTGAGGTAGATTCTTAAGTACATTTATGCTATATGTATTATAGCATAATACATATGGCATATGTTGACATATTAAAATGTATACATCAACATAATATCTCTCATACTGATACTGAAACTTAGAAAAAGAATGCAAATTACATCTTCCCCAATCTCTAGGAGTTATAAATAAATTCTTCAACTTGTTTTTCCCTCAAAAGCACCAAAAATATTTTTAATTCAAAGGCTCTATACTCAAATTATGAAATATTATAACTAATTCAAAATTTCCTTCTCCTGTAACCTGGATCTTTTTAATCTAAAGAAAATAAACATTAAACCCACACATATTCATCATGTTTCCAAAACATTTCAGCTTTTCAAAATGGTTCTCAGATACCTTTTTTTAGATTTAAGTTCAATTCTGGAAAATGACTTAATAATATTCATAAATGATCAGGTGCTAATAAAGCTTTGTAAGGTTTAAAATGAGCTCAAAATATTGAAAAACCCAACAAATGTTTTCTTAAAAAGTGTGCTATATATTAAAGCATGTCATCATGCTATAATAATTAAATAAGCATGATAATAAGGCAGGAAAGCCTAAAAAAAAGACCAAGAATCCACAATGATTTAAGTACAAGATAAAAATATCATTTGAAAGCAGAGGGGAAGAGATAAATTATTCAAGGAATAGTGCTAGGAAAAGTGACTGATAATTTGGAGAAATAAACATAGAGCCTTACTTTATATTGATTACCAAGACAATTTCCAAATAGATTAAGTAATTCAATCCAAAAATAAAACTGTAAAAGAATTAGAAGAAAATACACTTTTTAAAAAAGACTTTCCCTTTGTCCAAGATCAAAAAGACATTCTCTTAGTATGGGTGAGGGGAGGCAAAAAAAAAAAAGACATTCTTATGTTTTCTTCTAACAGTTACAGAGTTTGTGTTTATATCTAGCTGGAACTTATTTCCTGTATAGAATAAGCAGGGAGACTTCATTTTTTTTCTATATCAAAGCTGATTCCCCTAGTAGAATATATTTAACAACTGGCCCCCGACCCACTGATTTGATATATGACTACATCTATATATACCAAATTTCTATAAATACAAGGATCTGTTTCTGGACTTTCTATTTTATGCCAATCATATTTGCCTATTACTGGGCCAATACTATATTTTTAAAATGATCAAAACTTCATGATATATCTTGTACCTGATAGGACACACTCTCTTGCTCTTCTTTTAATGTTTATTTTCAAAACTGTCTTGGTTTTTACAACTCAAATCTATTCTATAAATTTTTGTCTCATGTACCATATGAACTTAGTATATCTTGATACTATTTGACAGGGAAATCCTTCCAACCTTTTGTAATTCTTTTTCAAAATCATCCTGGCTACTGTGCATATTTACTCCTTTTAAAATGTATTTTTCAATTGGTTTGTCAAATTCCTTATAGACCCTATTTATATACTTAGCAAGATCCAAAAGGTAAAGCCTTAATGAAGCATGATTAACTTCATTAAATCAAAAATTTTTAAATGTGGCTATACAAACAATGCCATGTAAAATGTCAATGACAAGACAGATTGTGAGAAAATACCTGTAACAGAATATTCAAAATATATAAAGAACTCCCACAAACCAACATGTACATTTCCAATATACAGGGTCCAACAGAAGTAAGGCCTGCTTGAGTGTGGTTAGTAGGGTACATGAATGTCTCGCACGAGATGGAAAGCAATTTGAACATTCCACCTAAAATGTCATATGGTGTGCTTGAGTGTGATATTGTTATGTTTTTGTAATAAAAAAGGAGTATTATTTGTGCTAGACCCTGTATGTGGTAGTTTAATATCCTTAAATGAAAGAATTATTTTAGAGTAAAAAAGAAAAGCATTTCAACATAAAAAAATGGGCAAAGGACACAAAAAAGTAATTCACTATAGAGGAAAAACAGTCAATAAACATTTGAACAGCTTTTATATCCTTAGTAATATAAAAATGAGTGTAAATTACAAGATATCACTAAACTATCAAATATCCAAGGTTTTTAAAATTAATAATAATAATGGTGATGATGATGATAGGGTTGGCTAGGGTACATAGAAATTGCTACTGAAAGTATAAATTGGTGTAACTTTTCTGGAAGGCAAGTTGGCATAATGTATGCAAGTCCATAAAACGTGCACATGCTTTGGCCCAGCCCCTCTATTTCTAGCACTGAAACGAAACCATCCTAGATGTGCACAAATATTTAAGTATAAGAATGCTGATTTCTTGTTATTTTTTAAAAGATTTTATTTATTTATTTTTAGAGAGGGAAGGGAGGCAGAAAGAGAGAGAGAAACATCAATGTGTGGTTGCTGGGGGCCATGGCCCGCAACCCAGGCATATGCCCTGACTGGGAGTCGAACCTACGATGCTTTGGTTTGCAATGTGCGCTCAATCAATCCACTGAGCTAATACCAGCCAGGGCGATTTCTTGTTATTTAAAAGAACAAAAACTCAGAAACATAAACAGAGACTGAGTAAATAATTTAGGGTCTATTCCATATGGCAGGAAATTGTAAAGTCACCAAAAATTATGTAGAAGGATAGTTATCATAATGAAATAGTATTCACAAAATATTGATAAAAGGTAAGTTTTAATCTATGTACAAGAGTAGTTAAAAAATTCTATCCATCCATCTATAATCTATCTATCTATCTAGAAAAGATAAAAATATATACACAAGTATGTTAAAAGTGTGATGGGATTAAGAATTAATTTCATGTTCTTTGTGCTCTTCTGTATTTCCAACATTTCTACAATAATCATGTGTTTCTTCTGAAATCAGAAAAAAGTTGTTTTTCAATTGTGTTACTTCATTCTGTCTTTGAAATCAGGGTATTTTCTACATAATTAAAATCTCTCTCAGGTCATACTTCAAGACTATAAAGAACAAAATTAAATCACCTGGACACTTGAGATCCCCAAAGATAAGCATTCTAAACAATGCAGGGACCAGACTAAGCCACACCCCCAATGGCAGCAGTTTTCTGTGGGTTTGCCCATTGTCCATACCTGTTATGGTGTTGACAACCGTTCGAAGAATGGTGGGAGGCTTTATCAGTTCTTTGAGGATGTTTGACTCGGTAGCTAATGGAAACCCATTATCAAGCATCTCTTCCAAAACCTCATAAACCACAACCACGTTGTCTTTGATCACCGGCTCTGAACAGACTCCAAAATAATCCTGATGAAAAGACAGTGTATACATTTATCACTCAGGGATTGTCATTAAGTCAGAGAATGTTCCCAGAGAATAAGGATTTAGTTCTGCCTGTATGTATTTTCTCAATGTTTAGGATATTCTTCTACAACAAGGGAATGAGGCATAACCGTCGTTCTCTTAAAAAGAACACTTGTAGTACCAGTATCATTACTAGCTTCTTTTATAAACAAGAGTAAGTCATTTAGCCTCTTTGGGTTGGTTTCTTCAACTACATAAAATATATAGAATACAGCCCTGGCTGGCGTAGCTCAGTGGATTGAGCGCGGGCTGGGAACCAAAGTGTCCCAGGTTCGATTCCCAGCCGGGGTACATTCCTGGGTTGCAGGCCATAACCCCCGGCAACCGCACATTGATGTCTGTGTCTGTCTGTCTGTCTGTCTCTCTCTCCCTCCCTTCCCTCTCTAAAAATAAATAAATAAAACCTTTAAAAAATATATATAGAATACAAAACTGAATCTAAACTACTATATGTGCTTATGAACAAGAATTTGAAACTATAATACTTGATATGAATTTGGAAGTGAAAATCTTCTTAATCTCTCTGTGTGCTACTGCTTAACATTCATGCAGCAAATAAGAATTCAGAGGGAAATAAAATAAAATGAGGGGTATGAGCAAGCACACTAGAAAATCAGTTTGTATCATCTCTACTCTAAGATGCTATGATTCTAAGAATGCTTTGTCCTTTTATTACCAAAGGCTAAACGTAGATACTAAATTATCTGGGTTGTGGAAAAAGCACTGGATTCCAAATCAAGACCTGGGTTACAATGGTCACTTACTAGATTACTAGATTAAGTCATGCTAACTAATTTGGATCTTGATTTCTTTAACAGTAATAATCAGGATAATACCTTTGGACACACGGGGATGCTGTAAGAACTCAGCATGATTGATTAAATGATAACATGTGAAAGTGTTTTATAAACTATAAAGCACTATGTAGAATGCAATGCATGATGCTAAAATGATTTAGAAAAAAAATATCTGTGGTCATTTGGTGCACACTTTGAGCAATGCCAATCATGCCTTGTCCTAGACCTCTGAGATGGTTACATGACCTTCTTGAATTCATCCACTGAAGGGAAACTGACTCCTTTTTGAGAAGGCCCATTCTATTCATGGACAGCTTTGAGTATTAGAAAGTTCTTTTGCTAAACTAACATTTGTTTCCCAAATCTTCCTAATAGAACAAGTTTATAGACTAGTCCCGCAGCTATTTGAAGACAACTACAGGATTTCATTTCAATATATTTTTCTCAATTGTTTTTTATCCTCACCTGAGGTCATTTTCTCATTGCTTGTAGAGAGAAAGAAAGGGACAGCAGGGAAAGAGAGAAGCATCAATGAGAGAGAAAAACATCAATCAGTTGCCCCTGGTACATGCCCAGACCGAGGACCGAACCCACAATCTAGGCATGTGCCCTGACCAGGATCAAACCCACAACCTTTCAGTTTATGAGATGATGCTCCAGCCACTGAGCCACAGGAGCCAGGGCTTCAGTATTTCTACTCAGGGCCAAACTTCCTGTTTGATTTTTCCACTGTTCGTGCCATGGTATGGTTTCTAGGTCGTTTTACCCTCTTGCCATTTCTTTGAATATGCTCCAGTTTTCCTGTATTCTCTTCATATTGTGATATTCAAAATTGATGACAGACTCCAGATGTGATTTAATTACATCAGATAATGTCAATTACTGAAGTCATTCCAATATCCAAGCGCACTTAGAAATATGTTTCTAAAACAAAATGATTTCTTTTTTAAAATCAAGAAGTTAAGGGCAAAAAAGTTACACATTTCCTTCCCAAGAGTGATTTTATTTTGAAATATAAATAAAACATATCACTATATTTTATAAATTAGGCAGAATGTGAACTCAGCAGTTGGAAAGGAGACTTGTAAATATGATGGATTGCTAGAGCAAAAGTGCCTGCAATTCTATAGCTGAAACTCTTCTGTTATCTTCTAGTCCTAGAAATATAATACAGCCAGAAAGAACATATATCAGAAAGATACCCAAACCAGGGCATATCCATTGACTTTTAACAAATGCATCAAAAATAACAAGTTCTGAAGTTCTAAACTTCTAAACCAGCAACTTCACTATTTTCTCAAATTATTCTGTGGTTTCAACTAGATTGAACAACTTTTCTCATTTCCTGTCTTATAATTAGTTACATAAGATCAGCATGGCAATATGCAGCTGACATTAAGTTTCATCAATGGGACTGTTAATTTTAGGATGGAGTAAAGAATCACATGTGGAAATCATAACAGGGCCCAGTCAGAGCGGTTTAAGTTCCTAACTACTGGGTTCTTTCACTTACAGTTCCTCCACACAATGGGCTTCATAACTCTCAGGTTTTCACTGTGTGAAGGAACTACATACCATGTGAAAACTGGAATCCCAGAATAACACTACCAGAAAGTATTTGTGGAAAAATTATAAAATATAATTCCTTTGGAATGAAAGCTGTTTCAAACATGTGATTTAGACATAAGTGCAAATGAAAGAACTCTTTGACTTATTCTTCATTATTTATCATAACATTTGGGTGCTCCTTCTCTTCTCATCCAGTTCCACAATTTCTATATTCATGTGACTAATTCCAGACTTCACATGACATTGAAGTTGAACCAAAGAGCCCCTGCTCCTCATTTATCATCTGAGTTATACAAATACCACAACAGTTAGAAGCTGAGCAAGACGTTTAGGAGAGGATTCCACTGTCTAAAACCAGAGTCTGGGCAAAGCTCAAAATCTGTGCTATAAATGGTGCTGACATCCCACTCCCCAAGATCTTCAAATCTATTCCTCAAGGGAAAACTCACAATGAAAACTGTCTTGTAAAGTGTGTTGCTTAAATTCTTTTGGGTACAGAAGATTTTTCAATATCAAGTTTGCAACAAGGAGCTTTTATGCTGTGAATAAGCACCCTAAACCCATAATGAAGTGCATGTTCACAAATTACCTTGCCAGGGAGAGTGAAAACAAGCCTTACTTAGCATATATATATATATATATATATATATATACACTCATCACTTTTTGATGCAACTTAAAGCATGTAATTAACAATGGTTAGCATCAAGTCCACTATTTTAAAAAACCTCCAAAAACTAAAGTCCTCTGATTTGTGAACAAAGTGTAAGACAATTCCAATCTCCAGAACTAAAATGACCGTACACAATCATACAGAGTAGGGTGGCTTTCTCATGCAACGAGTTCAAAAGTACTCAATTTATCATGCTAGATGCAGCCAACTCAATAAGTAGAATCAAGAATCTTACCAGATGAGGAGGAAGTGAGCAAGGTCAGAGTTTCAATTTTTTAAAAATGTTTCTTAATTGGACTAAATACAGTGGAGACAGAATAAGAAAGATACTTTATCGTTTACATGTATGAACCTTGTCACATTCACGCACCTGAAATGTGTCCACTACTCGGTGAAGGAACTCAATGACAAATAGAGGCGGGACCTCCGTCTGGATCACAGCCACAAAGAAGATCTTGTGCCGGTATACACTTAAGAGATAGTGGTGAGGGGTAGGGATAACTGGTGGTACGTTCTCTGCCTCAGTAGCTCTCTCTTGTGCCTCAAAAAAGTAATCACAGACAGAACGGCTGACCACGCTTTTCCAATGTTTCTCCAGGAAAATATCTCCTGAGGAGTTGATCAAGAAAAGGCTATGAATCATGGTGGAGATTGCCAATAGAAGAGGAAAGTCTTTTTCAGTCAGAACACCTCAGGACTCAACAAATTCCCAACCCTAAACAAAACAAAAGAAGTTATGATCAATTCAATTGAACCAAAACACCTTTTTTCCATCAATCCAAGTTTATCCATCCTTCGAGAATAGACTCAAGCCTTCCTCTATCACGTGAGATTGAATTATCCCTCCTTTGAATTCCTAAGGATAATTATCAGCTATCTTATTTGCCAATCAATCACATACTGCCCAGTTATCTGTACTAGTGCCTGATTCATGTCTATTTAAAATTCAACTTAATTTGTGGATGTGCATTTTTCTCAACTGGACTTTATGCTCCTTGAGAAAAATAACATGCTTCATGTTCTTTGTTACCTCACTGCACAGTGCTCTCTTACATAAAGAGGGCTTCAAAGAATTTTAATGAAATTCATGTATTTGGTCACAGCTCACACACATATATATTTATAGTTGTGCAGTCTCATATGGTAACCATTAGCCAGCTATGGCCAGTGAGCACTTAAAATGTGGCTGGTCTACACTGAGATGTTCTGTAAGTGTGAGATACATGCCAGACTGTGAAGGATTTGTATGAAAATGAGATTTTAAGATCTCTTACCAATAATTTAATATTGATAAATTAAATTAATTTTGATACTAATATTGATATTTTAGATACATTGGGTTAAATAAAATACATTACAATTTATTTAACCTTTTTTAATTTGGTTAGTTGAAAATGTAAAATTAGTAAACAGTATGTGGCTTGCATTATATTTCTATTGGACAGTGCTTGTCCATGGAATGGAAAGCTGTCATTGTAATCTTTAGTCATTGAGTCAATTCCCATTCTCTAAATATAT
Source organism: Phyllostomus discolor (assembly GCF_004126475.2). NCBI lineage: Eukaryota > Metazoa > Chordata > Mammalia > Chiroptera > Phyllostomidae > Phyllostomus > Phyllostomus discolor. The sequence continues at coordinate 69,740,966 of NC_040913.2, forward strand.
TATGCACAAGGTTCTGTGTGGGATGCCTTAAAAAAGAAAAATCCCTCTGGCCCTGGACAGAGGTTCAGTCCTCATTGAGGCATACGCCTGGGTTGCGGGTTTGGTCCCCAGTCGGTTAGCATGCAAGACGCAATGGAACTATGTTTCTCTCCCTCTCTTTCTCCCTCCATTCCCCTCTCTCTAGAATCAATAAAAAGAAAAAAATCTCTCTGGGGAATAACCCTGATTCTTCAGGCGACAGCATCTCTATGGTACCAGTTTCCAGAATGAGGCAGCCGCACTGTACCCCAACTGTGTCCATTCTGCGAACTGGCCCAGGAGGTTTTATACATACCGCAAAGGCCTGTCTACCAAGTGCCCCAGCGCGAGCTTAATCCTTCTGCGGGTGGACAAGACAGGCGGAGGGAGGGGAAGCTGAGACTAGCTAGGATGTGGATGAGGGAGAGACGGCCTCCGAAATGGGTTATTTTTGCGCTGGTCCCAGCCCAGCCGCCTGTGAGCCATAGATGATCCACAACGTTTGAGGGCAAGGTGGACAAGGGGGCGGATTTAAGGTGCGTGCACGTTTGGGAGGTGAAGAGTCACCAGTTTGCGCACGTGCGTTGCCATAGCAACAGTATCCTCTCCTCCCTCAGCCATCCGCCCGAAGGGGGCCACCTCCGCAGCCCCGTGCTCGATCTCTAACCTTTCCCCACCGTTTCCCGCAGCGCGGAGGTTAAGTCTGTCGGTTTCTCGTAACCTTACCCGCGCGCGCCCCCGTTCAACCCGCGCGCCCCACCCCCACCCCGGTCGACAGCGAGAGCTCTCCATCCCCCCTCCCAGACCCAGGTCGCCAGACCTCCTTACCCGGCCTTGCTCTTCGCAGTGCCCACCTTTCCACAGCGCGGACAAGCCCCGCCTCGCCACCCTTCCCCACCCCACCCGCCCCGCCCAAACCCCCTGATCTCAAGCCTGTCGCCGCACGCTCGCTGATTGGCCGGCCTGCGGGCCTTGCGCCAGAGACCAAGGTCTGAAAGCTGCGGATTGGGCGTCAGTGATCCGCTCCTCCCCTCTGATTGATCGCAGTTTGCGGCTCAGCACGTTTTCCGACACTGTCCTCCAGCTGGTCCTTGTTGAGGTTTCGTAAATCTTCAATTGGTGCAGGTCTGTGACTCCAAGCCCTGATTGGCTGTCGCGAACAGTCCCTGGCCGCCAGTCACGAAAAGGCCTGGCCGCTTGTGGCTGTCACCTGTGTAACCGTAACCGCGGAATGTGCCTGGAAGGGATGCTAAAGAGTGTAACTTCCAGATCATGATTTATCGAATACCGTATCATGGACAATAAATCATGAACAATAAATCATGAACAGTAATAACTACCCTCCATTTTAAAAAAGAGGCATGATGCCCTTTCATTTATGTGCATTGGGTAAAGAAAAGGTGATAAGCAGTATTGCCTCATATCCAGAGCTCAGGACCTCGATTCAGGAGGCTTCTCCCAGCCCCAGCTAAACCACCACTTGCTTGACTTGGGCAAGGTACTTAACTTTTCAGAACCTCAGTTCCCAGACCTGAAATTGGGGGTAGGGTAGGGTGTTAGACAGGTATCTCTCCAAATTGCATTGGTGCGCTAATGACTTTGATACTACTATTTTAAGTGATTTGAGTCATTGTGATCCAGAAAACCGTGGAGAAGTCAGAACACAAGTCTCAACTTCAGTTAAACGAAAAATTAGTTAACAAATGAGAGGAGGTGTAGAAAGTGTTTGCCTCGGTTCCTGGAACATCGTAGGTGTTCAGTAAAATGGTAAACTATGGTGATGGTGGTAATGATGTCTACCTAGGCCACGAGGGTATCACCCTGCTGTGCTTTACTTTCCATGTTGGTAAAATGGAGCATGAGTGGCGGCTGCTCATTATCCAGGACCATGGTAAATGTCTGTCAAAGATGGAGTGGCTTGTTCTCTGCAATCCTATCTAAGGGCAGATTGTTCGCTAATTTTGAACTAAGTAAAAAAGAAAACCCCAGATCAAAATGGCTGAATGATGTGCATCTTGTAAGCAAGCTTAGGGGCTCTGGTGCCAGACTGCCTGCGTTTTAAGTGCACCAACACTTACGTCCTGAATGTACCTTAACTTCTCTAAACTTCAAGCCCCTCACTTCTCAAATAAGGACATTATAGTACTAATTGTGGAGTACTAACTGTTGAGAAGGCACCTGGATATATGTGAGTCTAGGGATCAGAAGAGAGGTCTGAACTGGAGATGTAGATTTGGGAGTTATCCATATACTATATGGATATTTAAAGCCACAAGACCAGTTGAAATGACTAAGGGAGTCAGCATGGAGAAAGAGGAGAAATAGAGCCTAGAGCACTCCAAATGTAAGAGTCCATAGAAGAGCCCTGACCTGTGTGGCTCAGTTAGTTGGAAGTCATCCCTCACAGTGAAGAGTCACTGGTTTGATTTCCGGTCAGGGCACATGCCTGGGCTGAGGGTTTGTTCGGTCCCCAGTTGGGGTGAACTGATGGATGTTTCTCTCTTACATCAATATTTCTCCCCCTCCTTCCCCTTCTCTCTAAAAATAAATAAATAAAATGTTTTAAAAAGAGTTCATAGAAGAGAGGAAGATACAGATTCATTTAATCCACCCAACTATCCTAAAATGAATTACTTATGATCCCTTTTTATAGGTGAGAAAACTGCTGTGGTTGCATAAGTAACTAGGCAAAGGTCAAGTAAGTAGGTGAGCAGCTGAGAATTCATGCACACAGGAAGCCTAAAGCAATCTGGCTCACCGTGCACACCTCTTGCTGCTCTCACAAGCCCAGGAGCCCAATGAAGACATGTTAAGTGGGAGAGTAAAATGCTTTCAGATTTACATGTCAGAAAGACCAGGCATGTGAGATAGATTAGAGAAGGCCAAGCTTGGGAGCAGGGAGGTCGTTTGGACCATTGCAGTAATCCACATGAGAGATGCTAATGACTACAACTAGGATGGGGGATTGGAAAGAAGTAGACAAATTCCAGAGGTGTGTTTGGAGGTAGAATGATAGGGATTGGGGATCAATTGAAAGTGAGGGGTGAGGGAGAATGAGGGATCAGAGAGTATTCATAGGTTTCTGACTTGGCAACTGTGTGGTTAGAAGTGCCATTCACTGAGATGGGAATCACTGGAGGAGAGGCACAGTGACAGCAGGGAGAGATGGCATGAATTTTGTCATAGGGATTCCCAGGGTCACATACAAGTTGACACTCAAATATTTGTTAAGTTGAACCCAACAACATAGAATTGGGGAGCTTGTCTAGTACATTCTCATGGTTTTAAGAGAGGCCACCAGAAGTCATCGACAAATGGTATGTCTCTTTTATGCATAAAACTCTCTAGGAAAAGATTTCCTAAAGCTGCCACTAGTAAGCCATCCTAATGTTTAACAGTTCTCATTGCTGAGCACTTTTTTCTCCCATGAAAAACCAGTCCCAGCTAACAGAGTTCCCTGGGAATGATTATTTAATTAATTTAGCAGGGAGGGGGGCAGGTCCGAAACAAGAGAGCCCTTGCTCACTGAGAGAGACATTTTACAGGGCTCTGCAGCAGGGCCCCAGCCCTCCTCTCTGGCTTTGACATGTCATGCTCTGTCCATGCATGCCACCTCTCTATTGGTCACACACTGGAGAAAAGGAATGCCTCCCCTTTGTGTCTGTCTGTGTTCTCACTGACTCCTCTGCTTGGCATGCCTTCGTCTCTTACTCATCCTATTTGTGGAATTCTCTTCAGCCCTCAAGGCCTAGCCATATGTTTTCTCCCCCACAAAGTCTGTCCCAAACTTGATACCCCCACACTGGAAGTAATTTCTCCCTCCTGCGTGATTACATAGCCTTTCACAGCTCCTTCATGTAACCTACGGTGCCTTTGACACCTGCCACGCATTCATGTATGCAGCCTGATCACCACAACTGGATTGTAAACTCTTTGGAAACCATAAACAAGCATTTATGGAGGGCCTACCACCCCGTGAGCATGGACTGAGGGGCCAAAAACAGTTAAGGCATGTCTTCAAGGAGCTTATAGTGAAATGTGGTAAAAGATATAAAGAAAGACCAGTTCCCTTTAAATTATCAAAACCAGCTCCTTTAAGGCTAGCCATGGAAGAAACCTGACATTATGAAAGGGAGAGCCTGAACTTGACACTCTTACTCTCAAAAGAGACCCATCTTCCCCTTTGGGACCTCCCACTACTGGCTGTCATCTCCACCGTGCTGGACTTAGGAGGCTCAGTATCCCTTTAACTCTTCAATACCATGGTAGATACATTAGTTTTTCTTTAATTTTCCATAACAGAGCAAGAACCAGGGTGGACACATACAAAAGACTTGGAGATAATAAAAGGGAAATGAACAGAAAGAGTAACATGTAAGTAATAATGTAGCTCACAAGATGCGATGTAATCAGGGTATCTTGGGATACACACCCGCTCCCAGGCGGCGGAGGCTCTCTGTAGCTCCTCTTACTCAGAAGCTCCAGCAAAACCATCTCAAGTTCCTGAAATGCAAACCCTGCCTGACAAGAAGAGAGCAGCATCCCTCTCCCGGCACCTGCAGGTTGGCCAACTGATTCCAGTCTCCTGAGGAAAGTAATCGTCACACCAAGCCCCTTCCCTAGACAATGAACCCCAGGAACATCCAACTGTGAGGTCCCGCTCACACCTCAGGGGCGTGGCGTTATTCTGTGTCTTCTTACTAAACACGCCTTCACTGTGTATCTCCACTCTGCCCAGATGACCTCGTGAGTGTAAGTTCTCTTTCAGTGACGATGACTCAACCTCTTCATGGACCTCCAGACCAACGTATCCAACTGCTCACTTGGTATCTCCATTTAGGTGCCTCACAGACATCTCAATAGAACAGGAAGGAACTCAAGCTTCTTTTCCAAATCTATTCCCTCCTCCAAACCTACTCTGCCTTGCTTTCCCCGTCTTAGTAAATTCCACAACTCAGACCAATACTCACAAATCATCCTTGAGTCCTCTATTACGCTCATCCCTTGGTCTAATCAGAAGCAAACCCTGTTGATTCTGTCTCTGAAGTAGATCAGGAAACCATCCTCTCTGCCTCCACTGTCACCACCCTGGTCCAGGCCACCATCACCTCTTGCTTCAAAGACTAAAAACCCTCCCAGTTCCACTGTCACCTGCGTGAGTCCATTTTCTATACAGCAGCAAAAGTGAGCTCTTGTTTGAATTTTGTTCTTTTTAAAATCAGTTTTACTAAGCCATAACAAAGATGCCATAACATTCACTCTTTTAAAAATGGTTTTGGTATACTCACAGAGTTGTGCAACCATTGCCACAATCTAATTTTAGCACATTTTCATCACCCTAAAAGAAACTCTCTACCCATTAGCTGTCACTTTCCATTTCCTCCCAACCTCCCTGCCCCAGGCAACCACTACTTTCTGTCATTATAGATTTGCCTGTTTTGGACAGTTCATACAAATGGAATGTGTGAACTGTTATGATTGTTTCCCTTTTTCTTCTGAAAAAATATTATTATTATTATTATATTTAGGCAAAAAATATTTGTTGAACACCTATACTATGCAAATGATGACAATAAACATTTTATGCCTGTGATTATTTCCCTTTGAAGACTCCATTGTAAACAAGCATATGAAGAAAGATAAATTGTGAGCAATTATTTTGGAATTGGGGTGCTTGGTTAAAGAAAAAATTGTGTTTATAATCTTGGGATTTAATTATTTATTTATTTGAACCCCCTTCACCCCTAGCAGGGGCTTCTCCACCCCTACTCCCCACACTGACAACCACCAATCTATTCTCTGTATCTGTGAGCTTGTGTTTTTTTTTTTCCTTTTTGATTCCACATATAAGAGAGATCATATGGGACTTGTTTCTGACTTATTTCATTAGCATAATACCCTCAAGGTCCATCAATGTTGTCACAAACAGCATGATTTTATTATTTTTATAGATGAATAATATTCTATTATATATATACACTCCACAATTTATCCATTCATCCTTTGATGGATGCTTAGGTTGTTTCCGTATCTTGGCTATTGTAAAGAGTGTTGCAATAGCCCTGGCTGGTGTGGCTGGCTCAGTGGATTGAGTGCCGGCTTGTGAACCAAAGGGCTGCTGGTTCATTCCTGGTCCAGGCACATCCCTGGGTTGCAGGCCAGATCCCCTGTAGGGGGTGTGTGAGAGGCAACCACACATTGATGTTTCTTTCTCTCTCTTTCTGCCTCCCTTCCCTCTTTCCAAAAAATAAACAAATAAAGCCTTTTAAAAAATAGAGTGTTGCAATACATTGGGTGCATGTAACTTTTTGAGTTAGTGTTTTCATTTTCTTCTGATAAATACCTGCAAGCCGAATTGCTAGATCGTATGGTAGCTCTATTTTAAAATTTCTGAGTCAATTCCATACTGTTTTTCAAACTGGCTGCACCAGTTTACATTCCTACCAATAGTGCACAAGGTTTTCCTTTTCTCTGTGCTGTCACTAACACTTTTTATTTTCTGTCTTTTTGAAAATAGCCATTCAAACAGGTATAAGGTAATAATAGCTCATTGTGGTTTTGATTTGCATATCCCGGGTGACTAATGATGTTGAGTATCTTTTCATGTACATTTTTCCATCTGTATGTTTTTGGGAAAGTGTCTATTTAGATAATTTTTCCATTTTTTAGTCAAAGTGTTTGAGGGTTTTTTTTTTTTACTATGAGTTGGTATTACATATTGAGTTGTATGGATTCTTTATATATTTGGGGTATTAACCCTTTATTAGGTACATGATTTACAAGTTTTTCTTCCATTCAGTAGGTTGCATTTTAATTTCATTGACAGTTTCCTTTGCTGTGTGGTCCCACTTGTTTATTTTTGCTTTTGTTGCTTTTACTTTTGGTGTCACATGGAAAAAATTACTGCCAAGACATATGTCAAGGAAAAAGCATTTGAGAAAATTTAACAGCCATTTATAATAATAAAACAAAACCTCTCAACAAAGCAGGTATAGAGGGAATACCCCTCAACCTAATAAAGGCCATATATGGTAAGTCCACAGCTAGCATCACTCTAAATAGCTAAAAGCTGAAAGCTTTTTTATCTAAGATCAGGAAGAAGACAAGGATGCCCAGTTCTTGCCATTTTTATTCAACATATCATTGGAATTCCCAGCCAGAGCAATTAGCCAAGTAAAAGAAATAAAAGGCATCCAGATTGGAAAGGAAGAAGTAAAACTATCACTCTTGGCAGATGATGCGGTATTACATGTAGAAAACCCCAAAGACTCCAGGAAAAAGTCTTAGAGCTAATAAATGAATTCAGTAATGTTGTAGGATACAAAATCAATACACAAAAATCTGTGGCATTTCTAAACACTGATAACAAACTGTCAGAAAGAGAAATTACAAAAAACAATCCCATTTATAATTACATAAAAATAATAAAACATGGAGGAATAAATTTAGCCAAGGAGGTGAAAGACCTGTACACTGAAAACTGCAAGACATTAAGAAAAGAAATTGAAGAAGACACAAAAAAATGGAAAGATACTTCATGGCCATGGATTGGAAGAACTGATACTGTTAAAATGTCCGTACTACCCAAATCAATTTACAGATTCTCCCAGTTCCCCTCTCACCTGCTTTGATCCATTTTCTTATAGGGCAGCAAAAGTGAGCTTTTAAAACTGAAAACACTTACCTGCAGGCTAGAGTTTTTCAATACCTCCCCACGGTATTAAATCCAAATGCCGCCTTGTGAAAGACTGCTCGTGTTCCCTCAAAATGTGTGTGTTAAGTTCCGATGTGCAGTGGGATGCTATTTGGAGGTGGGGCCCTTGGAAGATGATGGGGTCATGAGAGTGAGCCCTTATCAATGGGATTAGCCCTCTGAGTGCACCTCTTACAAAAGAGACCCCAGGGAGCAACCTTGCCTGTTCCACCACGTGAGGACACAACAAGACAACTGTCTGCAAACCAGGAAGTAGGTCCTCACCAGACACTGAATCCCCCGGGACCTTGATCTTGGACCTCCCAGCCTCCAGAATTGTGAGAAATAAATATTTGTTGTTTAAGCCCCGCCCCCCCCAGTCTATAGTATTTTTGTTATAGCAGCCCAAATGGACTAAGGCACACCTCTTTTATCTATTCCCTCCCATCTCTCTCGTGGAATCTCAGGCTGCTCAGCTTCTCCCCTCTACTTCTAGGCCCTAGAATATGTTGTTTCCTCCACTTGAAAGGCTCTTCCCTGGTTTTAACACAGCTAGCTCCTTTTCTTCCTTTAAGTCTTACTTTTGTCACCTTCCTGGGGAGTCAGTCTTGCATTACCACCTTATCTAAATTCACCCCCTCCATCTTCCTCTTCCTCTGTCACCCTAAGCTATTCTCTATGCTTAGTAATATGCCACAGCTTGTAATTACTGCATTTATTTCTCTGTTGTCTTTTTTCTTTGTCAGTCTTCCCCACTGGAGTATGTGCATCTTGAGTGCAGGCCGTTGCCTTACATAGTACCTAGCATTCAAGAGGCCTCAATGACAGTTTATTAAGTGAATGGACTGTTCTGATCACACCCTTATCACCCCATTGATGAAGGGAGAAACACTGCTTTAAATAGTATGAAATGGCCAAACACATGGCACCCAACACTGGACAGGTGAAGCTGACAGCAGGTTATTAGTGACATATACTCACAGGCCAGGGAGGAGGACACTGCACACCATATAGGGCCTCCTGGAGGTTGTACACTGGAGTAGAGTGAACCAGCAGGGCCTCTGAGAGATGACCTTTGTAGTGACAAGAGGATGAGATGATCCTTGGTTCCTGCAAGGCTATGTAATTAGCTTGTTTGAATAATTTTGAGAGCTGACAGAGAGGTGAAATCCATTAGTTCGAGCAATTCATGGAGTACGACTGGCCCCTCTAATAAAGGAACTAGCCAGGCAGGGAGGCTTTCCTGCTGCTGAGGGTTAGGCCTTTGGGTCCTGCGATACTCAAAGATGTCAAGGCAGCGCTTGCAGTTTTAGATCTTGCAACACATGTCCCCAGCATCAGGACAAGAGACATACACACATGTTTCCACATAGCCAGGGGTAAGGAGTAGGGGAGGAGATTGTTTTGTTACATGACTAAGTGAATGAAATATGTGTTTAGTATTACAGCCTTGTGATGGTGTATGTAAGTACTATATGAGCAACTAGTATTCAAAAATACTAGTGTTCAAAAATAGATCATTCAATAAAGCTGAAGTCCTAATCTACTTTGTTCTTGTCCTAAATGGGAGACAGTGGGAATTGCATTCCATTGCATGAAAGTAAATAAATAACCCAAATAATATTGCCTTGAACAAGGTATTTTTCTCTTACCATATGAGAAGTCAAGAATTAGAAAACCCAGGGTTGAAATAGCAGCTTCAAATCAAGGACTTAGGTTTCTCTTAGCTTGCCATTCCACCATTCCTAGGGTGACATTTTGACCCTCATGCTCACAACATTGTTGCTGTGGCTCCAGTCATCAAGCTATTTTCTAGGCAGAAAGAAGGAGGAAAGAGAAAGAGCAAATGGGTATGAGCCAGTGAATCAGTTTCCTTTAATGAGCTTTTCCTGAAGTCCCACTAGTGCTCTATTGTTTAAGTATGTTTTCAGCTGGGCACATTACTACTCCCACCCCCAAAATAGAACTCTGTTAAAAAGAAAGACAGGAGAATGGTTATTGAATAGATAATTAATAGCTGTCCATAGACAGTGGGGTTAAATAGAGCAGCTGCAATCAATGAATAGATTGGATATTTTAAATAAATTAAGTTTGGAATTCAAGGATTTAGGGAAGACAGACTGGAAAACAGAAAAGCTCCAGGGATCACTTTTATGTAATCCCCACAAGATAGATTAAAATAAGAAGACAAGACAAAAACATTGTAAAAAGAAGATCCAGCGAGTGATAGCTCAGGGGGGAGTACTGTGGTCAGCCCTGCTCGGAATGGCTGGAAGGACGGCTTGTGGTCACAGGGTGTGATCTCACTGATGGTGTGATAAATTCCTGGAATCTCAATGGCCTTATCTGTGAAATGAAAAGATTGGAAGAGATTATCTCCCAGATCTTTTCCAACTCTAAGTTTCTGTTGTAACAATGGTCTTAACTTTGTCTAGCCCTGAAACATTTTAGAGGAATGAAAGTTCACAGATAAAACAGATAAGGCCGAGCTGCTGTGAATGACACAGGGGTCAGAATGTTAGACCTCTGTCTCCTTGGCCTCAATCCTAATCCCCGTGATGGTCCCTGAGCTTCAGGGAGCACATTTCTCCGTGGTTCCACGTTTAACTTGAATAAAGTAAAACGATGTATCTACTGGTAAAAATCAGACTACAGATATGAGTATTACTGTCAGAAAGGTAAAATTGCTTTTATTTGTTAACAATCTTAAGCACTTTAATAATCATTAATTTAAATAACCAGAGTTTCCAGTTGTGATACTCTGTTGTGACTCTCACTTGAAATAACTGGGGAAATACTCATCAAATATCACAGAAAAATGGTAAAATTCCCCCCACAACTTATTCAGTGATGTTGGGGAACAAAGGAGCTTGGATTGTGGGTATGTTTTCAGAATGACATGCTTATTATTTTCTAGATAGGTATTTAGATAAAGATTATTCTCAAATGGAAAAAAAAAAACCCTTCATTTTGCAAATACTTGTTTCCTGTGTGCCAAACTTGGCTGCGTCCTGTTTATCAAAAGTAATTGTTAGTAACTGGAAGCAAAGACCAGAAAAAATGTCCCTCTGGCCAGTCACCTGCTGAACTTCCTTTCCCTTTTACTTGTCGTTCTTTTAGCATTCCCAAAGTTTTTTTTTTTTTAAAGAGCTTTTTTAAAGGTAGACTCACTGAGGCCTAAAACAGTTCTTCTCAAACTTCTGCCTCTAGCATCTACCTTTTTTAGTACTAGATAACATTTTATACTTACTATTTTCCCCACCCACACAGAATCCTGAAGTGTGTCTTTATCTTCATAATAACTCAGTGCACCCGGTTTTGCTCCCTCTTTCCTTCTGTCCCAACTGGTGATTACAGGCTTCTGCATTTTTCTCTCCACAGCATCCCTCCCCATTCTTGATTCTCTCACCACTGTAACCTTTTTTATTTCCAGTTAGGTCTGGAAAACACCATCTGTTCTGATCTTAGGATCCCTAGTGCAGATTACAGGCTTAGGGGCAATAGTCTTTGAACCTCAAATCCCAGACACACTGTCAGCCAAAGATGTTTTCTCAGTATTCAATTTAATTTTCATAAAGTGCCTCCACAGACAAAATAAAGTAAACCATATTTAGGTATTCATTCAAAGTAATACAAAACTTGAAAAAATATTTTAATAGTACATTTAAATGTGAAGTCTCAGAAAAATACAGGTCGTATTGTTCATATAATTGTGTCGCCTTTTCTTCAGCCAGAAGGTGCCCCGTTGTTTGAGTGGGAGATCCCTAAGACAGTTAAGCATTTAGTCCTTATTCTAAACAGCAGGCCCAACTTTTAAACTAGCGTGGCAAAGAGCTTTTGCGCGAGCAACGGGGATAGACTCGGTAATGAGCTCCTGGCTACAGAAGGTGGTGCTGTTGGGTCTGAGGGGAGAAGTGGCTTGGACTAGAACAGAGAATGGAAAAAAAAGGAACCCGGGATTTCTAAAGTGATTTCCCCTAGTTTGGACCACTACCCTTGAGGGCGAGACTTCCAGTGACTCAGAGAGTTGGAGGAAAAGGCAGAAATGCTCTGGGAAGAGCGACCCCAGAGGAAACTGATACCTAAGCTACGGGTGGGTAGGCGGGGCTGGACTCCAGCATCCAAGGGGCACCTTCGGGGGACAGGGTGCAGTGCGCTGAGAAAAAAGTTGGGCGGAGAGAAAGGGTGGCGATGCAAACCAAATGTCTTTCATCCCTTGGAGACAAAGAGGTGCCTTCTTTTGACAACAGCTGCCAGTGCCACACACACCATACGGCGGGTCGGAGGGGGAGGGGAGCCCTGAGGGAGAGTGTCTGAGGCAGGACCGCTCCGACTTTAAATAATAGGGTGGTTGTCATGGTGACGAGCCATACTTCTAAAGGGGGTGGCTGAAAGGACCCATTGTTCTGGAGTCGGGCTGCCCGGGTTGTGCCTGTTCCTAAGAGACACCTTTAAACACCTCCCTTGGTCGTGGGGAGACAAGTGGCCCAGAGCTGGGAGAGCGTCTTCGGGAGCTTTAGGCCAGGACCACATACCACAGATCGCGACACCACCTTGGCTCCACGCACTGCAAAAGGAACAAGCTGCCACTTGCACTCAGAATTGCTCCCTCCCACGCACACATGTCCCAGAAATCAGTGTAGGGCACGTGCGCTCACTGCTGCTCAGACACACAAACCCTGACACACGGTTAATGACACACCCGGCTCCCACCAGGCTGCCAGGAGGCACACAGACGAGCAGGAGACTTGCAACAGCAATGCTGGAAGAAGAACCAGTAACTTCACAAACACTTACTAAGGTCTGGGTTCAGGGGACTCGCCAAAGCCCCACAGAATCACTTCAGCCTGGTGGGGAGGGAAAGGAGGAAATCACAGTATAAAGATTTAAAAGGCACCATTGCAATTTTGCTGGTAAGAACAACCTATTGGAGACACCCAATAAGTCTGTCCCTGTCCCTGGGGGCTGGTTAAACAATGTGGGGCACATCCTTCTGATTACACACACACACACACACACACACACACACATCAGTGGGTGTGTGTGTGTGTTTGCATCTCCAGAAGGGGTTGCTTATTAGGAGGGCAACTGGGATAGAGGCTCTAATGGGGACATGAAGTAAACTTCCTTTTCATCATGTAATTTTTTGTACCTTTTCAATTTTGTCCTGTGGACCATGTATTACCTATAAACAATAAGTAACTTTTAAAGGGAACTTTAACATTGCATTTGCTTGAACACTATTAAATGAGACTTGGAATTATCCATAAGGTGTTGGAACTTTCATTTTAAAATGCTTTAATAATATTTTAAAAGTATACATGTACAGCCCTGATCAGTGTGGCTCAGTGGGTTGGGTGTCATCCTACAAAGCAAAAGGTTGCTGGTTAGATTCCTCATCAGGACACATGCCTGGGTCGTGGGCCTATCCCCGGTTTTGATAGATGTTTCTCTCACACATCGAAGTTTCTCCTCCTCTAAAAATAAATAAATAAAATCTTTAAAAAGTATACATGTACACACAAACACCATGGAGTCCCAGATGTGTAAAGTTAGTCACAGTGGCAAGTCAAACAGGAAAATACACCCCTCTGGGAGCCAGCTGTATAATTCATCTATTATTATAACAAATTAATCACTGGGCTTCCAAATTAAACAAATTATGACATTACATGAGGGTGATTTTCCTAATTACAAAATGGTATATAATCAGTGAAATGGACTGTGGAACCCCAATGTCACGAATGATCTTTCCACACAGATAAAAGTAAAAATTGTTACTTAGCAATGATGTACTGGACCATGCTAAGTTAACGTCCACTGAGCATTTAGTGTGTGCCTTAACAAAAACTGTGTGAAGAGTTTGATAGGGAGGTGGGAGGGGATAATGGGGATAAAAGGGGGAAGGGTTTTCACGAACATGTACAAAGGACACATGGACAAAGCCAAAGAGGGGTAGGATCAAAGGTGGGGAGTATGGGTGGCTGGGGTTGGGGGGAGTGGGGGGATAAAGACAACTATACTTGAACAACAATACAAAATAAAATAAAATAAAATGAAGAGTTTGACAGGCATTATTTCTTTTAATCTTCCAAACAAACAGCCAATTTTAAAAATGAAGAAATGTAGAAATGTTCTTTGATTTACCTTGTATCACGCAGCTAAGAAAGCTGCAGAGCCTGGATTGGAATTCGTATCTGACTAATTCTAAAACCTGTGTTCTTAACCTCTTCATGTTATTTTTTAAATTATGGTGAAAATAAAGGCTCAATATGACTCTCTAATCGTGTGGCTTCACAAGTTGCATAAAAGGTATCTATTAAGAGTTAGACTATATTTAAGGAAACATTGGTTGTATATAGAGTAGTGGGCCTGTAATTTTTTTATCTCATGCTGCAGCTTGGTTGTGCAGAGTAAATAGAAGGTCTTCGTTTCATGAATGACTGATGCAGTCTTTATTTATGTGTCCATAAGTAAAACTGGAATATAGCCATGCTCATTCATTAATGTGTTGTCTATAACTGCTTTTGTACTACCATGGCAGAGTTGAGTACTTGTAAGATAGACTGTATGGCCCACAAAGACTAAAATATTTAGCATTTGGCTCTCTACAGAAAACTGTTTAGGTCTAGAGTTAAGGTCATGCACTCAGACAAAAGAGGAAAGGACTTTTATAATTTAAAAATATGATGCCCATTCTAAAAGTGCTATTTTATACCCATTCAAGTATTCCACTTCTTTTCTTTCTTTTTAAATTTAATCTTTATTACATTTTTCCCATTACCATTTAGTCCCCTGATACCCCCTACCCACAGTGATCATCACACTCCTGTCCATGCCCATGATCCACTCCTTCTCAAAACTGTACATTCAGGGCTGCCTCAAAGGGCTTTGACCCTGAGAAAGTTATATATGTTTCATTCAGCCACAGTGCTTTTTTTTTTTTCCTTAGAGAAGAAGCTAGCTGACTGGTGAGCACACATTTCCTTTGTTTTGGAGTCTGTTCTTAACTGAAGACCTTCCAGGAAAAGAAGGAAGCCAAGGATATACTCATATGATGTTTTGCCAGAATGAAGCAGCTATTAAGAGTTGAAATACATAGCTTGTGATATCACATTTGGTAGAGATGATTGCCACTGCTTTCCTTAGATTTCAAGGAATTACAGTTCCTTTTCCCTTTAAAGGCTTTCGTGGTATGAAACCCTCACACAGGGAAGGCTGTGTGAGTTTGTAGAAGAGAGCATGCGGGGGAAGAGCACTGGGCTATCTGTGGGGACAGTTGCCACTAATCTTAGAGCAGAACTTCCAGGAAAATCAGTGTGAGGGGATCTGAATCCCAGTTACACCCTCTTCTCTGCCACTGTCCCTGTCACCTCCGAGCCCAAAGCAGTGGCGATTGCTTTCTTATTGCACAACCAGGAAGTCCTAGGTTATACCTACAGACAGCACCTGCTTCTAAGAGCCAGAAGCTGTAGGTGTCTTTTTAGGCTGCAAGCCAGATGACTTTGAAATTCTGTTTCGTTAAGCTGGGAAGAACTCTCTAGAAGTTCCTCCACCCAGCTAACAGCTGACCTGTGTTGGCTTGTTTAAAGCACTCATGAAATTGGCTGCAGTACAGAACTCTTACGAAGCACTGGACTTACCAGTAGGAACAGAATACTTGCTATGTAATTATGGCAGCGCTATCACTCTATCCAACGTCATTCAGAGGGTTAGGCAAATACTAATTGTAGCTAATAAAAATTGAGTTCTGACTGTGGAATCTAGGGGGTGTGTGGAATCTATGCGTGTTCACTGTACATTTCTTTCAAATTTTCTGTGTGCTTAAAGTTTTTTCTAATCTGATTCGGGGGGAATATTAGATTATCTAAAAGTTCCATGTTTTCCAAGTTTCTGAGGAACAAAACAAGACTGATATTTGAGGAAATATTAGAACTCTTTTGTAGGAGTAGCGGGCCCTGTACCTAACTCAAGGTGAAAGGCTGCAGATCATTCATGGATCACTTGTATTGCAGCTCTGGAAGGTCTCTTTGTTGCCAACGGCTACTCAGGCCTCTGAAGCCATCATCATACTGTGAGGGCAAGTGTAGTAGCAGGTCTGGCACCTCCAGTCAGAGCATTGAGCTTCAACCATTCGGAAAATGGAAGGAGACTATGGACCCTTACAGTGGAAGCAAGTGTTATTGATCCTCAGAAACTTAGATTTTTCAAACGTAACACTATTTTTTAAATTATCAATATAATTGGATCTGGGGGAAGGTTGTTTGAGGAAGATCATGAATTCAGCTATGGATCTGTTGAGTTTAAGGGACCTAAGTGACATTAAACTGGCAATTTCTCATAGGTGGACGTACAGATCAAGCATCCAAGAGTGAGGCTAGAAATACCAGTTTGGAAGCCATTAATATATAAACAACAATTAGATCCACAGGAGTGGATGAGATCAACGAAATGGTGGTTAGATTGAGAAGAGGTGAGGTCAGACACTGAGGTGCGAGGTGCCAACATTTAGGAGGTGGCCAGAGGTGGGAAAATCACAGAAAAGACAGAGACAGAGAAGGAAGGATCAGAAAGAAGGCAGAAATAAATTCTGGAAGCCAAAGAAAATTAGAAATTGGTCAGCTTGTCAAATGTTATTAAGAAGTCAAGCAAGAGGAATATTGAAGTTCCCAGTAGACTAGCCACAAGGGGGTCTCTAGGAGCAATGTGACTTGAGGATTGAAACTAGGGTCAAACTGGGGTGAGCTGAGGAACACTCAACTGTGAGAGGCAGTGTAAGGAAGACCTACATCAAACTGGCTGTTATCAGATTCGCTCAGGGAGCTTGAAACATGCAGATCCCTGGCTCTTCAAGAGAGACTATGATTTGGTAGATCTGGGGTGGTGGCCTAAGAACCTGTTTTTTGTTTGTTTGTTTCTTTGTTTGTTTGTTGGGTTGGTTTGTTTCAGGTCTCTGGATGACTCTGATGCCCTGTCAGGTACTACTGCCCTGAGAACTACTGATAGAATAACAGGGCTTACATTCAAATCGACCTGGACTCCAAACCCAATTACGTCACATTTTAGCTGTTTGAGCTAGAAAACAGTAACTTAATTCTCTTTGAGCATCGGTTATCTGCTTCATAACAAAGAGGAGCAATAGCCCTATTTTGTGGTATGGATTTGGAGATTGGAGATAATGTATGTAAATCATCTGGCACATAGTAAATATTTAGTAAAGGGCAGCCGATGATGTTTAGCAGTGGCTATAATGAATGTAGGATATGCTGTTAGTAAATGGCTTGGTTGTGGGGGTGGCAGAAAAGGGTCCACAGCTACAGGTGTACTAAGGATCAAAGAAGGGTAGTAATTTGTTTTGTCTTGATATTTATAGATGGCTGATATTTGAGCATGTCTATATAAGCTGAGAGGCAAGAGTGGAAAATGGGGTATCATGAGCCCAGATCTTTGGGTTGATAGAGGAATTGTCTCCAAATTATAGGTGGAAGCATTAGCTCCTGAAGCAAAAAGAAAATGCCTGGAAAGAAGACAGTTGGTATAGCACCAGACATTTAGGGGGTTCACTCTTAATAATCCAAATATTCTCTATGAAGTCAGAGGCAATATCATATCCTGAGAGGCTAGGGTTCTTGAGAAGAGGCATAGGTTTTAAAAGAGTATGTTGAAAATTTTACCTTCAAGTTTACTTCATGGTCCAAAATGGTTCCTGGAGTTCCAACCGCCATGTCTGCGTTTCAGAGAGCAAGAAGTAAAAAGGGTGCATGTGAGTGTCTCCCCTCTTTCTGAAGCACTTTTCTGCAAGTCCTACTCAGTAACTTCTTGCAGCTCATCGATGGTATCCCTAGATTCAGGAAAAACTGGAATATGTCATCTTAGGGGCACATTTTGGTATCCAGAACATAATTGAATTCTGTTACTAAGGAAGGAGAACGGATATTGAGAAGGCCACTACCAGTGCCTGTCATATGATTGCCACATGTACTTGAACATGAAAAGGAATGTTACATTCTAATTTCATTAGTATGCAAACTAGGTAGTTCTTTTGCCAAGCTCTCCAACTTCATTAAGAAGTGGGCATGTTCTTTCAGCAGTGGTTTTATAGTAGAGTATTTCAATAATGTCTCAATGTTAAGGCTTAATTATTACACAAGTTAGGGATCTTTTGGTTCCTAGTAATAGAAAACTGGGGTTTTCTACTGGCTTAACTAGCAGAGATCTTGATTAGGTTAACTGCTGATGTCCAGAAGCAGGATGGTTCCTGGTAAATGCTGACACTAAATGTTTCTTTGTCACATCCACAGGGAGGGGATGAGTGTGGCTTTCTAGTGTCCTCCCTTAGAACGAGGAAGAACTGTCCCAGAAACCTTCAGTCCAACTTCTCCTAGTGTCTCACTGGCAAAAATGGGACAAAATGCCGCTTCTTGAGCAAAGCATGGAGCCAAATAAGAACACCTTTAGGCTAACTGAGTCGCACCCCTTAGGCTGGGTTCAGTTCCCCCAGCCACATTGCTGCTGGGGAGAGGTGAAGTGAGTAGATGCTGAAGCACCAAGCATAGTGTTGTCTATAGTTTTATTTTCCAAAACACATAGTAAGACATTTTTGCATTTCAGTGTTATCATGAAATACAATGTATTACAATGTTTCTGACTAATGATTGAAAATATTGTTATTGCTTTTAAATGCTACTATCCTGGAAATTATAAAAATTGAATTTAGAAAATAAGAATGGGAAAAAAGAATTCGAAGAAGAGACTAGAACTACATAAATTCAGAATCTTACTATTCTATTTGGCAAGGGTTTCATTTTTTCCTGTATGAGAATATGGATATTTCTCTAAGATTTTCTGTATGGTTAGTGCTTACCCTTTATAAGAGCTTTTAAAATGTTTTTTTCTTTTTTTATTATATTTTAATCATTGTTCAAATACAGTTTTCTCCTTTTTAATCCCAATCCATTCCCCTCTCCCACCCTCCCCACTTCCCTCCCATTTTAAAATGTTTTTGAAGTTCACTTCTTATTGAATTTTATGAGGTAACATATAGACAGAAAGAACCATATCTAGAACCTAAAGGCAACAAAAGTTGTTGGGTTTCTGCAGCTTCCAGTTCCCACCATGTAGGGCCCCTGAGAGAGCAGCAATGCCCCCGCCCCCATCCCCTCTCTAACTCGTTCCTGTGGGAGTGGGAGTCGTTTCTCTGAGTGGCGGGCTGGGGAGAGGGAGCGGGGCAGCTAAGCCACATCCAGTCTGAAAATCTGTGATTACTAATGGCACTACTCCATTTACTTACATTTATTATCACTAATATATTTGGACATATTTCTTTATCTGAAAAAAGAATAAATCACAGTTTTACAAAAATCTCTCCAATTTGCCCTTTATTGGTTTTCATGATACAAATTAAATTTTTTTCTTATGGTAGTTACGCTTTGAATTTTAACTTGACTACCTACCTTTAAAAATTCAAAGTATAATTAATATCTTTAACTCCAAATAATCTTTAACTTCAACAACTCCCTTCCGGGCTTATATCATTATTGTGGTGCAGCCACTTTGTTTTATCTCAGTATTTTTTTAACCCTACAAATCAAACATTATTATTACTGCTTTACAAAAACCAATGTTTTTTTTACAATTATTCACATCTCAGATTTTTTTTCTAGGATCACTTTCATTCTTTGTGAAGCACATCCTTTGGAAATTCCTTCAGTGTGAAGTAAATTTCTTTTAGTTTATCCTTTTTGGAATGTATCTGGAATTCCTGAATCTGCAGATTTTTTCATTAGTTACAAAAAATTCTCAGCCTATTTACTTTGAATATTGCCTCTCCTTCTGTCTCTTATCTCTTTTTAGAACTCTGTCAGGACAGATGGCAATTTCTCACTTGGCTAACATATAACCTACCTAGCCTTTTGTAATCTCTCTCTCTTGTTCCTGGGCTGCATTATTTGAAATTTCTCCAGATTTATCTCCCAAGTTCAGTGTTTAAACTTTGTCCATTATGCTGCTTAACTTTTCTGTTTTTTTTCCTCAATACTTTATTATGATAGTTTTAAAACACAGATAAGTTGAGATACTTTTACATGAAAATCCCATACACCCACCACCTATATTCCACAATCGACGACTTACTACACGTGCTTTATTGCATGCTTGGCTATCTGCCCACCCCTCGATGCATCCAAGAATCCAACTTCCGTTGTGCCTATCAAAGTAAGTTTCAACACCGGTACACTTAACTCCACTTCTCCCAGTTAGTTTTTCTTTTTGACTTACATTTTCCATTTCTACAAGGTGCATTTGTTTCTTTTTCACATCTTTCTGGTCATTTCTAATGTTTTATTGCTCATTCCTCATCTTTCCAATTTCTTCTGCTATTTCTTACCTATTTGACATACAGTCAAACCTCAGTTGTTGAATGCCTCCCATCTTGAACAATTTGGTTCTCAACCAAGTTGTTCACGAAAAAAGCATCTTGGTTGTCAAACAAAATTTTGGTTCTGGACCAGACAACCCTTTCGTGCTGATACCTGTATGTTACTGTGGAAAAAATGATTCTGTTTTCAAACAAATTGTTTCCTTTTTTTTAAAGATTTAATTTATTTATTTTTAGACAGGGAAGGGAGAGAGAGAGAGACAGAGACAGACAGACAGACATCAATGTGCGGTTGCTGGGGGGCATGGCCTGCAACCCAGGCATGTGCGCTGACTGAGAATCGAACCTGCGACACTTTCGTTCACAGCCCATGCTCAATCCACTGAGCTACGCCAGCCAGGGCACAAATTGTTTCTTGAACAATCTTCTAAAACAAATTAAGTTTGAGAACTAAGGTTCCACTGTATTTATCTCTTTACCTAAAGTTGTCAGATTTGACAAATAAAAATACAGAATGCAAGGTATATTTGAATTTCATTTAAAACCACATTTTTAGTGTATGTCCCACATATTGCATGAAATATATTTTTACTTTAAATTTATTCATTACTTATCTGGAATTCAAATTTAACTAAGTGCCTTGTATTTTGCGTGGCTATTATTTAGTAATTCCCATACTGAAGTTTTTCTAGGACTAGTTCATTTGTTTTGCTGCATCTTCTTCATGATGGCTTGTGTATTTCCTTGTATATTACATGATTGGGGTTGTTGGCTTATCTCTGTTTAAATTTCTCTGTGAAATTTCTCCCAGGTCTAGGCTGAGGGTACATTCCTCCAGGGAATGTTGTACATACTTCTGCCAGGTATCTGGAGCACTACAGATCTGGTTTGCATTATTTAGTTATTTATTTTAAAGATTTTATTAATTTTATTTTTTAGAGAGGGGAAGGGAGAGAGAAAGAGGGAGAAAAACATCAATGTGCAGTTGCCTCTCGTGCATCCCCTACTGGGGACCTGGCCCACAACCCAGGCATGTGCCCTAGACTTGGGAATCACAGTTTGATTCGCAGGCCGTTGCTCAACTACTGAGTTGCACCAGCCAGGGTTGCTTTCTCCCTCTTTCTCTCTCCCTTCCCCTCTCTCCCTCTCTCTCTCTCTCTCTCTCTCTCTCTCTCTCTCTCTCTCTCTTTCTTATTTTAAGATTGTATCTATTTATTTTTAGAGAAAAGGGAAGAGAGGGAGAAAGAGAGGGAGAAAGAGAGGGAGAGAAATATCAATGTGAAAGAGAAACATTGATTGGCTGCCTTCCATATGTGCCCCAACTGGGGTCGGACTCTGCAACCATGTGCCCTGATGGGAATTGAACCGGCAACCTTTCGCTTTGTGAGATGACACCCAGCCAACTGAGCCTCACCAGTCAGGGCGATCTGGTCTGCTCTAAAGTAAAATCCTCAGGTAATGGTTCTCTGGACATGCAAAAAGTCAAAACTGGACCAGAAACCCTAAACAAAATGAAAGGGAAAAAAAAGCTAGTAGCCACAAAATGTCAATGGAGGCTTTTTCTTTCTTTAAAAAAAAAGTTCTGCACAAAGATAATGTGGAAACTATTACTGTTACTGGCTGCCTCACCTAGGTGTGTATTGTCCTAGATCAAAGGCTTACCATTGCTGAGTTCTGGGGCTGGGGACTCTCCACCCTGCACAAACCCAATGCTAGTCCCCGTGCCCCAGGGCAGAGACTGTGGGTCTTTCTGCAGTAGCTTCAGTGCTTCCTTCCTTCCTTCCTTCCACGGACTTCTGTGCTGGTTTGTTCCTGGCATCAAAAGAATGCCACCTCAATTCTTCAAATGCACCCACTTATTTAAATAATAAATTTAATATTTTGGCAGGCTTTTTAAGATACTTTGTAGACCCTCCAATTAGTCTTATTGCTGTGGTCTTTATTCATCAAACAATCTTTCCATTTTATAAAGCTAGAGTTCCTTCAGGTGTTGTTAAATATGGAGATCTATACCAGGCAGACCCTATCTTATTATAAGTATGTGTAAAACAAAAGCAGCAGAATCCCTTTCAGAATTCTATCTTACCTTAAGAAGATAATCTTCTACGTATGCCCCATGATATAAAAGTAAATCATTTAAAGTAGCCACATTAAAAAAAAAACCCAACAGTGCAACTGGAATGACCAGCTACACCAGTTCAGCGCACACATTCGTCATGCCTGTTTAATATTCATAGTAATCCACCTTATTGGAGAGAAAACCGGAGACCCTGACTGGCCACGAGGGATGCCTGTTTTTACTACTGCAGAGTCCACTCCCTTTCTGGGGCTCTCCAGGTACCGGCTCTTAAGTTCATATTCCAACACTGCTGTAGGCCCTCAGCTTAAACTCACCCACAGGCCTGGGTGGCTGGGTCAGGAGGAGTGTCCAGCCTCCCTGACAGGACAATGCTCCTGGGCACATTGCCACCCTGCTAATCTAGACTGGTTTTGGGTTCTGATTCCCTTTCCTCGTAATAAGCAACTGGGGCCACTTCAGATCTTTTTCTGATGAAGGATTCCAGATAGGCCTGACTTGATACAGCTGAAATATTCTAACACTACACCTCAAAAAGGGGGGAATGCATGCATAAGGGGTCTCAATATCCTGGAGGAATCTGGGTGTCTATGGACAATTTCCTTCTCCCTTGGCATCATAGCAAGGAGTATTGGGAGGGGTAGCCTCTGTCAAGTCATTAACAAATGGTCATGCTATATCCTTATCCTATGGCAATTAAGTGTTTAATTAAAAGGGTTTACTTAAATGATTAGTTCCAGAAAAAATCTACCCCAAAATGAGGTAGGTGCCATGTGAGCTATACTAGATATCTCATGTGAGCGATACTGGATTTCATAGCAGATGGAAACTTTTACTTGATAGTTTGTGCCTTAAAAAATGTACAGCTGTTTACCTCACTAGAAAACCTCTAAGAAAGTTTAGAGTATCTCCCCATAGATTATTAGTTGCAAAGAGAAAAATACTAATTCTACAGTGGTGAAACCAGATAAGTTTACCAGATGATCAAAAGTAACTCAGCCATCCCTGGCAGGTGTGGCTCAGTGGATTGTGAGCTGGCCTGTGAAGCAGGGGGTTGCTGGTTGGATTCCCGATCAGAGTACAGGCCTGGGTTGTGGGCCAGGTCCCCAGTTGGGGGCACACGGGAGACAACCACACATTGATGTTTCTCTCCCTCTCTTTCTCCCTCCCTTCTCCTCTCTAAAAAATGAATAAATAAAACTTAAAAAAACTAATTTAACCAACTAAACATCTATATATTGTTTAAATATTTTATTTATTTATTTTTAGAGTGAGGGGAATGGAAGAAGAAACATCGATGTGCAAGAGAAACCTATCAGCCCTGGCCTGCTACCCAGGCATGTGCCCTGGTCAGGAATGGAACCAGTGATCTTTCAGTTCCCAGGATGATGCTCAACCCACTGAGCCACACTGGTTAGGGCTAAACATTTATATTAAAAAATTAGAAATACCTAAGCCCTGGCTGGGTAGCTTAGTTGGTTGGAGCATTGTCCTGATACGCCAAGGTTGGGAGTTTGATCCTGGTCAGGGCACATACAAGCATTAAGAAAATAGAAAGAGGCCCTGGTCAGCATGGCTAAATTGTTTGGGCATTGTCCTGGAAACCAAAGGGTTGCAGGTTCAATTCCTGGTCAGGAGGGCAGGAGGGAGTTCAGTCCTCCTTTGGGGTGTGTATGAAAGGCAACTGATTGACATTTCTTTCTTTCCCTCTCACCCGCCCTCCCCCTCTCTCTGTAATCAATAAGCATGTTCTCAGATGAGGATAAAGCAATGAAAAGACTACTTGAAATCTGCTAAAGAAGATCTTAAATGTTCTTACTACATACTGAGAAATATAACTATGTGACATGATAAGTTAATTAACCTTATTGTGGCAGTCATTTCACAATATATACACATATGAAATCATCACATTATACACATTAAAGTTATACAACATTATAAGTTACTCTTATCTTAAGCTGGAGAAAAAGAAATGAGAAGACAACCCATGCAATGGGAGAAAATATTTGCAAATAATTTATCTGATAATGGACTTGTACCCAGAATACATAAAAAGTACTTCTAAGAAAAATTTGTGTTTATTGATTTTAGAGAGAGAGAGAGAGGAAGGGGGAGAGAGAAACATCGACCTGTCGCTCCACTTACCTATGCATTCTTTGGTTGATTCTTGTATGTGCCCTAACCAGGATTCAACCTTCAACCTTGGGTTTTTTGAGAAAAGGCTCTACCAACTGAGATACCTTGTCATGGATACATAAAAAATTCTTATAACTCAAGGATAAAAAAAAAAAAAACCAAAACCCAATTTAAAAATATGCAAATGATTTGGATAGACATTTCTCCAAAAAAGATAGGTGAATCACCCTTATGCACATGAAAAGATACTCAACATCATTACTCATTAGGGAAATCAAATCCACAATACTATTCTGCTTTACAGCCAAAAAGATAGCTATAATAAAAAAGATGGACAATAGCCCTGGCTGGTATGGCTCAGTGAACTGAGCATGTGCCTGCCAACCAAAGGGCAGCAGGTTTGATTCCCAGTCAGAGCACATGCCTGGGTTGCAGGCCAGGACCCCAGCTGGGGGTGCACAAGAAGCAGCCACACAATGATGTTTCCCTCCCTCTTTCTCCTTCCCTTTTCTCTTGTCTAAAAAATAAAAATAAAAATAAGATCTTTAAAAAAATGTATAATAACAAGTTTTGGTGAGGATATGGAGAAACTGAAAACCTTATAGATTGCTGGTGGTAATGTAAAATAGTATAGACACTTTGAAAAACAATTTGGCAGGTCCTCAAAAATTTAAACATAGAGTTATAATATGACTCCATAATTTCACTCACAGGTATGTACCCAAGAGAAAAGAAAATATATGTTCATAGAAACTTGTATGCAAATGTTCATAGAAGCATTATTCATAATAGCCAAAAAGTAGAAACAACCCTAATGTCTATCAGCTGATGGAATGGAAAAGTGAAATGTGATATATCCATACAATGGAGTATTATTCAGCCATAAAAAAGAATTAAAGCACCGATACAAATGAAACCTTGAAAATATTATGCTATGTGAAAGCAGCATGTCACAAAAGAGCACATGATTCCATTTACATGAAACATGCAAGAAAATGATTATCATAAAACTTGGAAGGAAGGGATGTGATTAGGGAAGGACAAGGAGGGCCTGTCAAGGCAAGGAAGAGGAAGGGGAATACTGTTCTATTCCTTACCCTGGGTGATAGAACCTAAATATTTATTATATATTATTGTTGTCCTTGCACATGAACATATCTTTTCATATACTTAAAAAGAATAAATCTAAAGTCCTACATTACAATAAAAAACAAAACAAACAAAAAACCAAGCCAGAATAATCAACCAGATATTTTCTATGACTTGCTTCTTTTTGATCAATATTAGGTTTTTGATGGATTTTTCCTATTATAGACATCTTGTTAAAGTCTCTATTGAATTAAAAAATAGATGTTAATTCTGGGTAGTGAGTAGTAGATATTTATTAAATCCTCTAAAGTTCTGGGTTTTTCTTTGTGCATTAAAATAAATTAAAAAGTACAGGCCTGATTCTTCCTAACAACACATTTTTTTTCCACATGCATGGGTGAGGGTGATTTATCAAAGACTGCCAGGCTGACAGGCATGTTTTTGGGGGGTTTACACCTGACTGCTTTTGCGACCTTGAGCCACATCATGGGTCAGTTAGTTACTGGCTTCGTGATCAGTGGCCATCTACTTAAACATTCTTTTTCCTTTTTTAAAAATTTCTCTCTTTAAAGTAGGAAATGGAATTTACCAAATCATTTTGTTAGGATATAAGGCTCTTTCAGGGAAATTACTGATATTAGAAATTACTTTGAACAGAATGCTGTATGTCCTAGGCTTAAAGAGCCTACCGATTTAAAGATGTAGGAAAAGAACTTCCCAGTCCGAATGAAGCTGTGTGTGCAGCTGCATGCAGACTAGAGGAGGTCCAGCACATCCGAGGCGTGGAGGCAGTTCAGGCAGGCAGAGGATGGTGGAGGCGAGAAGATGGGATTAGCGGGTGAACTCTGTAGGTTTCTTCCATGGGTGATAAGGAGCCAAGGAAGGTCGCCATAGGAGAGCGACAGAGGACAGCCCAAATTTCAGTCTATTTACATTTTGGAGGGGAGCTCTCATAACCTTCCCTCCCCACTCCCTTCCTCTTCTGGAGGATAATTCATTGCATGAGTGCTTGGTGGTTTCAGCATATGTCCACAAATTTTTAATAATCTTCCCTCCAGGATTCCCCTTCCCCTTAAGGGTAGGCTGGACATGGTGACTGGCTTCTAACAATCAAGTACAGAATGACATGATAGCAACTTTACAGTAGAGAAACACCCTTAACTAAGCCAGCAAGGCCAACATCTCCAGAAATATATCACGTTAATGCCATGTAGCCCCTGATATGACACTATGGGAAGGGCACGTCATCTCTGTGGGAGGCTTCCTGTAAGCGGGGTGAAGGGTATATAGAAACTTTCTGTACTATTTTTGCAACTCTTCTGTAAACAGAAAATTAGTTCAAAATAATGTAAAAACAGTTTCATAGTAAGAAGTAAAAAAATAGAAAAGAGGTAATACATTCACTTACAAAAGATTCTCACTAAAGAGAACTTTAAAGAATATATTTCAAGCAGAGTGACATGATCCTACAGGAGAGTATGAGATTCAAGAAGGAACGAAGAGCAAAGGAATTGTAAATATTTGAGTAATTCTCATCAAACATCAACTATATAAACAATAATGTTTCAAGGGCCTAAAAAGGAGGGACGATATACATAAAAACAAGTAGATCAAGGGGGGAATATCAGTTTATATGTTTTAGGATTATTGTGCCATTCGAGAAGATGATAAAGATATTTATTAACTTTAGATTCCGACAAGCATACATGTTAAAACCTCTGGCATTGCCACTAAAAGAAGGATATTTATCATACAAATCAGTAAAGGTTTTTTTTAAACTTAAAAGAAAATTCGAAATGAGGCAAGAAAGTAGCTGTAAACAAATATAGAAAAGACAGAATAGAAACCACAAAATAAAATAGTAGAAATAAGTGCAAATAAAATAAACTGAATAAATGCTCTACTTCATGAAAAAATATTAAACCACACTCATAAAAACTAAGATACAAGGGGCTTACAAGAGACATTTCTAAGACATGAGGATACAGAAAGCTGCAAGTAGAAGAGTAGGAAAAGAGAGCAGGCAGATGCTGACCAAGAGAGAGCTAGCAGCAGACCAGAAGTAAGCTTCATATATCCCAGTATAACAATAAAAAATTTGAGTTTCCTAGAATGATATCACAATACTAAATGTGTATGTACCTAATAGCATCACCTCAGAACACATTTGTATTTTTAAACTCAGAAAGAATTTCAGGGAAAATTGACAAACCCATCATCATAGGAGAAGATTTTACATTACTCTGATAATGGATAAACCAAGCAGGAGAAAATCATCAGAAGGAAGTGAAGGGTTTGAACAACGCAATTAAGAAGCTTGCGCCAATAGCCACACATACAGTACTGTTTTCCTGTACCACTTTTTTCAAGCACAGTGAAACATTTGTGAAGTTAATCATACACACTAAGCCATAAGACAATTCTCAACAAATTTTTAAGGATCAATATAATGCAAATTATGTTCTTGAACTATAGATCAATTAAGTTAGGAATGAATGATAAAGAGATAACCAGACCAAGTTCTCATATTTGGAAATTAACAAACACAATTCTAAATAAGTCAACAAATATATAAAATTTGAAAATGATGAAATGCCACAGACCAAAACTTGTGTTAAAATTTTGTAAATATATTTTATTGATTATGCTATTACAGTTGTCCCATTTCCCCCCTTCACTTCCCTCCACCCTGCACACCCCCTTCTACCCACATTCCCCACCTTTAGTTCATGTTCATAGGTCATAGGTGTAAGTTCTTTGGCTTCTACATTTTCTATACTATTCTTAACCTCCCCCTGTATATTTTCTACCTACCGTTTATGCTACTTATTCTCTGTACCTTTCCCCCCTCTCTCCCTCCCACTCCCCCATTGATAACCCTGCATGTGATCTCCATTTCAGTGATTCTGTTCCTGTTCTAGTTGTTTGCTTAGTTTGTTTTTGTTTTTTTTTTGTTAGGTTCAGTTGTTGATAGTTGTGAGTTTGTTGTCATTTGTTCATAGTTTTGGTCTTTTTCTTAGATAAGTCCTTTGAACATTTCATATAATAAGGGCTTGGTGATGGTGAACTCCTTTAACTTGACCTTATCTGAGAAGCACTTTATCTGCTCTTCCGTTCTAAATCATAGCTTTGCTGGATTGAGTAATCTTGGATATAGCTCCTTGTCTTTCATGGCTTTGAATACTTCTTTCTAGTCCCTTCTGGCTTCTAAGGTTTCTCTTGAGAAATCACCTGACAGTCTTAAGGAAATTCCTTTGTACATAATTGTCTCTTTTTCTCTTTTAAGATTCTCTCCTTCTCTTTAATCTTGGGTAATGTAATTATGATGTGCCCTGCTTGTGTGCTTCCTTGGATCCAACTTCTTTGGCACTCTCTGAGCTTCCTAGACTTCCTGGAAATCTATTTCCTTTGCCAGATTGGGGAAGTTCTCCTTCATTATGTTTTCAAATAAATTTTCAATTTGTTGCTCTTCCTTTTCTCCTTCTGGTGGTCCTATGATTTGGATGTCAGAACGTTTAAAGTTGTCCTGGAGGTTCCTCTAAGCTTCTCCTCGTTTTTTAAAATTCTTGTGTCTTCATTCTGTTCTGGTTGAACACTTATTTCTTCCTTCTGGTCCACACAGTTAATTTGAGTTCCAGTTTCCTTCCCGTCACTGTTGGTTCCCTGTATGTTTTCCTTTATTTTACTTCTCATAACCTTCATTTTTTTCCTCTATTTGTGAACCAGTTTCAACCAGTGTTCAACCAGTTTTGTGAGCATCCTGATTACCAGTGTTTTAAACTGTGAACCTGATAGGTTGGATATCTCTTCATCGCTTAGTTGTATTTTTTCTGGAGCTTTGATCTGTTCTTTCATTTGGGCCATTTTTTTTTTGTCTCAGCACACCTGTTACATATAAGAGGTGGAGCCCTAGGTGTTCACCAGGGTGGGGCAACCCATATGCTGTTATGGTGTTGTTTGTGGGAGAGGGATCTGAGAGAGAACAATGGTGCTTGCTCTGCTCTCTGCTGGTTTTCAGTCACTTCCCCCACTACCCACAAGCCAACTGGGCCCCTCTGATGCTGATTCCCAGGTGGGTGAGTTTGTGTACATTCTAGGACCCTGTGGGTCTCTCCAATGAACTCTCCTGTGAGGCTGGGAGCTTCTCCCACTGCCTCAGCCCCCACAGGAGTTTTCGATTGCTGGTTTGAGGCTCTATTTCCTGGCACTGGGGCCCTGGGTTGCAAGGTCTGTCTCACTCACCAGTTGTTCCTCCCAGTTTATCTGCACACAAAGGTGGGATCACCCACTCTGCCAGCCTCCTCCTTGCCGGGTCCTCTCTGCCTGGCTGTCTCCGCCCCTCCACAGGTCTGGGTGAGTGCTTCTTCTTTAACTCCTTGGTTGTCGGACTTCCATACAGTTCAATTTTCTGGCAGTTCTAGTTGTTTTCTGATTTTAAATTTGTTGTTTTGGTTGTGCGAGGAGGCACAGTGTGTTTTCCTATGCCTCCATGTTGGCTGAAAGTCCAAATTCTTAGAAGTAAATGTGCTAAGTATTATCTCAAGAAGTTATATAAAGAGCAAAAGAATAAATCTAAATAAAACAAAAGAAATACTAATGATAAAGATGAAAATTAAGAACATAAAGAATAGGGATGAACAAAGCCAGAAGTTGTTTCTTTGAAAAGAATTATAGCATTGATAACCTTCTGCCAATAATGTTCAAGGAAAAAAAGGTGAAGGCCCTGGCTCGGTAGCTCAGTTGGTTAGAGCACTGTCCCCCATATGCCAAGGTTGCAGGTGTGATCCCTGGTCAGGGCATGTACAAGAAACAACCAATGGGGTGTGAGGGCAATCTGGCTGTGACATTGTTACAGAACAGACAGTGGGGGGCAATTATGGGCCCACCCAGAGATGCCAAAAACTGTTACAGACCCCAGACACACACAGGGCCAAGGTCAGGGTATGGATGATATACTGTTACTGAAAGGACCCCCACAGATTTGTTATGTCTGCAGCCTTATAGGAAAGACATCTCTCAATGCCAGAGATTTGTGAAAGGGAAAAGAAATGCTTATTTAATGCTATACAGACTTAAAGCAGTGCCCTAATGTCTTCATTAAAATATCAAAGTCCTTTAGGATATCCACAGATGCCCACAGTGCTTCCTTCTCCCCCTGCCCTAATTCGGGGTACTGTAACTCCAGAAAAGAAGTGAACGTTCGTGTTTCAGGCTCCTGACACCGTCAGCTATGTCGCCATCCAGGCAGGATCTCAATCCAAAGCCATGTGGCACCTTCTCATGGCCTACTGGCAAGAGTTCTTTCATCCTTCTTCCAGGCAAAGTCTTTCTTGCTTCCTAGGCCACGTGGCCAAAGGGAGCACCCCAAAGCCATGCGGTCCTCTTTTACCAAAGCTGCAGAGGTCCTCATTCTGGCCAAAACCCCATGGTTGTTCTCTCCACCAAAGCTGCGGGGCGGGGCAGGGGAGGGTCACCACTCTGCCAAAGCCGAGTGGCGATTCTCTGCTAAAGCTGCATGGTGGTTCCCCCTACTAAAGCTGTGGGGGTCCCCACTCTACTAAAACTGAGTGGACCTCTTCTCACAGGTCTGCGGGAGTCTCTACTCTAGCCAAAGCCGCGTGGCTCTCTCTTACTTGTCCACAGACACGTGGTCCTCTCCCTTTAATGGCTGCCACATCTGGGTTTAAATCCCCACACCAATCTTCCTCTGTAGCCCCATTTCTGACTTCTCTCACAGTTGGCTATACTTGCTAGCACTCCCATATCCTTCCCGCTTTACTGGGTTGCCATAGTGGGTCTGGGAAGGCGTGGCCCCATGATGTAGAGTCAATCACCTCTAAGCTCCCATGCAGGTGCTGTAACTCCAGGGACCTGCCACCCAGTTACATCTTGGGTAGAAGTGACTTCCATCCCCCTGGCACCCAGCATGGACACCGCTATTTAACATATCTGTGCAACCAGTTAAAGGTTATAGATATGTTAAATGACTGTGCTGGAGGTTAGCTGCAAAGCTGTTGCTGTACAAAACAGCTCAATGGCCCTGTTCCATGTGTCCCTTCCCCCAACTCACACCTGTGGGGACGGGGTGAGGTTATCCTAATATTTCCAGGACACCTTGAGCTCTGGATCCCATTCCAAATCCCTTTTTGGCCCCCGCTTGGCTGCACTCTGTATCAACATCTGTCACCCCATTGATCACCAGGGTTGATTTGGCTGCCTAGGCGGGTGTCCCTGTCCTTCCTCACTGATTCACGTGTGTCCTCCTGGAAGCTGCGCTTGGTTGAAGAGGATGACCTTCCCAACTAGAAGAGAGGACGGGTCTGGTCGTTGGTCAAGGGTATATGCGTAGTTGCGCTTCCCTGCTAGAACCTCCAAACGAGCTCTCAAGAAACAACCAATGAAAGCATAAATAAGTGAAACAACCACTCTATGTTTCTCTCTCTGTCTCTCTCTCTCACTCAGTCTGTCTCTCATCAATAAAAAACAAGTGAGAAGGCAAAAAATAAACAATATTAAGAATAGTAAAGAAAACGAAATTACAGATACTACAAAAATTACATGGATTACAAAAGGATATCACTAACAACTTCCTGACAATGAAATGAACCTCTTAGAAAAATAAGTTATCAAAACTAATTAAAGAAGATGGAAAAGCAAAATAGTTTACAAATATTAGGAAACTGGATCAGTATTTTCCCACAAAGAAAACATTAGGTCTGGCCCTTGTTGGTTAGAGTGTTGTTCCAATATGCCAAGGTTGCAGGTTTGATCCCTGGTCAGGGCACATAGGAGTTTTAACCAGTGAATATATGAATGGGTAGAGCAACAAACCTATGTTCCTCTCTCTCTGTGTGTCTCTCTCTCAAATCAATAAATAAAATAAAATAAATACTAGGTCTGGATGATTTTATTGATGAATTTTTCCAAATGTGTGAAGAGCAAATAATTCTCTCAGAAAACTATCTAGAGACTTAAAAAAGAAGAAACGGTCCTTTCTCATTTTACAAGGCCTGCATAACTTTGATACCAAAACAAGCAAAAATAATCCCAGACAGGAAAATTATAGATCAGATTCACTCATAGACATAATCACACATATCCAAAACAAATTGATGCATGCAATCCTGCTATTTATAAAAAAGCTAATATATCACACCAAGTTGGGTTTGTCCCAGGAATGCAAATTTGATTTAACATTAGAAAAACAATCATTGCCACTCATTACCTTCAGAGATTAAAGGAGAAAGTCGACAATCATGTCATTAGTCACAGGGAAAACATTTGACAAAATTTAACAGCTGGTAATGTAAAAAACTCTTAGCAACGTGGAAATAGAGGGGATAGTCTTCATCCTCATAAAAAGCATTATCAAAAACTACTGCAAATATCCTCAATTTGAAAGCATTATTTTTCTAAGATTAGAAGACAAAGCTACCAACTATCACCACACAAATGATGAAGGATTGATATATTTATATAAATTAATAATAGGAGTTTCTGTTCACCAAAAGACCATTAAGAAAAGTGAAATGACAAGGTAAAAATTGGGAAAATAATATGCAACATTTATAACTGGAATACATAAAGAACTAAGAAAGATACCAGCAGTGCGATAGAAAAATAGGCAAAATAACAGAATACTTCAGAGAAAATTCAAATAGCCAACAAACATATGAAAAAAGGTTAATCTCACTAGTAATCAGGGAAATACAAATTAAAATACTACAATAATAATACTAGTAAGAGTTAACATTATGGTGTGCTTACCATATAACACAGACTGTTTTAGTGCTATAATTATAGTAACTTTAAAAAATATCTCAACAATACTGTGTGATAGAATGGTAGGCAGCATTAGTTAACTGATATGCTCTGCATGAGGAAACTCAGATAGTCTTAAAATCAGGCATCATAACTCCTTACATTTTGTTCTTTTTCAAATTTTTGTGACATTTCTGCATCTTTTGTATCTTTGTAAGAATTTTAGAATCTGCTTGTAAGTTTTTAGAAATGAATTCTGCTGGGGTTATGATTGCAATTGCATTGAATTTATAAATCAATTTGAGAATAACTGACATCTTAACAAAAGAATAAGGGATGTAAAAAGTGGACAAAAGTAAGTAAACAGTAAGATGCAAGCATAAATTATAGCAGTAATTATATTAAATGTAAATGGACTAAAAAGTTTTCCTGTTAAAACAAGGAAA
This sequence comes from Phyllostomus discolor, assembly GCF_004126475.2. Taxonomy (NCBI): domain Eukaryota; kingdom Metazoa; phylum Chordata; class Mammalia; order Chiroptera; family Phyllostomidae; genus Phyllostomus; species Phyllostomus discolor. Next base: position 69,774,565 of record NC_040913.2, read on the forward strand.
GAGCAAACTTCCAATTTTAGTGTTAGCTTGACTCTGCATAAAATGTAGTTACTCACTGCAACAGAAAAGGCAGGGATTCCTAGAGCAAAATGTGGAAGAGGAAATAGCTTTTAGCTGCCAACCCTGCGAGGCTGAATTCTGAGTGAAGTTTGAAGCAATAAAAGCTGTTCTTTCAGTGCTGTGGATTGTTTTTTAACATGCAAAAGATGGACTTTAATCTGTCTTTGTTACAGACCTTTTATTTTGAGGAGTCCTCCAGAATGTGTCCTTAAGTAATGCAAATGTAAAGCAAAGACTCTCTATGGAAGCTGTTTGAAAAGCTAAACTGTGCTTTGTTGTTGCAAATTGTTTTAAATTCTTGCTAGTGTTGCTTAAACTCCAGTTTGGTCTTTTCACAGGAATGGTTGTGGCTAGTTTTCTTTTAAATTAACCAAAGGCAAACAGGTCATCTCTGTATATACAGGGGTGAGTAAAAGTAGGTTCATGATTGTAATACAAACAAATAATACAATAATTAATAAATGCTAATACAAGAATAAACTTTTGTGTACTCACAACTGTAAACCTACTTTTGCCCATTCCTGTATTTTTTTCTGAAGACCACACACTAGTCTCACATGAAAAACTTATTTTCTCTATATTAATGACTTTGTCCTCTTTCAAAAATAAAAACCTTGCTTTATTATTCTAAAAGAGAATTCCCCAGAATATTTTTTCTCCTCTGTATTTTCATTACAAATAGCTCCCATTTTATCTGAGGATGTGTCTGTCTGATTGATCTAAGATGGAAAATATCCTTTCTAATAGATTATCTTATATCTTCAAATTTCTCTCCTAACTTGGGGATGGAGTGGGAAGTGGGTGGTGGAGGGTGATTGGGTAAATCTCATCACACCTCACATAGCATCAGTGTCAATGGTAGGATACTGAGTTGGTTGGACCATACTCTATCTAAATTTTTGTTATTATTGAATGGCCCAGGAGTGTCCAACCTTTCGGCATCTCTGGGCCACACTGGAAGAAGAGTTATCTTTGACCACACATTAAATACACAAACACTAACGAAAACTGATAGGCAAAAAAAAGGTGTTTTTTTTAAAAAAAAAAAAGATTTTATTTATTTATTTATAGAGAGGGAAGGGAGGGAGAAAGAGAGAGAGAGAGAAACATCAATGTACGGTTGCTGGGGGCCGTGGCCTGCAACCCAGGCATGTGCCCTGACTGGGAATTGAACCTGCGATGCTTTGGTTCACAGCCCATGCTCAATCCACTGAGCTATGCCACCAAGGGTTCAAAAAAAGGTTTTAAGTAAATTTGTGATTTTATGTTGGGCCACATTCATATTCATCCGGGGCGGGGCTGTGGGTTGGACATCCCACAGTCTAAGAATTAGAGTGGAGAAAATCTATAGAGATAGAAAAGTATCCGTTGTGGTGTAAAGAAGGCAGGGCTTGCACTGGGGGTAGAAATTTCATCTTAGTGGCCTAAAATTATTCATTTACTAGCAATGGTATTTTTTTTAATCTGTACTGCTTGTACACTGCCACAGAGATGCAAAGAGACATCCTAGAAGAGCGTATATATGGAACCATATTAATAAAATGTATACAAGTGCCACTCATTAAGTGCCAAATAGGGTAAATAATACAACAAAACTTCGGAAAGTAAACATCGAAGTTAAGGCAGTGAGAGGGTGGTCTTTAAAGGGTAAAACTGGGATAAAATGAGGTGCTAGGGGAGACAAGTCTATGCAGGACGCAGGAAGCAGATAAAGGTCTATTATCAGGAAAACACGTGCAAAATTATTACGCATTTAGTTTGTCTTTTTATTTGTCATTTATGACCTTTCCAGTGAATGCAGTAAAAATGCAGTAAAAAAAATAAAGTATGACTCAATCTCCGCCTCAAGGAGTTTAAACTAGATGAGACACAAGACAAAGAAACACATCTGCAGCCAGTAGAGGACAGACAGGCCATGAAAAAGTGCCATATCGGGTGGTTCAGCCATAATTTCGGACAACAGCAGTTCCGCATAGGGCATAAGTAGGAGACAGGCTTTGGAATAAGACAGATCTAGGCTCCAAACTCAGATGTTCCACAAAATACCTGTGTGACCTTGTGCAAGTCTTACCACCCTACTTCTATGCTGTATGTTATAAACATGACTCGAATAAGGTCCAAGTCTCTTAGTTGTGGGGAGAACGAAATCGTGCTGATTTGACAAAGAGCTTGACCTGAGTATCTAACTTCTACCCGCTCTCCCCTCTCATCACACCGCCTCTTCTTCCCACAGTAGGAGTGAGTGATTCGAGTAGAAAGGGAAGGATGAAGGGAGGCAACTTCCTCCCCGCCCTTGCCCCCTCCCCTTCGCCCCAGCTCCCGATCTCGAGTTCCGGGAGAGTCACTGTGGAAGTGGGGTGAAGGCACAGAAGTGGGGTGGAAGCATCTGCTCACTGTAAACACAGACGCCATCAAGAGTTCAAATTCCGTCTAGCCACCGGATTTCCGTGTCACACTGATGTCACCCCACCCTGGCGCCTGCCCTCAGTTTCCCCAGCTGTGTAATGGGGATAGAACATCTCCTCTCCCGAGAATTTGCCTGACCTAACCGTGTGAAGGCGAGAAAGAGCCCCCAGTTGTTCTATAGCCCCACCAGGTCCCCCTCCCACTTCAGCTTTGGCCTTTTGTACCGGCCCCACGTGACCCGGCCGGCTCTTCTTTCTTAACTGTCCCCCCCCTTCCCCAACCCGCCCTCCGGCCTTTCCCAGCTCCCGGCCTAGCTATTCCCGCTCCTCATCAGCCCCCTCCCGCGCTCCTGCTCCCTCCTCCTCCCCCCTCACCTCCCTCGCAGGCTGTTCCCTCTCCCTCCCCCAGGCAGCCGTTCCCTCGCGACGCTTCCCCTCCCCCCCGTGGCTGTTCCGCCGCCTCGCCTCCCCTCCCCCCGGCCAGAGCTCACTGTCTCCAAGATGGCGGCCGTGTCAGTTTGGGGCATCTCCGCGGTCGGGGCCGGGGCCCCGGGATCCCGGCCCTCTTCCTCCCCAGTAAGTAGCCGAGAGGCCACCCCTGACCGCCTCTGGCCATCGAGCCTAAGGCTGAGCCGCTCTGGGGCCCACTCAGCCACCTTGCGGGGTCGGCGGGCCGCTGCAGGCCCTATCGCGGCCTGCGCCGCCTCCCGCTGCTCTGCGCCAGGCCTCGGGCTGGGGCGCCGCGGCCGCCCCCTCGCGCCCGGCCGGCGCCGGGCTCCCCCCGGCCTGCGGCCGGGGCACTGCAAGCCCAACGATCCCGCCGTCCTCCCGCTGGCTGCGCGCATCCGGGGGTGTCTGCGGGTGGGCGGGTGGCGAGCAGCGGCCCAGGCCCCGGAGCCTCGGGCTGGGTTGTGCGGGTGAGCCCGCTCTCCCTCGGGGGCGCGCCCACCGCCTTGGCCCCACCTGCGCCCTGTCGCTCGCCGCCCCAGCCGGCCGCGGCTCCTCTTGCCCGCGTTCCCCGGCGCTCGCTCTCCGTCTCGGGCTGGGTGTGTGGAGGTCCCAGCGGAGCTGTGGAGGCAAGTGGGGGTGACAGGCTGGCGGGTGTAGTGGTGCGGAGGAGGCTGCACGTGTGGTGTTGTGTCTGTCGGGCTGTCAGCCGGGGCGCCGGCAGGGGAGGCGGCGGGCTGCCTGTCAACCGCCAGCCGGTTTGGACAGGAGCTGCCGGACCTGTCAGGCTTCCCCGGCCGCCGGCGCGCCCCAGGCCCTCCTTGAAAGCAACCTCTGTGGAGCTTAGGGTTTGAAGGAGCTGGGAGAAGGGGATACATTGCTCTTAACTCTTTTACGGGATTTCGTGGTTAACTTAGTCCCCGAGTTCAGTTTCCGGCTAATGGGAACAGCGTACCCGTTGGCAAGCTGCAGGGTTGGTGCCGTTCAAGTGTTTCAAGTTTCTCGCTCTTTTAAAAAGAGAGCGCGAAGATTGTTTGGGGGTGGGGAATGGAGGCCGGGGAAGGTCTGTCGGAAGCAAGTTGTGCTTTCTCTCGAGCGGCTGGTGTACTTGCAGAGTTTAACGTTCAAGTCTGCAGGCGCTTTACTTTCTGAAGACCTGGAGACTCTTGAAAAATCCCGGCCGGCTGCCGAGACAGTAACTGTCATTCATTCTTCTACCTGCCGGCTTTATCAGTTAGGACGTTCCTAGCGTCTCAAACTTAGGCTGTAGCTTCTCGTTTAGTTTAGCGTTAGTGTCTACATAACGAACTTTCGTGGAGTAATAATATCCTCGAATCCTGCGAATTTTATCCTCTTGAGATTTTCACCAAAATGAAGCTTAGCTCTCTCAGGGAGCTTCTTTTTAGTTGGCCGATTTAAAAATAAATTTTGGCTCAGATTTGAGTGTTTACTTCAGCCTTTCCTTTCCTATCAGAGTTAATAGTATGATCCCTTTCCTAATATCTATTAGTTTTTCTTTGGATTTTAATTTCACTGTTAAGAATAATTGCTGTGGGAGCCATTTTCTAGCATTTTTTATGTTGTAAATGCCCCTCAGAATAAGAGCAGAGGTCTAAAAAACACTTAAGTTAGTTAAATTTATTTTTGGAAGCAAAGGAGTTAGATTGAGAACGTATTATTTTGGTGATTTTTTTAAAAAGATTTTTATCTGCCATGTTCTTTTGTCTGAAAGAATAATATTGACTTGGATCCTGGAGAGGCAGTGTATTAGTATATTTGTTTTATTTATTAATGTTCATTTCAGGACAGCATTCTTGAATCTGTATGTGATCTCTTTAGAACCTGAAACAGGGAATACATTTTTTCCATACTGTACATTTGATATGTAGTGTGTACATTTGAACACAGTGGTTCTGGTCCTTTTTCATTTCTAGTTTATCTGTAGATTGGTTATGAACATTTTGACTGCTGTTACTCCTTCAAATATATTGAGTCTCAGTGTTTTAGCTTGGCTGTGAGAAGCTATTGACATGTAATTGTTAAAGTTTGAATAACGTTGGATTATTTAAAAATTACTTAAGTACTTTTCACACTTGACTATTTTTAGCATTGTTTTTGTTTCCATTTGGAATATTTAAGGTAATTTGTACTTAAAATATGAACTTGGTCTGTGTAAATTGTATTTGTTTCTTTAATACATGAAATAGTTAAAAATTTTCTTAATGATTTTCTGTGTATCTTAGTGACTGTTTTTATACAGTCTGAATGTCTGGAATTTTAAAAAGTGAAAGATTCACTCTTACTCTCATTACAGGATTCTTCCTACTAATCCAGATACTTGTTGAAGTGCTGAATAGTTTCTTGGGGAAAGATGTCAAGGAAGAGTTTCAGTTCATAGACTGGTGAGCAGAGATTGTGGAGTACAGAATAGCCAGCACCCTCTAGTTATTTGTAGCCTAAGGTCATTTGTAGTGTATATCATTTTGTTTCCTCATTATATCCTAATAGTTTATGTTTTTCTTTTCTTTTTTACGCCCAGTGGTTTACATACATGATTGTTTTGGAGTGTTGATAGAAATGTGTTAAAACTCCTACAGGTGCTTAATAAACACTTGCTATTTGATTGCTTTTAAAGACTAGGATGTTTCAATTACAGCTTATTCACAAAATGGTCCTTGATAGAAAATTGACTTTGTTTTAATTTTTTTTCAGGCATAAGGTGCACAGTATTCTGCTGGAAATGAGATGTTCTTGAGTTTTTACGACTTTATGAAGAGACCCGTGTGTGATGCTATTGAGAAATTTATTGGGAAGTTTGAAGACATTTCAAATGACAGGTTGTTTTGGTTTCTAAAATAAAGCAGGGAGGCATTCTATTTTGTGAAAGGAGGAAGGACTTAGGCCAGAAAACTTGTATGCTATGGTTAACTGGTTCTCAGCCTCCGATAATGTTGTTTTCCATGGTGTAAAACTTACTCAGCATCAGGATAAGGGATAACGACTCTATGGATATACGAATCCTTCACCATGGTAAAACTCGCTAACCCACTGTATACGGAATGGATTTTGGAGGCCATCAAAAAAGTGAAGAAGCAAAAACAGCGTCCTTCAGAAGAAAGGATATGCAATGCAGTGTCTTCATCCCATGGCTTGGATCGTAAAACTGTTTTAGAACAATTGGAGTTGAGTGTTAAAGATGGAACAATTTTAAAAGTTTCAAATAAAGGTCTCAATTCCTATAAAGATCCTGATAATCCTGGGCGAATAGCACTTCCTAAACCTCGAAACCATGGAAAATTGGACAATAAACAAAATGTAGATTGGAATAAACTGATCAAGCGGGCAGTTGATGGCTTGGCAGAGGCCGATGGCTCAACTTTGAAAAGCATTGAACGTTTTTTGAAAGGTCAGAAGGATGTGTCGGCATTATTTGGAGGCAGTGCTGCCTCTGGTTTTCACCAGCAGTTACGATTGGCTATTAAACGCGCTGTTGGCCATGGCAGACTCCTTAAAGATGGACCTCTTTATCGGCTCAACACTAAAGCCACCAGTGTGGATGGGAAAGAGAGTTGTGAGTCTCTTTCCTCTTTACCTCCAGTGTCACTCCTTCCACATGAAAAGGATAAGGTGAGAATGGTATATGCATCAGTGTTCATAGAGCTGATGATGTAGCGTGTTAAAAGATGCATTACTAGGAAGTAATATAGAAGTTACACAAGTTTTGTGTTTGGAGATTTGTGAAATGGTCAGCTCTGGTTTTTTACTGGTGAGTTCTAGGCATGACAATTCAGTAGATGCTAAATGTTCTGATACTTTGTTCTGATGCTAATTTTTCTGAGATTTTTGATGCCTGAGTCAAAGTGTAGACTACTGATCTACCTAAAAGAATGAGTTTAGTTTAGAATTTAAAAAGCAGTATACAACTTTAAAACTGTTTTGTAAAAGTTCTTTTAATATTGTATGGTGGAAATTAATGGGAAGCCAAATGAATGTAGGAGCATGAATTTAAAAGAAGAAGGTTACTCTTAAGAACCTGTATTCTTTTTTCCATTTTGCTGCAGATTATCATTAGACAGGAGTGAGACCCATTCTGCTGACCCATAGTAATAGCTAAGCAAATTTAGCAATTCTTATTTCTGCTCTTTGTATTTCAGCTTTCTGTCGTATATTCTTTGCATGCCATGAGTACTAAATATTATTATTTATGGCAGGTAAAAGTGCACGGGTTAGGAATACAGTATTCTATGGTAGTAAAGGTCTGGGGAGTTGGGACTTGTGATGCACAGATGATAAACCTTCTTCTGCTATGTTTTATGCTGTTATTTTGTGTGGTTTAAAGTATGTCTTAATAGTAAATTTTGTTCCTTAAGTAGGTATTTGGGGATGAGGAGAGTTTTGATAATAGCTGTTTTTCCCCATTGACCTGGTATCCTAGCTGTATGTTTATTTCAGTTGCTCTGATTTGTAGTTGTACACTTTGTATACAGTAGTAAAATAATATTTATTTTGCTTAAGATCATGGAGTCTCCTTCTAGGATGAGAAGATTGTAAAGTTAACATTGAATATAATTAAAAATATTTGAGACTTGATCTAAATTTACTGTAGTTAATAACCCACCTATAGATATTTGTTTAAATAACATTGAAAACAGTATTTTTGTTTCAAGCTTTTAGAGATCTATTTTAGAGTTAATTTTTTTCTCTGCAAACTTTGAAATAGAAACATTATCTTACTGTTATTACCCTTAAAATGAATCTGATAGAGAATTATATTCATAAAGTAGCTTTGTATCATTTAAGCATTTATTGAGAGTGTTATTGAATATTCAAGGTGGACAAGTGTAACTAAAATGCTTTATTCTGTTCAGTACTGTAAGAACTCTATCTGTAAGAACTGTTAATCACATATGGCTGAAGTGAAATAAAATACAACAGTTAATTCCTGTGACTGTTTTAAAATGATTTACAGGTTAATGGCATGGAAATGGAATAATTTATAGTTTAGGATGAATTTAGTGTCATATCTGTGGATTGAGTATTATAAATTCTTTTAAGAACACTTGGGTGCTTGGCTTGTATTATAATTTCCCTTGCTTGAGTTAGATTTTTTAGTTAGTTAAAAAGATATTAGTCATACATGAAATTTCAGCTGTGCATATTTTTAAAAGGTAGGTAGTTTAGTGTAGTGCAGTGTAGGACAAATCTGAGTTCTATTACCTAGGATATTTACTTTTGAAAGGGACTTGAAGAACCATCTAACCCACCAATTCTTATTATGCAGCTGAGCTGAGTTTCATCTACAATAGTATAGATCTGCTGGTGTGCTTTGGATAGAAGTGTGTCTTTGGTTACATAACTTTAGGAGTATGCATTTGGGAAAATTGAGTTTTATTGAGTAGACTTATATGTATGTGTACTGGTCTTATTGGAAAACAAGTTTCAAGAGTTGGTGGGATCTATTTATATTTTTAAATGTATCCTTATTTGCAGTAGTGAATTTCCCGGTGGACTTTCCCCAAAGACAGGGGTGTCAAATTAATTTTCACCGGGACCCACATCAGCCTTGCAGTTGCCTTCAAAGAGCCAAAATAATTTTAGGATTGTATAAATGTAACTACTCCTTAACTGTTAAGGAGTTGAAATTACATTCGCCGCTTTGAAGACAACCATGAGGCTGATGTGGCCCCTGGTGAAAATGAGTTTGACACCTCTGTCCAAAGATATGAAAAGTTCACATTCAGTATGATAATACAGTGGGCTGTAGGGTGCAGCATTATTCCTTCTCCAAACAGATTACAGTGTATGTCTGTCTCCTTTCATTGTATCTTAACTACTTTCCTTCCTCTTTTTTAAACTACCTGGTGGATTTCTGTGTGGATTTGACTGGCTTGCTGTTATGAGCCTAGATATTTAAAAAAAAATTATACAGAGTGTATTTTTGACAGTGATGGGGAAAGGAAAGAGTAGGCCAGAAGTACCTTCACTTATAGACTTTTATTAACTCAGCAAATAGGTATTGGGCACCACTATGGGTCAGGCACTCTGCTTAAAACTGAAAATGGCTTGGAACTAGAGTGTTATCTTCTCTGGAATGCAAATACATGGTCCGGCAGAAGTAATACCTGCTTGAGTGTGATTAGTAGGGTAATACTATGGGTGTAATAATTTATAGCTTTAATTTGAACAGTTCACCTGAAATGTCATATAATGTGCTTGAGTGTGATATTGTTATGTTACAGAATTGCATGCTTATGATTCTGTTATAAAAGATTTTGTAATAAAAAAGGGGCGTTATTTGTGCTGGACCCTGTGTATCTATTGGCCTGTTCAGCAGTGGGGTGAGATATGAAATTCAGGGAGTATGTGGGGTGACTTGAGCAAGTGCCTCTTTACAGTTTTCTATATCAGTTCTAACTTTTTATTTATTTATTTCAATCAGCCCTTGGAAGGAACTGTAGACATGTATGTTTTTTTAGCAGCTGAGTAATTTTTGCTCTTTTCAATGAGATCAGCTGTGTAGAAATATTTTAAAGAATTTTTGTGAAGACGCTTGAACTTAAGTATGTTTGCACATCGATAGGTAGTGAGGAGAAACTGGGATACTATGATTTAAAAGTTTCATCTATGTTGTAAGATAAATAGCTGACCTAGCTTTAGGTGTGCTAGTTTATAGTGAGTTTATTCATTTTTTTAACTTAATGATGTGTTTACTGTGTACCAGGCATTACTTTAAAAGCTAACTTTATTAACTCTTGTAATTCTCATGCAACTCAGGGTAGGAGTGTTATTTTACAGATGAAGCAAGTGAGACGTAAAAGAGATTTAGTACATTGTCCAAGTTGGGCATCAGGTGACAGAGCTAGGATTTGAACTTGGGCCGTTTGACTTCAGGTTCATTGTATGATAACAGTTTATCTCCTGCTTCTTGGGAGTTCTTATGTATAATGCCTATCACTGCATGAAATACGTAATTGTGAGTGTTCTTGGTGTTAACTTCATAGCACATTCTCTAATTGTGGAAGGACACATTTCTCCCTCACCCCATACACTCACTGTTTGTGTTCCCTTTTTTCTCTATCATTGAATGAATTCTAAAACTGACTTTAAACCAGTGATAAGAATGTATCATAAATAAAGATTATGAATAATCTAGTTTTGTCTACCTGATGTCCATAAAAAGTAGTTTGCCTACATTTTGTTTTATTTTTAAAAAATAATTTTTAAGCTTATTAATTTTTATTTCAGTTGTCACTGAAGTTTTATCATTTGCAGTTTGGGATCTGATGCATGGCTGTAATAGTGTGCTTTCATTTGGGACAAAATGTTGCTTTCCCTTAAATTGTGGGATATAGGTGAGGGTAATAGTGTGTAACTGGCTTAAATAACAACTTCATCTTTGTAAATTTCTTTCTTTTTGAAATGTAAATATTACTCTAATATGTGCTCATTTACTTCATGTATTTATTATTCATTCAGCAAACATTTAGATGTCTACCACAAACAGTGCATTTAGGATTTAGGCCCTGTGGTAAATTAAGACAGCATACAGTCCAAATTATTTTGCTACTGGAACTTGGCATTTTAAATTTATGGAATAAGCAGGATCTTAGATTTTTGGTATAGAGATCTGATTAGAATGGAAATATGTTTGCAACTTACGAGAATTAAAAATGATAAAGTTTTGATTTAGTTATGTGAAAATGGCCTATAATTTATAGTAAAATTGCTTCACATTTATGTTAGAATAGTGGTATTATAAAATTGTTTATATTTAGAAACTTTATATTCGGTATTCTGTTGCTATGATACTTTTTCATAATTGTTGTTGCTGTTAAATTCAGAGATGTATTAACTACTTGACAGAATGATTGGTCATTTAAAAAACAAAACAAAACCAATTACAAACCATTGAAAGGAAAAGATGCTATAAAAATGTTGAGAAGAGATAAAGTGGTGGTAAATAAGTGAAAAAAAATCTCTATTCAAACTATAAAGATTTTTTATATTAAGATTTTTTAGTAAGAGCATGCAAGCAAGTGTATTTAATAGTAATTGGGAAACATTTTGGGGGGAACTATTTTTAAAAAGGATTTTACTTACTTATTTTCAGAGACAGGGGAAGGGAGGGTGGGACAGAAACATCAGTTGGTTGCCTCTTGCACACCCCCAACTGGGGACCTGGCTTGCAACCAGGCATGAGCTCTGACAGGGAATTGAACCTGTGAGCTTTCAGTTTGCAGGCCAGCGTTCAATCCACTGAGCCACACCAGCCAGGGAAGGAAACTTTTAAAAAGTACAAGTTTTAATTCTTACATTATAGAGGAGGGAATGAAGGATGATGCTGACATAGCAGTTTTTAAATAAATAAGGATTATTTTAGAGAGAATTATCCTAACCATGTATAGTGAATTGTGGTTTTTATCTCATGGCAAGGACATAGGGACATGGGTAATGTGGATTTGAGTTTACAACCAACTAATCTCAATAATCACAATTTTTATACATTTCTTACATCATTGTTTATACCATATTTTGGTGACTCTGAAGGTTCTTCATCCTGAGGAGAAGCTGGCTAGAAATAAAAATTTGTCACTAACAAGTCATTGAGGTAGATTAAGTATATATGTTGTTAGAAATTGACTCTCACCAGACTTTACATTAAAAAAGACAAAAACAAATTTAAAAATAACTGTTAGAGATCATGTTTGTAATGCAGTGTATGTTTAAATTCACCAACTCCACAGATAGTTTTTTGGTCTTCTAGTTAGTGTATGAATTCTGTGTGTTTTGGTAATTTTCAGCCCATAACACACTGTGAAAGAAAACTTGAGCCACTGAACAACCTTTGGTTTAGTCATTGCTAATCAAAACTACTATACCCAAAACTTCTATGCACACACCTAGACATTTTTCTTGTACTTACAGTTACTAGCACTGTATTCTGTGTGTAACTTCTAATAAATTGATGAAATAAAGAGAAGAAATTAATAAAGACATCAGATGCTACAAATTGCTTTAGGAATTAGAGACCTAGAGGTTTTAAACATCTTCACCTCTTTCTTTGTCCTAGATCAGTAAGTCAGGAGAACGGAAGCAGTTGCTTATAGAAACCTACTAATAGCTAACATTTGTTAAGGGCTAGCAGTGTGCTGGCCACTGTTCTGAGTGCTTTAACATGTACTTTCTTATTGAAGTTTCAGAAGAACTTTACATGGTTAAGTTTTATAGCCATAATATATTTACATAATAGTTCTTTAATAGCATTTAATAATACAAATATTCATTATTGTTTCTCATAAGACACCAAATGGAAAGTGAATGTATGCAAAATATATTATCTTTCCCCTTATCCTTTCTTCCTTTTATTTAGTTCATCCTGACACATGGGCCTCCACTGTTTTACATTACATTTATTTTTAATACTTTGAAAGTGAATAGATAACAGGAACTGTTTTATGAATATGGAAAAAAAATTATTCCAGGCCTCTTGAGTTTGTAAGACTATCCGTGACCATTTTTTTTTCTCTTCCTATTTAGAGTATTGGAGAAAGTATATTTTTTACACTTACTTGGTTCTTAGCTATGTGAGAGGACTGAATGAATCTGGATGCCAAATTTGCTGGTTAAAGTTGAATTAAAAAGTTTTTCTAGTGAACTGGGAAGTGTTTCTTAATGAATACTTTTCATGCTCTGATTTAAAAATTTTTAAGAAACAAATCTTACATATAGGAATTACTAAGAGCCTCATACTGGTACAGTTGTTTACCAATTGGCTACTCAGGGTGGAGTCAGTTCACAAAGGATCTGCAGCAAATGAATTAGACCTGCAGCAACTTCAGCTCTTCTGCTTTCCCCTGCTCGAGCAGGATTAGGACTCCTTCGGCTGCAGCTGGTTCCCAGGAATATCTAGGCGGTTTCGTTCTGGTTTTCCTTTGACAGGAAAGTCATAGTTCCCAACAGATGGCTTTCATCAGCACTATACATAACTCTGTAAATTCGGGTTCAAAGAATTGCTTTCAACTTCATTAGGGAACAGGTGAGAAAACAGTTTGTAGTAAGGGATGAAATTAAGCATAGAGGTTATAATAGTGTAGCATTTAGATTTGGAGAATGATATTCTGGGTCAAAATAGTTTTTAACTGCCAGAAATTAAAAAAAAAAAACGACTTCCTAAGAAAAAATAAATCACAGTGTAATGTTGATTAAGGTTTAGTTTACAGATGGATTAATTATATTATGTTTTCAAAGTATAGATAATTTCTTACAAAGAAGAATTGAGTCTTCTGCATTTTGTAGAATTTTATAGCAATCTTGGGTAACAATGACTCTAATTTTATTCCACAAATAGAGAAACTGAACACTAAGGAGATTTAAGTGTCTTTTTGCATGCCACACAGCAAGTTAATCAAATCTGGGAGAAGTGGTTAGGCCCTTCTCTGTTCTGTGCTTTTTTTCATTAGACTGTAGTACTGCTTTATAGGATTAGAGAGCAATGAGTATAAACTGTTGTAGTTAGAACACTCTTCCTTCATGGAAACCACAGACTAAAACCCTGGTTTAGAGAATTTTGGTGGCTTTTATAAACCACACATATGTAAATCTGGTTGTTTCAGAGTGTGAAGATAGCTGTATACTCTAAAAGTCAAAACAATTTTTTTGAAGGGGGAGGGGAAAGACTGCTTTCTTATTGCCCAAATCAGAGGAATTAGAAGGTCTTCTTATATGTTTAGCTAAATATTAGAAGGAGAACACGTTGCACTGCCTTAATGTGGGAAGAAAAAGTACTCCTTGAGTTTTGGGGAAAAATGTCCACTTAGAGTTAAGTCTGATTTTCAGGAAGTGTACAACACAGATGACCTGTGAGTGACTTGGATAATTGGTTAGAATGTAAAAATTTCAATACTGAGACAGGAAGGTACAAGCCTTTCTATTTGTCAGTGAAGTAATTCATATAAAAAGCATGACTAAGTATGGGTGGATTAAGAGTATCAGTCTGTCACTCATTGTTATGCATATTTAGTATCTTGATTCTGGGTGATTTGTAACACCAGTGCACAAACTTTACGGGGAAGGTAGTATACAACAGATCATGTTTGCCATTTTGGGTCTTTATGGTAACAGTTCATCTCTGCAATACTTTGTCATAAAATTTAGCAAATGGAATAGTGGGAAATAAAGGTTAAGATCGAGGACAGTTATTTGGGTGGTTTTAAGAGTACTGGCAAAACTTGTTAAGGACAAAATGACTCCTAGTAGAAAGAAAATCTGGCATCTAAAAAACTTAAAATCTTTGTATATGTGAAAGACAGCTGATTCCTTTGCTGTTTACCTTTTGTGTTTCCATATATGTGGGGTATTGTTATGCTTATCCTATAGCCTGCTTGTTTCCTTCAGTGAACTGTGAACAGTTCTTGACCTAGGGGAGCTGCTGAGTGTTGGTTATCAGTTCTTTCTGCTTAGTAGAGTGTAGGGTTGTTTTTTTTTTTCTTAGTCATTGGCCTACAGTGGAACATTTAACTCCTGAATTTTCTACAACCTATAACAGAACTCTTGCAAACATTACGTTTTTGTGTGTGTGTTGAGTGTGATGTTATGCTTTAATGGTTTCCCAACTTTTCTATTCAGGACATCTTTAAATATCTGACTTACTAAACAGTTTAGATCCTCTTTCACCATTTTCCTGCTTTAGTTATTTCTTCTCATGCCTGTCAGTTTTTCTTTAATTTTGTAACATAAGTCTAAAGCCCTGTTCTTTCTAAAGCAGAGGTCTTGACACTGAATCCACTTTAGAATTGCCAGAGGAACCTTAAAATGTAGTAAGCCCAAACTAATTAAGTTATACCCTGCCACTGGGGCCCAGATTTCAGTTTTGTTTTAAGTCTCTGTGTGCTTTAATGTACAGCCAGGGTTAAGAACCACTGCTCTAATGCTTAGAACCAACATCTGTGTAGTGGAAAGTGGCTGAGGGAGTCGGGTCAGAAGGAGTAGCCACTTTTTACCTAATAATTGAAATTCAGACAAATACAGGAAACATCATACCTATGCTCATGAGCACACTTTGAACCCGGGACAGTGTACTTCTGGAAACCCAAACTTGATTTTATCCTACTCCCTGACCATAACTGCCTCGGTTCCACCTTTCTCTCTCCTAACTCCAACTGTACCTGCTCTTTTATTTCATCAAGGTCTCAGACAGTACATATATAGTTTGGAGAAGGTTCCCTGTGAATATGATGGATGCCCCCTCCCACCCCCCAAATGCCTTTTCTTTTATCTACTTGGTGTTATGGTTAATCACCTTAGTTACACACTTTACTCTTGCATCTAATTGACAAACAGAGACCTTGAAATTAAGCCAACCATTTTCTCTCCCTGCTTCAATATGGGGCTGTTTATCATTTTGAAGAAAATTTCACAAACCATGCAGTGGGGTGCCACTTAGAAATTTGAGGCCTCTAATCTCAGCTCTACCCTCTGCTTGGGGCAGGGGTATATGTCTGTGTCTGCAGTCTTCTCTTGCAGCAGTTGAGCATTTCCTCCAACCCTTTTACCTTTTTCATTTTTAACAGACTGTCATGTCCTACTTCTTAGAATAGAACCTATCCAGCTGTATGAGTTCATGCAACTTATACCTCTTCCACATTAACCTGAAAACATCTGTACTTACTGTTATACCCTTTGCTGTCTTTTCAGAGGATGTAAAAGAAGTGTCTTGACAGGAGCTAATTTCTCCATTTATGTGCGGGATCCTGGTCTTTCTTGTGTCAGGGCACTTGTTTCATCTGCATAATGTTCTCATTCTTGTCACGTTTTACCCCTTAGATTGGGAAAGTCTCTCCCATCAATTTAGAATAAAATAAACAAAAACACCATTTCAGATCCTTCTCTCCATCTACACCCTGTTTCCTTTCCTTCATTTTGAAGCTTCTTGGGAAAAAATAAACTCTATATTCACTGCAAGTCTGTTGCAATCTGGCCTTTAGCCCTGGGGCACCACTTAGAGTTCTTGTGGACAGTTTTCAGTCTTTATCTTACTTGACCTCTCAGCAGCATTTGGCACTGGTTGACTGTATTCTGTCCTTGCTTGGCCTGTGGGGTACTTCTTTCTTCCTAGGTGTCTTCCCTGCTCCTTCCATCTTAATGGTAATTCACTTTGAGTTTACTGGCTTTTCATCTTTGACTTTTTAAGAAATCTTACTTGTAGGATTCCCTAAGGTTTTGTTCTTTGTGCACTTCTTATTGTTTCAACATCTCTGAGTTCTCTCTCAATATCTTCCCTGTAGTAAATTCAGAATCCAAACCTCTCTTGTTCATTCCAGACTTATGTCACTATGTAGTGTCTTAACTCAGTCACTTCAAATTCGTGATGACCCAGGTGGAATTTATCACCTCCTTCCCACTTGATCTTCTGATTTCTTACTGAGGTGGGAGGCATTGCCATTGGCTCTGATTACTAAAACAAACTTTGTTGTTAACTTGTACACCTCATTTGCACCTGTTTTGTATTCAGTTCTTTCATTCACAGTCCTACTTCTTTAACATCTCTCTTTTTTTTTAAAGTATATTTTATTGATTATGTTATTATAGTTGTCTCATTACTTTTTTCCCCTATCCCCCCCTCTGCCCAGGACTGTCCCCACCACCAGAATTCCTCCCTGCCTCTGTAATTCATGTCCATGGGCTGTACATATAAGTTCTTTGGCTTCTCCATTTCCTATACTATTCTTAACCTCCCCCTGTCTATTTTGCCCTGATCATTTATGCTACTTATTCCCTGTACCTTTTCTCCCATTATCCCTCCCTCCCTGCTGATAACCCTCCTTGTGATCTCCATATCTGTGATTCTGTTCCTGTTCTAGTTTGCTTTTGCTTTTGATTTTTGGGTTCATAGTTGTTGATAGTTGTGAGTTTGTTGTCCTTTTATTGTTCATAGTTTTGATCATCTTCTTTATCTTAGATATGTCCCTTAAACATTTCATACAATAAGGGCTTGGTGATGATGAACTCCTTTAACTTGACCTCATCCGGGAAGCCCTTTATCTGCCCTTCCATTCTAAATGATAGCTATGCTGGATAGAATAATCTTGGATATAGGTCCTTGTCTTTCATGGCTTTGAATACTTCTGTCTAGGCCCTTATTGCCTGCAAGGTTTCTTTTGAGAAATCAGCTGGTAGTCTAATGGGAACTCCTTTTTAGGTAACTGTCTCCTTTTCTCTTGCAGCTTTTAAGATTCTCTCCTTCTCTTTAATCTTGGGTAATGTAATTATGGTGTGTCTTGGTGTGTTCCTCCTTGGGTCCAATTTCTTTGGGACTCTCTAAGCTTTCCAGACTTGCAAGTCTATTTCCTTTGCCAGAATGGGGAATTTTCTCTTCATTATGTTTCCAAATAAGTTTTCAATTTGTTGCTCTTCTTCTTCTCCTTCTGGCACCCCTATGGTTCGAATGTTGGAATGTTAAGGTTTTCCTGGTGGTTCCTAAGCCTCTCCTCATTTTTTTGAATTCTTGTTTCTTCATTCTTTTCTGGTTGAATGTTTATTTCTTCCTTCTGCTCCAAATCATTGTTTTGAGTCACAGCTTCCTTCCCTTTACTGTTGGTTCCTTTTATTTCACTTCTCATAGCCTTCACCTTTTCCTCTATTTTGCAACCATACTCAACCATTTCTTGAGCATCTTAATTACCAGTGTTTTGAACTCTGCATCTGATAGGTTGGCTATCTCTTCATTGCCTAGTTTTTTTTACTGGAATTTTGATCTGTTCTTTCATTTGGGCCATATTTCTTTGTCACTGTGCACCTGTTATGTTGTAAGGGGCAGAGCGTTATGTATTCGCCAGGGTGGGGCAACTCACCTTGTTGCCTTTTGGTGCTTCTGTTGGGGGGGCAGGGAGTCTGAGAGGGAACAGTGCTGCTTGCTCAGCTTTCAGCTGGCTTTTAGTCACTTCCCCTGCTACCAGCAACCAGATTGGGCCTTCTGGTGCTGATTCCTAAGTGGGTGGTTTTGTGTATGTTTTAGGACCCTGTGGGTCTCTCCACTAGACTCTTCTGTGAGACTGGGAGTTTCTCCTGCTGCTGCAGTCCCCACAGTTTTTTCCAGGCAGAGGTTTTGAGACTTTATTTCTCCACACTGGAACCCTGGGTTGCCCGATAATCACTTTGCAGTTATTCCTCACTGTTTATCTGCATGCAAATGTGGGACCACCAGCTGCCATCTCCCCTGCCTGGTCCTCTAGCCGTGCCTTGCTGTGCATTCTCTTCACCCCCACCGCGTGTCTGCGTCCCTCCTACCAGTCTGGGTGAATATTTCTTCTTTAACTCCTTGGTTGTTGGACTTCTATGGAGTTTGATTTTCTGGCAATTCTGGTTTTTTGTTTTTAAATTTGTTGTCCTTTTTTTGGTTGTGCGAGGAAGCACTGTATCTACCTATGCCTCCATCTTGGCTGGAAGTTAACATCTCTTTTAGTTCACCTTTGTTCCATCTGCCACTCTCTTAATACAGTTGTTTGTTTTTTTTCATTTTTCTCCTGATTTACCTTAGAAGCTTCCTCATTGGTTTTTCTTCCTCCAGCATCCTCTTCTTCCAGTCTCCATTATGGCCAAGAATGATCTTATTAGAAAGCAATTAAGAACACAGGCTCAAGAACCAGACCATCTGGATTTGCATCTCATATTGGCAGTACTTGTTTTATGACCTTGGGTAACTGGTTTAATCTTTCTTTGCCATGCTGCTTTCTATAAAATGGGGATAATGCAATACCTATCTCATAATGAAGTTATGAAGATTTAATGAGTCAATACATATTGGTGTTGTCTAATAGAGCTTTGTGTGATGGTTGAATGTCCTATATCTGTGCTCAATACAGTGGCCAGCTCTTGAAATGAGGCTGATTGACTAAAGAACTAAATTTTAAATTTAATTGTAATTTAATTGAAATAGCCACATATGCCTAGTAGTTACTAGAGAGTACAGAATATATAAAGTCCATTGCTCTATAAATGTTAGCTATTACTATCATCTTTCTAAAATTAAATTTACTCCTCTTTTTAAAATCCTTTAGTGCCAATATTTTTGTCTTCACCCGAGGACATGCTTATTGATTTTAGAGAAAAGAGAAGGGAGGGAGAGAGAAAGGGAGAGAAATGTCAATGTGAAGGAGAAATATTGATTGCCCATTGCATGCATTCTGATTGGGGATGGAACCTGTAATGTAGGCCTGTGCCCCAACTGGGAATTGAACCTGCGATATTTTGGTTTACAGGTGATGCTTCAACTAACTGAGCCACACTAGTCAGGCCTATATGTGACTTTTAACTTGCTTCTGCACCTTTTGCATTGCTCCATACTTGTCTACTGGTAGTTCTTTGTATGCTCCCTGTGTTCCATTATACCAGTGGTTCTCAAAGTGTGGTCCTGGGATTAGAAGTAGCAGTAGTGCCACCTGAAAACTTGTTTGAAATGCAATTCTTGGGTCATATTCCTGGGCTACAGAATCACAAACTTGGGATGCGGTCCAGCAGCTTGTATGTTAATAAACCCTCCAAGGGAATCAGGTGCTTGCTATGGTTTGAGAACCACTGAGTATTCCAGACTACTTGCATTTCCTTAGATCCACCTTATTTTCTCTTGCTCCTACAAGTGGTGACACTTGTTCAGATGATCATCCTCTCTGTCTTCTTCACCTCTTCAAGCTCTGATTGAATTTTGCAGACTTTGTTCAGGCATATACTCTTTCAGCTTCTTCCTTCCCTTTCTTTCACCCATTCTGTTTGCATGCTGACTCAGAGAGCTAGCTCTCTACGCTCCCGATATCCTATACATTCCTCCCTCATAGCTTGTTTTGCGTTGCATTGCTTTAGCCTCTCTCCTGCTAGACAGTGAATTTAGGATCTTGCTTTTCATCTTTGTATGTCTTTTAATCTAACACAATGTCTAGTATGCTTTACAAGTATTTGTGGAACATCTTCCAGGTGCCAGCATAGTGAGTATAGGTCATGGGTAAAGGAGATAGAGTCCCTGTAATTAACACCCGTGGTGATAAGTGCTCTGATGGGATAAAACAGTTTAGTGGAAGCACAGGGTGGGGGGGAGTTAGGGAAGTCTTCTCAGAGGAAGTCACATGTGAGAGATTAGTGAGATGGGGAAGCTCATGGGTGGGGTGGGAAAGAGAGTGGTTCCTGCAAAGGGAACAGCATGTACAAAGGCCTAGAAGCAAAACATTGTAGACTCATAATAAATGTTTCATTGAAGATGAATAAAACACCAAATCACATGTTTAACTTTTAGATCTTGGTTTTGAAGCCACTGCTCTCCTCAGCAAACATTCCTTAGGATTTTATATGGTTAAGGTTTGTGATAGGGGTAACCTCCAAGCCAGCAGGATACATTCATTTTTTTTCCTTTTAATCGTAGAAGAAAGAATATGGTTTATCTGAAGAATTATTCTACAGGGCAAGTAACATCAGTAGAGGCAGAGGTAAACACATTCCTCTCCTTGTATAATAACAGACCAAGGTCTTAAACTAACAACTTCAGACTTGGAGCACTAACAAAGCACATCATTAAGAAGGCTGCAAGGTGGCTAGCATGACAACCACAACTGTTGGCACTTCCATAGTCCCTCTGTATTGGGCCTTTTTGCTCTCATTGCTGTCATTTTAGGCTGCCTGTTGCTAACATTAACCTTCATTTGTAAAAGCATCAAGGCCTTGGTAGATAGATGTGTTGTGTCAGCTCCAGCTTTTAGTCGTTGAATACCTGCTTTTGTCTGTTTGGGATTTTATATATGTAATTTTCAGTACAAACTTATCTTTTACTCTCTTGGAATGTTTTACAAGTGGGTTGGCTCCATCATCTATCTTTGACAGAATGATAAAAATCATTTTATTTCTGATAACTTCAGCTAAGCAGGGAACTCTTAACTTCAGCCAAGAAACCTAGAGAAGGAAAAGGGGAAATAAAAAAACAAAATCTTCCTCCAAAACTTCATATGGGTGGTAATAACGTGTTTCTGAAGTGTCTCACAGATTATAAAGAATTTTGCTTTCATGTATATTTTATATAACGTTTTTATAGTAAGGAAGGCAATCCAGGTGCTATGATAGCCAGGTTTTATTTATGCAGAATTATATGGTTAGTTAAGGGAATGAATGGAACTGGTGCCCAGGTCTCTTTCAAGACCAGTACTACTTCAGCCACATCATGCTGCTTCATGTTCATGAAAATGACCAACATTAAACAAAGTAGATGCTCCTTTAACATTTATTACATACATCTCTCAAAGTATTTATCAAATCATATGTGTTATTAATCTATGTATCCAGGTCCTGGCACTTTGTAAGATACTCAGAAAATGTTTTTTAATTGAAACTGTCAATTAAAAAGGTTTAAACTGGAGAGGGGAGTGATGGAATTAGGGTGATTTTTAAAAAGCATTAACTCTCTTAGTAAACTTAGAAGCCAGACCATTTATCCTCTCAAAATTTATAGCCTGTACAGAATAAGAGGAGAAAGTTTCAGATGTTTTCTGCAAATGTTTGATAACTCAGGTGAAAAGTACCAATTGCTACTTCCTTCAAGGTAATATTTGTTGTCTATTAACCATATAGCATTTTTTAATAGTTTAAGAAATTGTTTCCCCAGTGTAGATTATACATTCATTAGTACATAAAAATTTAAAAGTACGAAAGAGTATTACATGACAAGGATTATTCTAAATCTTATTCCTTCGCTAACCACTTCCACTCCTGGGAGACAGCCAGTAAGTTTAGTTTCTTTTCTACCTTCTAAAGAGATTGTGTGTATAAAAATATTTACCTTATGTATTCACTTTCTCCCTTTGTTTTTCTCCTCACAGTTAACATACCTTAATACATTGTTCTGCACCTTACTTGGTGGAATACTTGGGAGCTTGCATTTTTAACAAGCCCCCAAATATTCCACGGCTGTGCAGAATGCATGTTGAATAGTAAGTTTCTGTAGTACTGAATCTCTCCTTTACTCTTGACTGATTGTCTTAAATTATACGTGTATTTTCAGACACTCATTCAGAGTTCCAATTAATATCTATGTCCCAGGCACTATGCTAGGTATTGGGAGTGTAACAGGAGTGCCAAATAGATACCCTCCTCTCAGTCAAGTTGGGAAACCAAGGAAATTATAACAAAGTATATGAAGTGATAAGGGGTAAGTGCAGGGAGCTCTGAGAATCTGAGTACAAAAACTGCTTTTGAAACAGGTTTGTGAACATAATGAAACTAATTTGGCTGATGTGTCGACCTCTATGTTCCTAATTAGGTGTACAGTGGAGCTTTGATTGAATTGAATGCTACACTAAAACAGATGTTGGCAAACTTTTTCTGTAAAGGACCAGATAGTAAAAACTTTAGGCTTTGTGGGCTGTGTAGTCTCTGACCTAACTACGTAACTGTACAAAGCAGCTACAGGCAATGTGTAAACAAACAGTTATGGATTCCAATAATACTTTATTTACAAAACAGCTGGTGGGCTGGACATGGTCTGAAGGTCATAGTTTGCCCAGTCCTGCTCTAGAGCAGCATGGGCATCCTTGAGCGTTCAAATCAGTTACCATGATTTAGGGTAGCAAGTGGAATTTGGGCTCTGGAGTGTGCTTTCTTGGTTCACCACTTAACTAGTTGTGTGGTCTTGGGCAAAGTATTTAACCTCTTTGTTACTTAGCTTCTTCATGGGGTCATGGGGTCATGATTCACACAATTTTGGAGATGGTAAGTAAGGAACACTGTGTTTGATAACACCCAGGAGAGCACTGGTAAATGGTAAGCATTCAGTAGGTGTGACTTTCCCTGCCTTCTGACCTGCCTGCAAAGTAGTTCATTGTGTACTGAGGAAAATTAAGAAAAAATGTTCTTTACACATAAGAATCTTAAAATTTTCCTGGAGATTAAAAGAGGAGCACTTTCAAAATAATGTGCAAACAAATACAAGGCCTCAATAAAGAGGCAATCTCAAATAGGTGAGAAATACCTTTTACTTGTAGAACTAAAAGTCTTAGGGATTCTTTCAATTCAAACCCTTATTTTTATACATGGAAAGAGATTAAATTACTTCCCCTAAATGTCTTTGTTGTCTTTATAGATATGCAGAGAAGGCTTTTTTAACATTTAACTAGATGTTAACTGGTTCTTGGCTAGGAATTTATTTCTGAGCTAAATTTGTCTTGTTGCAGTTTAAGCACCTAATAGCTTGTTCTGGATATTTTGAACACTTGGTAAATGTTGACTCCCGATAATTTTGTAACCTCAGCAGATATGAAGAATAACTATAGTTCTGATTAGATTAAACCATTGTGATTTCTTTAATATTGTCACTAGGCACAATTTTCTATGACATTTTTGTAGCTGTTTAGTAAACCAGCTTGGATTTTTTGCAGAACTTAGAATTTACCATACTGTTAGTCTCTTTGAGCTGCATAGTAGAAGGGAAAGGTGACATTGAATACTGACAAGTTTAAAGAAAATATGTTGTTTAGCAGTGTTAGTCATGCCTCCTATATCTGTCTCCCATTGCTTTAGTTCTGGCTTCTTTTGTTTCTTGGGTTACTGCACTTGTCTTTCAGCTGGTTTCCCTTCATTCATTCAGTAAATATTTAATGAAATTTCACATGTGGCAGGTACTGGTCTAAGTGCTTGGGATTGAGCAGTGAACCAACCAGATAAAAATCCCTGCCCTCATGGGGTTTATGCTATCTAGCAAACTCCAGTCTAGGCTTTTGGAGCTCACCTCTATACTTTTGTCTGATTACTCGCTTTAAAATATCATGCCCTCTCCTTGTTTATATCCTCAAGTTCTAGTGGATTTCTGTTCCTTCTGGATAAAATTCAGACTTCTCAGCCTTTATCCAACTTGATTTGTTGCCACACTCTTTTGAACCCTGTGTCTTTCAGCTTGTTGCAGTTCCTTGTACTTAACCATACTCTGTTGCCTTTTCAGTTATTATATGTATCTCTGTTTGGAACGTTACTCTTTTAGACCCTTTCAGTTTTTATGTGTCTTTGTTTAGAGTGTTAATCTTTTGGATGCTACTTCATACAAAAACAAAAGTAGCTAATACTCATCTTTTAAGCCTCCTTGACCTATCCACTACCATTTCTCGGTGAGGTGACTTTTGTATGAACATAACATATTCGCATCGTACGTTTAGCATGCTGATGCTATGATGTTTTTCTCCCTGTATTGTGATAGTCTATTCATCTGACTCTTCTACTAGATTTGAAGGCAAACGCTGCTTTTTTATTTCTTTATTTCTCAGTGTAAAGGCGCCTGGCTCATAGTTTGAAATATTCATTGAACAAATGAATGAAGTGCCTGAACTTTTATCTTAGCACTATCAAGTTGACTGGAGAATGTTGGGGTTTCATTCAGTATATCTTTGAACTTAAGGAGTGCTTACTGTGTGCCAGGTAATAGAAACAAATAGAAAAATTGCTGTTAGATGAGTCAACAGTACCGGGGACAACTTCCTTATTTTCACAACAGACTGTTCTCTCTCTCTTTCTCTCTCTAAATAGCCTCTATCAAGTATACAAACGGTGCTGATAGTATCTTTTTAATGAAGCAGTGTTTTAAACAATTAAAGAAAGACTGATAAAAAATTGGGGACACATAAACCATTTAGGATTATGTGAGTCCTGGTTTATCCACAGAAACTTTCTGTGGACACCTTCTGGTTAAGATCAAGAAAGTGTCAGCATCCAGACTTGCAGAATGGGGTCAATAGCTTGGAAGAAAATTCTGGAGACCAGAGTAAAATAATCTTTAATGATTATTGCATCACTGACACCCTGGGTGGTTCAAAGAACGATGTTCTAAAAACAAACAAAACAGCAACAACAACAAAAAAAATGAGCACTGACAACTCTGAATAGAAAAGTGATTCAGAGATGAATTCTGAATTCAAAAAGATTAAGGATACTTAATGTTGGTTACATTTTTCTATTGCTGCATGACAAAAATATCTCTAAATAGGAGCCTTTTCAATAAGTTTATGTGAAAAATTTAACTAATAAAAGTTTGACAAAAATAATTGGAAAACTAAGTGGGGGAGAAGGCAGAAAACTGTACTTGAACAACAATAAAAAATAAACTAAAAAAATAATTGGGGGAAAATGGAAGTATATGCAATTCTAATCTTTTTTTGCACATCCCAGAGATCCAAAATCACTTGGATAATTTAGTAATGTAAAAAAATATATTTTAAGCAACTGTATTTGCTTATTAAATTGTTGTATCTACTATCTTTAAAAAATGTGAAGGCTTGGAAATGTTTTCTTCCTCCCTCTAGTTAAGAATAAAGTCTTGACCTTCAAATGTTACTTTTGGAGAAGAATTTCTTCCATTCCCTCTGTCCCCCATCTTTATAGTAGAGCTATCTACTTCTATTTTACCAGCACCTCTCTGTTTTAAAGTATAGTAGTCATTTTCATATTTCAGTTCTCTTTGATTCCTTTATGGGCATTATACCTACTTTTGTATTTGTAACTATTAATCTCTCAGTTTGTTGTTTTATGTTTATAGAGATGTTAAAAGTGTTTTGTTTACTCATGCTGATGTTTTTACTTCAAGGATTTGCATATGTAAATCTGCTTTGAAAAGAATTGTTAAAATATGCAGGTTGGGGCAGAAGTGGGTTTATAGTTGTGAGTATGTAAAACAGTTTATTCTTGTATTATTTATTAATTATTATATTATTTTCCATATGGACAATTGTAAACCTACTTTTGCCCCTCCATGTACAGTGTGTGTGTGTATTTGTATAAGGAAAAGTTCTAGTTGATCTTTGAATAATTAGCCTTGATGTTAATTTTTATTGCTCACTTTTAATACTAATTTAAAAACATTAAGTAGGAGAGTTGTGTTTCCCAAATTGCTTCTTCGGTACACCAGTTCCTGAAATGCATTTAGAGAACAGAGAGTCACAATAAGTTTAGGAAACAGTGCATATTTACAGTTCACATAAACATATTAAGGGAATTGTGGAATCTCCACCTCTACACCTCTTAATTTTGCTAACAGAACTTATTTGAAGACAACCCGTACTCCCATCTCTTACCACCCTTAAGACCTGTTTAGGAAGTAGTGCTAGTATGCTTTTTCTGGGCTCTAGTGTTCTTTCAGAATTTAGTCCTTTGGTTGTTAATGGCAATTAAAGTCTCTGATTTTCTGCATTTGCAGTAAAATACATGTGGAAGTTATTTAAAGAAAAAAGAAATTGCTACTTTATTTCAATTGGAAAACCCTGTCTCTAGGGTTTGCGTATATCCATGAGCAAACATTTTTGCTATCTTGGATTCCTATGAGAATATCAGACTTTTAGCTGTTTGGATTATTGAAGTAGAAATAGATAAATTGATGTTAGACTCAGTTTTTCATGGCACTGGAAGGGACAAAAATGTTTTTTAAAAAATAAAATGAAAATGCTTTTTATAAAGAAAACCTTTAAATAAAGTACTCTTAAACATACCCGTTTCACTCACCACTTTTTATTACCCATTTCTCTGCTAAGAGGAGAGGACAATCCAGTAGTTGAAAAGTATCTGTAAAACTTACAGGAATTTGCAGATTGGCATGGAGGGCTTTCTAGATATACTAATTTTTAAGCACCTTGAAGATAAAGTGTTTATTTTTTTATATTGCTCTTGGGCAAATACTGTTTTATGGATGATAGTAACTTGTGTTTGAATTTAAGGAAAGGTGTTTGTTTGTTTGTTTGTTTGTTTTCAATTACAAAGTGCCTCCTATGTGTCTGACATTGTGAATCACCTAGGATTAGCCATTAAATACAATTGTGGTAGCTGGAAACTTGTTCTAGTTGCCTCCTGATTTCTCTTCCCTCTTTACTTCCCAGCACTGCTTTCTTTTCCCTGAGCTCACAGGGCCTGATGGGACCTGACTATGGATTGCAGTCTGCTTACCGTAGCACAGGGCTGCTAGTTTAAGAGTTAGGATTCTCTTTAGTGCAGAAGGGACACAAAACCAAGGCCCTGATCTCTTTGGGCAAATATTTGTGGGTTTTGATATGCCAGTGATGATATCAGTAGGTCTTGCTATGTCTTTGTGGATGACATCAGTGGAGCATCTCTAACTTTAATTTGATATTTTCTAGCCTACTCTATATACTATTCTCTTCATTGTCATAATTTCTCCTTTCACACACTGGTTAAACTATTTGAAATAGTCTCTTGAGGCTTAAGGATGAAGAGTAGTTGAAGAATTATGAACAGTGATTTCTTAGCTAATTAAAGAGACCTGAACCTATAATCTAACCTAATTTAACCTAACCTAATCATGAGCCTATAACTAAAGCTAATCGCTGCATGTACCAAAGTATGTTACTGGATCACACACTATTCCATCTTCTGCTTCAGTGTCTGTCTCTCTTGTAGATGAGGTGGCTTATCCTAGTTGAGCGACATCTCTGGATTTTTGTTTATGCAGATTTGTCCCACTTTATTATTTTATTTTTTCTTTATTTCTCTTTCACCCTCCTATCTGTTGTCTTACTGGTATGATTTTCACCCCTTGCCCCCCAATGTACCCTAAAAGAAAAATGATTATGCTTTGGATTGCAGCTATGTTTATTGATTTGATTTTATATATATATATATATATATATAAATTTATATTTATATTTATATTTTATTTATTTATTTTTAGAGAGGGAAGGGAGGGAGAAAGAGAGAGAGAGAGAAACATCCATGTGCGGTTGCTGGGGGCCATGGCCTGCAACCCAGGCATGTGCCCTGACTGGGAATCGAACCTGCGATGCTTTGGTTCGCAGCCCGCGCTCAATCCACTGAGCTATGCCAGCCAGGGCTGATTTTATATATTTTTTTAAAAAGGGCCCTGGCTGGTGTGGCTTGGCTGGTTGAAGTATCATCCAGTAATCCCAAAGGTTGTGGGTTTGCTTCCTGGTCAGGGCATATACCTAGATTGCAGGTTCAGAACTCTCCAGGGCACATTCGAGAAGCAACCCATTGATGTTTCTCATATCGATGTTTCTTTCCCTCCCTTTTCCTCTCTCTAGAATCAAAAAGCATGTCCTGGGGTAAGGATAAAAAACAAACATAAAGAAATGGTAACTTGAGACTTTGTGTGTTTTAAGAAAGATCATAGCCCCTAAATATCAAGTCAAAAATACGGTTCTATTTACTGGTATGTTGCCTTCAATTGATTTAGCCTTGGATAGCTGTAGCATGGGTGCAGGAGATTGTGAATGATCTGTAATAGTTGATTATAGAATTATGTCCAGAACTTGTTTTGCTTTGTATTACATACAGGACAATATGGTAGGAAAACAGCTATAGCAAAGAGACTGTAGTAGTATATCTGATATCTCTTTTCTCACTCATCACCTACAGTTCAACAGTGAATACTTTCGGCTTTGCCCTTGGAGCAGGAATCAATAATTTACAGTCCCAGCCAAATTTTCACATTCATACATGTGAAAATTATATGTATTTCAGATTTCAGTGTCCATATAAAGTATTGGAGCACAGCTACCCTTGACTTGTGGCTTCTTTCATGCTTTACAGGAGACATGAATAGTTGCAACAGAGACCTGATGACAGGGGTGTCAAACTCATTTTCACCGGAGGCCACGTCAGCCTCACAGTTGCCTTCAAAGGGCCGAATGTAATTTTAGCACTGTATAAATGTAACTACTCCTTAACTAGGGGCAAGGACCTCGGCGCTGCCACTGGGTAGAAACAAGGTGCCCAGCCCGATAAAAACAAGGTGCCCGGCTGGATTCAGCCAGCAGACCTTGTGTTTGCCACCTGTGCCTTATGGCCTGCAAAGCCTGAAATATTTACTATCTGACCCTTTACAGTAAAAGTTTGCCACACCCTGCTCTAGAGTAAATGCAGAATTCATCCATTTCTCACTGCTTGTACTGCCACTGTTTGATTCAAACTTCTTGACTAGACCATTGCTATTACCTCCTAATTATCTCCTTGCTTTTGTCCATTCCTTCCCACATACACACACTTCCTGGTTTTACTTCCTGTTCTCCCCCTTCGAACTGTCCACCAGCGCTTTGACTTTCATGTTGTTCTTTGGTATAGACCTGCCTCGTGGCATTTTGAATTTGCTTTTCCCTTTTTTGGAACATTTTCCCTCCAGGTAGTATCTATTGAGGATCTTGCTGTGTACCAGAGACTGTCCTCAACTCCTCCATATTGCCTTGTAGCTTAGATTCCTTTGTGTGGGAGTGTAGATGGTTAAAAAAAAAATTAGCAAACCTAAAAAATAAAAGCTATGATAGAAGATGTGCACTGGAAAAAAACAGAGCCTGCCAAGAGAGGCATTGTGGGTAAAATGACCTGTGCACAGAGGGCTGGGGTGGAGGTTGTGGTGGTGTCTCCGTGGTAAGTGTTTGCATGGTTTGTTCACCTCCCTTTCTCCCCTGTGTGGAGCTGCGGTCTCTCCACCACACCTGGAGCTTACGACATGTCTTGTGATGCTTTGGTATGTAGCACTTACTGCCATCTGATGTATTCTGTATTGTATTTATTTTTGTTTGTCTCCTCCTACTAGAATTTAAGCTCCAAGAGGGCTTTCTTTAATTCCTGCTTTTTTCCTTAGTGTCTGACACATAGCAGGTGTTCAGTATATATGAAATGAACCAATCTAGGTGAATCTATAATCCCTAGACTTATTCTTTACTAGTGTTGTTTATAGCATGCTTATCATTACGTGTATTAACTGCTTAATGAGAAATAGGTTATTGGGTATTAAATTTGAAAGCAAGGGAAGAATTTCAGCACCATTAAGTACTCTTCAAGATGATTTTGTTTCTGTTCAGACCAAATGGGTACTTGCCTATATAGGTAGGAGGGTAGCCATTAAGAAAAAGTGATGTTAGGAAGTGATTGAATGGGAGAGAAAAAAACATAGGCTGTACTCAGTGATACATTTAGATAGGGACACACATATCCAGCTTCTCAGTAAGAATGCCCAGAAGGGCATCTCCCCAAATGTTCATCATTATTTTCTTTTCCAATTCAAAATATACTTAAAACAATTGATTTAGAGCAGGGATCAGCAAACTAAACCCAGCCTGTGGGCAAGATCCTTTGACCTATTTTTACATGAGCCTTCAGCCAGTTTTATATTAAGAGTTATAACGAAGCAAAAAAGATGATATGTTCTAGATGATATAGACCTTATGTCAGGGGTGTCAAACTCATTTTCACTGGGAGCCACATCAGCCTCGTAGTTGCCTTCAAAGGGTTGCATGTAATTTTAGGACTGTGTAAATGTAATTACTCCTTAACTGTTAAGGAGTTGAAATTACATTTGGCCCTTAAAGGCAACCACGACGCTGATGTGGCCCCCGCTGAAAATGATTTTGACACCCATTCCTTATGTGGTCTGTAAAACCTAAAATATTTCCTTTTTGACCTGCTGCAGAAACAGTTTGTCAACCTCTGACTTACAGGCATCTTCTTGATTACACTTCTGGAGGTATTGGGACCTAGAAAGCTATACTGATTTATTAGGGGGAGGGGTCACACTTTTATAGGTACAGATCTTGAGTCTCTAGCCCATTATTATTATATTTTTAATCCTTACCCAGGGATATGTTTATCAGTTTTAGAGAGGAAGTGGGTGGGAGGGGAGGGGGAGTAACATCCACTAGCTGCCTCCTGCATACACCCTGACCTGGGATCAAACCCACAACCTTTTGGTGTACAGGATGGTGCTCCAAACCAGCGGAGCCACCTGGCCAGGGCCGGCCCATTATTTTTTATGTGCTTTTCTTTTCCATATCAGTGAGGAGTGATATTTCCTGTTCTGTGATATCTTAGGCAAATTGTCTTCTCTAAGACTTAATTTTTATCATCTGTAAAACTGAGAAACTGATAGTGGTATAGGGTTTTTGTAATGATGAAGTAATACACACAAGATACCAGTATACAATTTAAAATTCTTAACAAATCAGTTATTATATTTTGTCATGGTATGGTTAATGGATTTCTTGGGAATCACTCCCCCTCCCCCTACACACAGTTTTTAGGGAATAAGGTCATGGAGCGAATGTGTTTCTGTCTTTTAAGACCATTAATTCAGATCTCTTTTGTGTCTTGAAAAGTAGTTGGAGATCTAACTATTTTAGTAACATTGTGCTTACTTGATTTTGGGGGGCTTAACCAACTTATAGAACATAGTTAAATAGAACATTTTATTCCAAGATGTAAACAACTTATTTACAGACAGAATTTTGAACAAAATTGGATTGCAGATTTGATTACTTTTCTAACGGTAAGGCAGAAGAGATTTTTGTGTGTGTGGTCATTTTGTTGTATGCAATATTAGTGACCAAGATGTGGGGGAGCTGAAGGGAAAGACTGAGGGGAAGGAGAGAAGGAAATGGACTACCTGTGGGAATTCAGTATAGTAGTACAGGTCAGTCTTTATTTCTAGTGCATGTTTACAGAAATGCTGGGAGATTGTAAAAATTGCTCAGAATATCATTTATGCATGGATTAGTGCTGCTTCAAAATTGACCTTGTCTCTGAGGGGTAAGTATGTTATGAGATTGGGAAGGCCATCACATGGTTCAACGATCAACCCTCCCACCCTGTGTTTACATAAAACAGGGTTAAAAAATGAATATCAGGGGCAGTTTTGAATGAAAGTCACAAAAGGACTAGCAACTTTGGTTAAGATAGCATCAAGGAATCGTGTATCCAGTGTTTAAATGTTTATTCAATAAAGGAGTGATTGTACATGTATTCATATGAGCATTCAAAAAACAGTGTCAGAGCTACTTTGTAGTACTGCATTTATTTATAAATTTATATGCAACAGTAGGTTCTTTTTGGTGTATAGTTTTGTGAGTTTTGACAAGTGCAAAGGGCTGTGTAACCATTACCACAATCAAGGTAACAGAAAAATTCCAGTATTCCACCCTGACCTCAGTGGCTCAGTTCACTGGGCACGTTCCTCAAAGTGAAAGGTCGCTGGTTCTATTTCCAGACAGGGCACATGCCTGGGTTGCAGGTTTGGTCCCCAGTTGATGTTTCTCTTTCACATCAATGTTTCTCTCCTTCTCTTTCTCCCTCCCTTCTCCTCTCTCTAAAAATAAACAAGTAAAATCTTTGAAAATTTCAGTATCTCCTCAAATAAACTTCCCTCATGCTACTCTTTTGTAGTCAAACCCAACTTCTTCCTAAACTGGCAAACTAATGAGCTGTCATTCTCCCTATACTCTTGCATTTTCCAGACTATCATATAAATAAAATAATATATAGCCTTTTGAGTTTGGTTTCTTTCATTTAACAGAATGCATTTGAGATTCATTCATGTTGTTGTATGTATCAATATTTTGCCCCTTTTAATTGCTGAGTAGTATTCCATTGTATGGTTGTACCACATATTTTCTTTCTTTTTTTTTTAAGATTTTATTTATTTATTTTTAGAGACAGGGGAAGGGAAGGAGAAAGAGAGGGAGAGAAGCATCAGTGTGTGGTTGCCTCTTGCACACCCCCAACTGGAGACCTGGCCTGCAACCCAGGCATGTGCCCTGACTGAGAATTGAACTGGTGACTCTTTGGTTTGCAGGCCAGCACTCAATCCACAGAGCCATACCAGCCAGAGCTGTTTTTTTTACCTGTTGAGGGTATTTGGGTTGGTTTTGGTTTTGGCAATTATGAGTAAGACTGCTATGTACCTTTATATACAGGTTTTTGTGTGAACATAGGTATTTTAGTTTCCTGTGTAACAAATTGCCAAACTGGGTGCCTTAAAACAACAGAAATTTATTTTCTTACGTGTCTGGAGGTCAGAAGTCTGAAATCAGTATCACAGGGCCAAAATCAAGGTGTTGGCAGAGGCATACTCCCTCCATAGCTTCTTTCAGCTCCTGGTGGCTCCTGGCATTTCTTGGCTTGTTGCTGTATCACTCCAATATCTGCCTCCATATTTATATTATGCTTTCTCCTCTGTGTGTGTGTGTGTGTGTGTGTTTTAAATTTCTCTCTGTCTCTGTCTTATAAGGATATGTGTCATGGTATTTAGGGCCCATTTTGTAATCCAGGATAACCTCCAATCTCAGAATCCTTAATCACATTTGCAAATACCCTTTTCCAAACAAGTTAACATTTACAGGTTCCCAGGATTAGGAATTGATAATTTGGGGGACCTTATTGAGCCTAGTACATTGGGTTTTCATTACACTTGGGTAAACACCTAGGAGGGGGCTTGCTGGGTTGTATGGTAAGGGTGTGTTTAACTTTTTATGAGAAAGCACCAAACTGTTTCCATAGTGGCTGTATTGTTTTGTATTCTTACCAGCAATATATGAGAGTTTCATTTGCACTGCATCCTTACTAGCATTTGGAATTGTCATTTTTAAAAAGTTATTCTAATAGATACATAGTGGTATTTTATTGTGAATTAATTGACATTTCCCTAATGACTAGTCATGTCCAGCATTTTTTTTGTGTGTGCTTATTTGGTGAAGGGGTCTGCTCATTTATTTTCCCATTTTCTAAATTGGGTTATTTTCTCTTTTCAGCTTGCTCGTTTAAAAACACTTCTGTTCTCCCCAGAGTTAGTCCAGGACCCAAGGGGATTTGGATGATGTTGGTGCTTTTGTAATCCCTGAAGTTTCTTATATTTCCTCGCTGCAGGCTTGTTTCCTTTTCTGAATTTCTAAACTAAACAAATTAGACTTGAGTTCTCTTCTGGCTCCTAATAGATTTACTTAGTATAGGAAATAAAATCCAAATCAGCATGCAGTGGGTGTGTTTGTCAGGTCTGGGGTTGTAAGTGACTGAAACACTTGAGGAAAAAGAGTGATTTATTAGTGCATTTGATCAAAGGGTAGGGATGAAGTTGACTTTAGGGACAACTGACCCAAGGATTAGGTAGGTTACTGCCTGGAGTTTCTGTTTTCATCTTGCTGCTTTCTTTCTTTTTTTTTTTTTTTTTAAGATTTTATTTATTTTCTTTTTAGAGGGAAAGGGAGGGTGAAAGAGAGAGAGAGGAACATCGAGGTGCAAGAGATATATCTCATTGGTTGTTTCTCTCACACCCCCAACTGGAGACCCGGCCTACAACCCAGGCATATGCCCTGACTGGGAATCAAACCTGCAGCTTCTCAGTTCGCAGGCCTCCGCTCAGTCCACTGAGCCACACCAGTCAGGGCTCATCTCTGCTGCTTTCAATTGATAACATTGTCTCCCATCTCAGACAGATTCTCTTTAAATACCTGGGAACATGGTTGCAGATGTTTTAGGAGTCAGATCCTTCCACTCTTGAGACCCTGGAAGAAAAAAAGGGATCTTATTTTCTTTATTAAAGATTTTATTTGATTTTAGATAGGGAGGGGAAGGGAGGGACGGAGAGAGAGAGAGAGAAACATCAGTGTGTGAAAGATGCATCTGTCAGTTGCATCCCAAATGCCCCCAGCTGGGAACCTGGCCCACAACCCAGGCCTGTGCCCTGACTGGGAATCAAACTGGTGACTTTTCCTTTTGTGTCACAGCATTAAATTGGCTGAGCTAAGCTGGTCGGGGTGGGATCTTATTTTCAAACTTGGTTCAGAAAACCCCTGGAGTTTTCAGTCTGCCCTACTTGAACATCTTAACTCAATGTGAACAAAACAAACTCTTGATTCCTCTTCCCTCTTTTTCCCCCATTGTTTTTCCATATCAGTAAATCCACCCCTTAACAAAGCCAGAAAACCAGGAGTCCTTAATCCTTCTCTTGACTGATATCCAAACCTTGCTTACTATTTTGTAACCGCACTGCTCTTCCTTTAATTTCTTAATACACCAAGCTTTTTCATTCCTCGCGACCTGTGCACAGCTGTTCCTTCTGCATGCAGTGATTTACCTCTCTAGGAGTAAAGCTTCTTCTCTGCCGTTAGATTTCTGCTTAAATGTCACTGCCTCAGAGAGGTTGTCTTTCTATAAAGCATGCAGCTCCTTCTTCATTCCTTTCTCTTTCCAAGCTCCTTATTTGCTTCATAGTACTACTTGTTACAACGGAGACTAATTTTATCCATCTCTTTATTTGGGTTTTGTCTTTCTCTATTTTAACACTAGATTCTAAATTTCTTGAAGTTAGGAACATTATGTTGTTGACCATTATAGCTCCAGTTCTAGTACAGTATATGGGGTATACTACATTAGGCATGTAGAGGTTTTTGAAAGAATAAGAATGCATTTTTACCATAGGCCCAAACCTGGGTATAGTGCCCTTGTGGGATAGCAGTTAGTAGATAGAATCATAATGGCCACTGCAGTAGGCTCCAAGGAACCTACATTAAGATGCCATACTTAATGCTTTTTTTTTTTTAGTATTTTGAAAATAATAGTAATCAATTCTGGTGTTAATCATTATATTTATTAAAATTTTTATTTGAATAGAAATAATCTCTAAAAGTTATCTGTAGGCATAGGTCTAAACTAAATTTAGAGTCTTTATTTGAAGCAATACTTACTAGAGTCTGATTAGCCCTCTTCTCTCTAGCTACTTCGTGTGGTGGACTGAGTGACAAGGGCTAACCAGGTGTTTTAAGGCAGAAGCAGTAACATTCATTTTCACATTGCTCTGTTATGCTTATCGTTGAGGGCTTCTGTTTAGTTTCTCTTATTGTCCCTTTCTAACACTTTCCTTTTGACCATCCATGTATTTGCTGCTCTCTTAACCAACTATGGGAAATTCAAGACAAAGAAGGGTCTAGAATCAAGAATGTTTGGACATGTAGTAGGACACGAAGTTTATAAACCTGGCTGGAAATGACTGCTGAGATAGTGAAGGTTATAGTGAGTGGATAATTTGTCATTCAAACCAGGACATTTTTGAGGTGAAAGGGAGGGCCAAGAAAACGGTTGTAAATCTGGCCTGTCTCATGAATTCCCAGTATTGGGGTGGTAGGTGATAATCAGTTGTTACAGTATGTGGTACTTTGAGCCTGAAGGCTTTGAATTGGGAAGAGACTTGCCTAAGAAGCCAGGCAGAGCTCTGGGTGTTTTTTTGTGGACTAAACATAAACAGCGAGCCAAGGGTTTTGTAGATCTGTCCTAATTAGTAAACGTAATTGCCCAACAGATAAGGTTGAAATCCTAGAACTGGAACCTAATTCTCTTTGACTTTCCCATAGGAAACAACTAATATGCTTTGCTCTAATGTTCACTCAAAGAAGACATAGGTTGTGTGATGTATTCTTTGTCTTGTGAAGGCAAGCTTCTGGCCTTCTGCCAATAGAAGGTTATTGAGTATATTATGCTCTGGTGTTGAAGGCTTTCCCAGATAAGTTCACACTTTCTTGCCAGTTTGTCCTATATATAAGCTTTACACATTTGTGAGTAGATTGGAAAGATGGGCTTTAAGATAGGTTTTTCAAAGGCATGAGGCTGAGGCAGGGGCAGGAGTACACAGCAGGGAATGGAAGGCAGTTTGGAGATGGATGGTAGTAATAATAGCAGTTGCTATAATTTTTTTTACTATACATTATCATTTATAAATAACATATATAAATACCTTTTTTTTTTTTAACATTCCCGGGGCAGCTATCTGTGACCTGGGGAAGGGCTGCTTTTAAAACTTCATTTATTAGACTTCCAGGAAGTCCAGGAAGCTCAGAGAGTCCCAAAGAAGTTGGGCCCAAGAAGAAACATACCAAGGCACATCATAATTACATTTACCAAGATTTTAATCTTGGGGGATAAGGAAAGAATCTTAAAAGCAACAAGAGAAAAGGAGACAGTTACCTAAAAAGGAATTGCCTTTAGACTATCAGCTGATTTCTCAAAAGAGACCTTACAGGAAAGAAGGGGCTGGAAAAAAGTATTCAAAGTCATGAAAGGCAAGGACCTACATCCAAGATTGCGCTATCCAGCTAAGCTATCATTTAGAATGGAAGGGCAGATAAAGTTCTCCCCAGATAAGGTCAGGTTAAAGGAGTTTATCATCACCAAGCCGTTATTATATGAAATGTTAAAGGGGCTTATATAAGATAAAGAAGATGATCAAAACTATGAACAGTAAAATGACAACGAAGTCACAACTATCAACAACTGGAGCCCCCAAACAAAAACAAAAACAAAGTAAGCAAACAACTGGAACAGGAACAGAATCACAGAAGTGGAGATCATATGGGGGGGTTACCAGAGGGAGAAGGGGAGGGAGAGAAAGGGGGAATAGATACAAGGAGTAAATAGCATAAATGGTAGGTACAAAATAGACAGGGGGAGGTTAAGAATAGTATAGGAAATGGAGAAGCCAAAGAACTTATATGTACAACCCATGGACATGAACTAAAGGGGGGAGTAATGTGGGTGGGAGGTGTGTGCAGGGTGGAGGAGAATAAAGGAGGGGGGGAATGGGACAACTGTAATAGCATAATCAATAAAATACATTTTAAATTTTTATTTATTTATCTATCTATCTATTTATTTAGAGAGGGGAAGGGAGGGAGAAAGAGAGGGAAAGAAATATGGATGTGCAAGAGAAATGTTGAATGAGCGAATCAGCGATCACTTGCCTTCTGGCTTGTGCTCTGGAAGGGAGCCAGACTGGGAACCAAACCTGGGACCTTTCAGTTTCGGACCCATGCTCAACCTGCTGAGCCACACCAATCAGGGCTATAAGTACCTTTAAAAAGATTGGGTTTTAAATCTTATTTATGTAAAACAAAGTTGAATTCAAATTAGGGAGAGGGCACAGGTTTATAGTCAGGTACATGCTGTGGAATTTCATCCTCGCTTTTTAAAATTCCACCCTGGGAATTGTTAATAGGAGTGTTGTGATTGAGATTAATAGGTATGACAATATGCAGCAAGACTAATTCTATAAAGATAAACATCACTCTAGAATTGGGTTTTTAATTTTTGTTAGGTAAATGTGTACTTTTTAAAAAATGAGACTTTTGTGCTTTTGACAGTGTTCATTAATATTGAATATTTTGTGAAAAAATGGAAAACATTAAAAGTTTTGTGAAGAATGTAAAATATATATTTGTTGTATTTGAGCTGCTGCCTCATATGTTATCTTTTCCATGAAGACACTTTTGTTATGCTTTTTCTTAAAAAATATTTTTTACTCCCTTGCTAGGTTATGTGCACCTAGAATATATAAATTTGTTCAGTGAGAATCACAATTACTATGTTTTCTGAGCTAATATTAAATGTAATATTGTAAAATTTTATTCCTATATAAGGTAATAGCAGCACCATTTATATTTTAATTCAGAGTACTTTATGCTTTGCATTTTATTTCATTTAACCACATCAGACAGATCTAGTTACTGTTATCTCCATTCTTTGGAGGAAGAAAGAGAACCAGTAAATAGCTGTATTTTCAGCAACCCATTAAACTCAACCCCCAGAGAACTAAATGAAAGACGAAGGACATGAGGCCCTTGGTAAAAAAGCTGTCCTCGCACAGGGTGCTATGCATAGAGTTGTGCACTGTGGAGTTTATATTAAAAATAGTTTTTCAACTGCTGTGTAGACATTGCTGTATTCGCTTTCTATATTGCTTTATTCATCAAGTTTAAGACTGTTCATCAATTTTAAAATGTCTTCCCTCTATACAGACTTTCTAGACCTGTACCAATACGGTTGCCATTAGCCACATGTAGCTGTTTTAAGTTTGAAAAAATGGTAGCCACATTTCGAGTACCCAGTAGCCTCAGGTGGCTAGTGGTTACTGTATTAGACAGCATAGATACAGAAAATTTTCATCACAGAAAAATTATTATTAGCATTGTTTTTTAAGAACACTATTAGAGAAAATACCACTTGAGGACAGGTTTTGTTTTTGCTTATTAGGCTTTAGGAATTTTGTTAAAAATGTAAACTTTACATTATCATAATGAGAGGAGCTTTGTGGTTTACTGTCTGTCGATCAAGCTTGTCATATTCACACTTAGTCTAATCTTTGATTAAGTTTCTCTCTATATAAATCAACCATACTAGGCTGAGGAATATTTTGGTTAAGTAATAAAAAAATTGCAAATGTGTGCTTTATGTCATTAATGGTTAATATCTTTTAGGCCTTTCTTAATGCTTAATATGTTTTTTCTTATCCATAGAATGAGGATAATGAGATAATGAATACATGGAATTTGAATTAATTGGTGGCAATTATGAAGTTAAGAATTCAAATCCTAGTGAACCTCCTAGTCCTAGCAGAAATCTTTGCTCAATTTTGAAGTTATTTCAACGTCAACTCTTTTAGTTTCTTAGTCCTTACAGTTTAGTGTCTCATTAAACATAGTCTACACACTTGTTAAATAACTACTCTGGACCAGTTACTACCTTACTTATTTGCTAATTCACTTAATGATTACCCTTAACTAGATTATGAACGACTTGAAAGTGGGAAATCCTGTTTTGCATTTAAAATACCTATAATTTTAGAAATTAAGAACTGAAAGAGACTTTAGAGATACTCATGTCAAATATTTTCAGTTTACAAATGAAAAACCGTGAAAGGTTAGATTATTTGCCCACAGTTGGAAAATGAGGCCTACAGAACTTGGGTAGCTTTCCTTCCATCAGACTCTCTCCTTCACTAGTTGGTTGTTAAATTTAATCTGAAGGGAGCCCTAAACACTATTTTCGATTGAAGCTACTACTATATTTTGTAAGTGTAAACTATGTCAGTGTGGAACAAAGTTATTTATAACTCCTGATATTTCCTGTTTGTTTCTTATGATGCATTCTTAGGGACAGATTATATGCTGTTTTTGGAGATACAGCATTTTTATCTTGAAAAAGCATCTTTGGTTTTAGAACTGAATAAACTGCCTGGTTTCTCAAGTTAAATAAATGCTCAGGCATTTTTATGTCTTACCTTTGGTAGTAGTAGTAACTTATATAATCTGTTATGGAGGTGGAGTGTCCATTTATAGAACCTAATAGTCCTGTTTTTATGAGCTATGATTTCTGATCTCTACTTATACATTCTAGTTACAGTTTTTGTTTCAGTATTACTGTTGGTCACACACACTCACAGGAGTGCTAAGAATAGTAAATATTACTATGTACAAATGAAAACTTACATTGCTAGGGTACCTGAACAGTTTCTTAAAATTCATTTTTTATTCCCTATAGTCCTTGGCATAGTGTATATTAGATATTTATAAGGTGATTGTTATTTGATAGGATACTTTTGCTTCTCAGAGATATTATTGGTTTATTTCTCTGTTAGCACATGCTTGTAGTTGGCATGGACCAGACCAGCTCAGGATGTTTTGCAGAATGCTAGCTATTTCCCCCTGAGAGTAGAATTCATCCTCCTCTCGTCACCTCCACACCCCGAGAATTAAAATCGATTTCAGAAGGGAGCCTTTGCTTGTGAATCAAGATATTAATTATAGGCTTTCTTCTTTCCAAAGGCACTTCCCTTTTCTGCAGTTGTGCTGTGTGCGTGTGTGTGGTTGCATGCAGCGTTTGGATCTGTGCAGCACATCGGCTTTCTAGACATCCTTTGTATAGTAACAGCATGTGCGGAGGGGCTGGCAGCCTGTAAAGCAGTTTTTCTCCTCTTCCCCCTCTTCTCAACCTCCCTCCCTCCCTCCCTCCCCAGATCTGGTGACATTACATAGATAAATGTGGTGGCTAGGAAAACATCAGAAGGAATTTAATGTCTGCCAAAAATTTGCAACATGAAACCAAGCTGGCTGCTTCACCCTAGCTTTCCTGATACCTCATTGTGTGTGTGCCATCCGCACTTGTCAGGGCTTTCCTCCTCGAGCATTACGTCACTATGTGCTCCACCCTCATCACACTCTCTTTTATTTTGAAAAGCTAGTGTCCTCAGGCTTTAAACTTGTTAAACACTTTAAGGCTTTATTTGTGCGCTTACAGAGGTAATATTGAAGATGAAATATATTTAAGTCTGAAAGAAACTTTAATTTGATGTAATGTCAGTTTAAAGTCTATGTGTGCACTTGTGTTTTTGTACAATATTAGGTTAGTAAAGGGAAGATAAGGTACTGATAGCTACCTGAAATTATTACATTGGTTTAAAAAAAGGTCTTTCTATTCTTTAGGAAGAGAGACATTTTCCCAGAGGACTTTGAAGACTCCTTAGAGAAGTACTGATTTTTAACTGTTGATCAGCATTGCAAATAGATATTTCTAGAACAGAAGTTCTTTCATTTATTTACTGTCTGTTGAATTGAAGAAGATGATATGAGACCTTGAAATTTAGGGTTCTTATTTTCAAGACTACTAGTAAAGTATCTATACTATAAAATGCGACAGTAATTTTTAGAGAAAAAATAGCTTTTTATTCTTGCCCACAGTTTGGTGAAACTGCTTAAATCCACATATAAAGAAATGGTTTTGGCTATTAATTAAAACTTTATATGAAAATAAGATGAGATTTTACTTTTTAAAATCCCTTTAGGCTTTTTATAGTTTAGGAAAGTACTATGTTGAATAGATTAATTTGAGCACCTTTAACTAGAGTATTTTCATTGCATTTATTTCTTAACATATGCTACTCTGTATTATAATGTATTTTTAATGCATATGTACTGTTTTTAAGACTCAGCAACAGAGAACTAGATTTGTAACATCTTGTTTCTCTAGCATCTTACTCAGTGCTTTTATATATGATAGGTAGTATGGATACTAGTATGTGGAGATAACAGTGAAGATGAGAATAGAATGAAGTGATTTCAGCAGACGACTGTCTTAGCTAGGGCTCCCATAACAGAATACTGTAGACTGGGTAGATTTAAAAGAAGAAATGTCCTTCTCACAGTTCTGGAGGCTGGAATGCCAGAAAAAGGGTGACAGTGAGGTTTATTTTTCCTGAGGCCTCTCTTGTCTTGCAGATTACTACCTTCTTGCTGTGCCTCAAATGACCTTTTCTTTGGACACCCACAGCCCTGGTGTGTCTCTTCCACCTTTTGTAACATACCAATCCTGTATGATTAGGACACCATCCTTGTGACTTCGCTTAACCTTAATTACTTCTTAAAAGCCCTGTCTTCAAATACAGTCACATCAAGGATTAGGGCTTCAACATATGAATCAGAGGGGTGGGTCACAGTTCAGTCCATAAACAATGACCTGAGGATAGGCAGATATGGCAACTTATTAAGCTGCTGGGCTGGCCAAAAAGTTCATTTAGTTTTTTCCATACGATGGCTCTAGTAGTGTTTAGTTGTCTTTAACTTCATTAGAAACAATTTTGTTAACATTGTATTATGACAGCTGTCATATAAGCGTTATTTTTTAAAAACCTATCAAAATTGGTAAATTTTTTGTGCAGCCATTTTAATGTTGAAGATGGAAGAAAATATGCAACATTTTCAGCATATTATGCTTTACTATTTCAAGAAAGATAAAAA
Source organism: Phyllostomus discolor (assembly GCF_004126475.2). Classification (NCBI taxonomy): domain Eukaryota; kingdom Metazoa; phylum Chordata; class Mammalia; order Chiroptera; family Phyllostomidae; genus Phyllostomus; species Phyllostomus discolor. The sequence goes on from NC_040913.2 coordinate 69,816,836, forward strand.
CGCAACTGAAATGCAAAAAAAGACTTGTACAGTCTGTGGAAAAGGTGCTATGACTGATTGAAGTTGTCAGAAGTGGTTTGCAGTCCTGGCTGGCACAGCTCAGTGGATTGAGCGCAGGCTGCAAAGCAAAGCATCACAGGTTCGATTCCCAGTTAGGGCACATGCCTGGGTTGCCGGCCAGGTCCCCAGTGGGGGCCACATGAGAGGCAACCACACATTGATGTTTCTCTCTCTCTCTTTCTCCCTTCCTTCCCCTCTGAAAAAATAAATAAATAAAATCTTTAAAAAAAAAGTGGTTTGCAAAGTTTCTTTGTACATTGACATCTTGGCCAAATAATTCTTAGCTGTGGGGCTGTCTTACGCATTGGAAGATGTTTAGCAGCACCTCTGGCCTCTACCCACTAGAAGTCAATCATGGGAGATAGCTGACATGCTCACAATTTCCAAATCAATAAAGTTATTGGTGAAAATGAAAAATGTGTTTTGTCTTTTACAGAAAAACTAAATAAACTATCCATCTGCCCTGACCAGGAATCAAACTGATGACCTTTCGGTTTGCAGGCTGGTGCTCAATCCACTAAGCCACATCAGCCAGGGTGACTACTATGAATTTTAGATGCTGAGAACATTCCCTGTACATGAGACTTGGTATTGTATGGTGTGTTAGAATCTGTTGTGGCTGGCCTTTGACATTTTTTGTTAACTAGTAGAATTAAAAGATCATGTTACATCAGAGTAGGGTGATTTATCTTGGTGACTTTAGGATGTTGGCTCCATTGTAAGTATAATTATGCAAAGCTAAGAATCCAAGAAAAAACTGCCTGAGAGGGAATTAAATGTAAGATTTGATATGAAAGTACCAACCTTGATCCTGAAAGAAAACAAACCCACAGTAACAGCAGCAATTGAGCAGAGTCTTGAGTACAGAAACCCAAATATAACTCACTGAAGTCAGTGTGAACAAAGTTGAAATCAACTGTGAAAAATTGTATGTACCATAAGAAAGCTTTCAATCATGTAAGTTGTAAAAAGAGTTTTTATCCATAGTTTGTTTCATTGAGTGACTGAGTTGAAGCTGTTTAGATTATTGGACTTGTAGTCAGAATGTCTACCTGAATTTAAATACCTTTAATCACTTTACTAGTCATATATAGCTTTTGACAATGATTTTTGTCTTTGGTAAAATAAATATATAATGGTTTTTAAAGATTACTTCCAGTTCCAAACATCATGATTATAAAGTAACAAAAATATACTTCCTATCAGGTATGCATTAGTTATTAGTTTTGGTAGGTCTTGAGGAAATGATGATATTTTTCAGTTTGTTCAAGTGTTACTTTGACCTTGGCCACAATAATCACACAATTACAATCTCTTAAAAATGTAAACATTAAAATTTTGTTGAAGATCTTGCTCCTTCTAAACCATCACTTTCATATACAGGGTGGGACAAAGGTAGGCTTACAGTTGTAAGTATGTGAAAGACAATTTGTTCTTGTATTATTATTTATTCATTGTATTTTCCATACAAACAATTGTAAACCAACTTTTGCCCCACTGTGTATTTTTAGCATAGAGAATATTCTTTGTTAATGTTTTTGTACTCAAGTACCACTGAAGAATTTTTCCTTAAAGTGGGCAACGTGTCCTGACTGGTATGGCTAAGTGGGTTGGGCGTCACCCCACAAGGCAAAGTGTCACCAATTCTATTCCCAGTTGGGGTATATGCCTGGGTTACAGGCTACCAGTTTGGGGCATGACAGCCAATCTCTGTTTTTTCACACATTGAGTTTTCTTTCCCTCTCTTTCTTTCTCCCTTCCCCTCTCTCTAAAAATAAAAAAAAATCTTAAAAAAATAATAAAGTGGGTAGTGTGCAGTGTAGTAAATATGTATGTACAAAAAGACTTTAAAAATCTGACTTTCGGCCAAGATGGAGGCATAGGCAGACACACTGTGCCTCCTTACACAACCAAGATAGGGACAGCAACATTTTAGAAACAGAATAACAACCAGAACTGACAGAAAATTGAACTGCATGGAAGTTGGACAACCAAGGAGTTAAAATAGACATGTTCATCCAGACTGGTAGGAGGGGCAGAGTCAGGCAGCTGGGCCTAGGGCGCAGATTGTGGCGCAGACTGTAGAGAGCATTGGGACTGGGCGTGTAAGGCATCTGGGGCGCACAAGACCACAGCAGGCGGACCCTGGGCCTGCAAGCAGCTGGCAGACCCCAGCCGAGGGGTGGCAACTGGCAGACCCAGCGAGGTGGTGACTGTGAAGCAAGGTACTTCGCACAACCCAGGATCACAGCACTGGGAAATAGAGCCTTGGGGCACTGATTGAAAATACCTGTGGGGGTTGAGGTGCAGAGAGAGATTCCCAGCCTCACAGGAGAGGTTGTTGGGAAGTCCCATGGGGTGCACAAGTCCACCCACATGGGAATTGGCACCAGAGGAGTCCAGTTTGCTGGGGAAAGCGGCGGAAGGGACCGAGGTCTGACAGAGGGCGGACCAAGCACTGTTGTTCCCTCTCAAACCCCGCCCCCACATACAGCGTCACAACCCAGCGACTGGGTTGACCCACCCTCGTGAACACCTAAGGCTCCACCCCTCATACATAACATGTGTGACCAGACCAAAGGAAAAAAAATATGGCTGAAACAGAAGAACAAATGAAAACCCCAGAACCAGTACTTTTAAGCACCTGAGAGATAGCCAATCTATCAGATGCACACTTCAAAGCACTGGTGATCGGGATGCTCACAGAATTGGTTGACTTTGTTCACAAATTAGATGAAAAAATGAAGGCTACAATAAGTGAAATGAAGAAAAATGCACAGGGAACCAATCGTGATGGAATGAAAGCAGGGTCTCACATCAATGGAGTGAGCCAGAAGTGGGCCAGAAGGAAGGAAAAAACATAAACCAGAAAAGAATGAAGAAATATGAATTCAAAAAAATGAGGAGAGTCTTAGGAACCTCCAGGACATCTTTAAATGTTCCAACATCTGAATTACAGGGGTACCAGAAGGAGAAGAACAACAACAACAAGTGGAAAAGTTATTTGAACAAATAATAAAGAACTTCCCCATTCTGGCAAAGGAAATAGACCTCCAGGAAGTCCAGGAAGCTCAGAGAGTCCCAAAGAAGTTGGACCCAAGAAGGAACATACCAAGGCACATCATAATTACACTAGCCAAGGTAAAAATGAAGGAGAGGATCCTAGAAGCAGCAAGAGATAAGGAGACAGTAACCTACAAAGGAGTTCTCATCAGACTGTCAGCTGATTTCTCAAAAGAAACCTTACAGGCAAGAAGGGGCTGGAAAGAAATATTCCAAGTCATGAAAGGCAAGGACCCACATCCCAGATTGCTCTATCTAGCAAAGCTTTCATTTAGAATGGAAGGGCAGATAAAGTGCTTCTCAGATAAGGTCAAGTTAAAGGAGTTCATCATCACCAAGCCCTTATTTTATGAAATGTTAAAGGGACTTATCTAAGAAAAAGAAGATAGAAAACATGTATAGGAAAATGACAGCAAACTCACAATTATCAACAACCACACCTAAAACAAAAACAAACTAAGCAAACAACTAGAACAGGAGCAGAACCACAGAAATGGAGATCACATGGAGGGTTAGCAACAGGGGAGTGGGAGGAGGAGAGAGGGGGAAAGGTACGGAGAATAAGTAGCATATATGGTAGGTAGAAAATAGACAGTGGGAGGGCAAGAATAGTATGGGAAATGTAGAAGCTAAAGAACTTATGACACATGGACATGAACTAGAGGGGGGAATGTGGGTGGGAAAGGGTATGCAGGGTGGAGAGGAGTGAGGGGGGGTAATGGCTTGGTGTAATAGCACCAATAGCACTGTACAATAGCACTGTAATAGCATAATCAATAAAATATATTTAAAAAATCTTAATGCAGTCATGTAAATAACATATATAGAAAATCTATTAGTCCATGGAAAATTTTAATCATCTTACTTTTTTTCTTTTGATGTTAAAACAACACAAAACAAAACCTTTCCCTGATTTGAAAAGTGGCAGCTGATTACTTAACAAAGGTAAGCTCTGAAGGATAGTTTAGAACAGGGATATAGGAAACCAGTATTTATAGGTGCTCCTTTTGAGTTATGGTTCCATAACTTTATCCCATTTAATTTTCACAAGAACGTAGAAGGTACGTACATATGTTGTGCTATTTCACATCAAAGAGGTTCAGTAATTTGGCTAAAGTAATGCAGTAAGTGGCAGAACCTAGTCTGTGTCTAAGTTCTTCTGAGCTGATTCTTAGAGACAAGGATACAAAGGACTGAGGGAGGGGTAGAACAACCTAGGGAAAGAGCAAGCAGTATGATCTTCTGAAGACAAGTGAGTGTACTGGGAGTAGAGGAAGATGGTGTGAGAAAAGTAGTTTAGTATATGTGGAGAGAATTGAATAATGGCCTGTGGGAGTTGGCAATTGGCATATGTTGTGTAATTTTTGAGCCAGGCAAGTAGCTGCTTTAAAAAAATAGTATTTTAGGAGAATTACTCTGATAGCAATGTGTAGAAAAAAAACAAAGACTAGAGGTCCACATAGAAGATTGCATATGGGGAGAGCCATAGGTATATGAAAGAAACTGAAATAGAAAGGAAAGGACCACAAAGGAAAGGAGAGACAGTAATAACTTAGCAGTATCGTATTTGGATGAATGAAGAAAATGATACAGCACTGACAAATTACGCGGGGCTTTCAAATAACTGGTGAATGTATGAAAGTTAACTGCAGTTTCTTAGCATAGTATTTAAATTAAAAAAATATGTATACTATAATTTTTGATGTCACCTCTGCTAAGGAACTAGAAAATTGTTATAGTGTCTTGACAGATGATTGCTTTCTCATCTACCATATTTTGCCATGTATAGTGCTCTCCTGTCTATAATGTGCACCCATGTTTTTTCCAAACTTTCAGGAAAAAAAGCTTTTGTTTTAATTTCTTAATGCAATTTTTAATTTATATTTAGAAACAAAACAGATTATCGTATTCCAGGGTATTATTTTGCATACGGAAATTGTTACTGCTTACTAGAGTTACACTTTTAATGCATAAGCATAAATAAAAGAATTAAAAACATTCATATAGATATGGAATTAGTACTATTTTTCCAGACCCATATATAATGTGCATCCTTATTTTTCCATCAGAAATTTTGGCCAAAAAGTGCATATTGTACACAGCAAAATATGGGTAAATATTATAGTAATCTATATGCATAGTAAAAATGTAAATTGAAATTCAGCATTACTGATCTAATTATACCATTAACTTTCACCAGTAATCTTGTTATTATATCTAATTGTAGAAGTAATTGAATGAACTCATCATAATAAAATTGAGTTCAATTTAGTACCCCTATTGAGGCTTTGTAATGCCTAATGGGTTGTGTTGGAACTGATTAAAATTATACAAGGTTACCTTATTGTAGACAATAAATAATGGAAAATGGACTCTTTTCCAGGCAATTCATGTCATATATTTTGTAACTATATATGGTCGAGGAAAAGATTATCCTACAAATATGTTTAATAGGAGCAGTAGATTGCTTGATAGTATATAGGGTGCTAAAGAATTTAAAGAGATTAAATCCTACCCAAGTTCACCTCCCCTGAAATTATTGAATCTTAGAGGAGAGGCTTTGAGCTACTTACTGATAAACCTATTTGAGGCTAAGCATGATTTTGTTATATATTAATTTCCTTTTTTTAAAGGTTTTATTTATTTATTTTTAGAGAAAGGGGAAGGGAGGAAGAGTGGAAGAGAAACATCAATGTGTGGTTGTCTGTCGCACACCCTCTACTGGGGACCTGGCCCACAGCCCACACACGTGTTCTGACTGGGAATCCAATGGGCAGCCTTTTGGTTTACAGGCCAGCGCTTAATACACTGAGCCACACCAGCCAGGGCCCAAAGCCTGTACTCTTTAAACAGTAACTCTCCATTCTCCCCTTGCTTCCAGCTTCTGGTAACCTCTATTCTACTTTTTATGTGTATGAATTTACTACTTCATGTAAGTGGAATTATACAATATTTGTCCTTTTGTGGTATAGCACTTAATTAAAAATAAATAGTTGTAGTAATTATACTTGAACCTAAGTTTTTAAATAGTCGTTGTATAATACTCTATAGATATTTTGTAATTAACTCTAAGGAAGAATGATCTGACCAATTTTTATTGCTTAGTGCAAGTTTGAATATGATAGGGGGTCTTATGTGAATTATGTGTTTCTTTCATATTCCTAATATTGGCTGTGTTAACTTGTCTCAGTTATTTCCAGTAGCAATAAAACTCAAGAAAATTTGTAGCTTTTAAAAAAATTGCATATCTTTGTTGCCTGGTATAGCCTATGAAATGACTTTATTATTCAATTCAGTCTTGGAATGACTGGAAATAATTACATAAGCAAAACAGATTCTTGACTATCCTTTATGTCAGTGTTTAAGAATAGAGACAACATAAAGGTGGGTTTGAATTCCTCAGAAGACATTAGACTATAGAGACAATGACAAGTGTGTAATGGGGAAAAATTCAAGGCAAGTCTTGGGTGAAAAAATGAAAAAAAAAAAAAGAAAAAAGATTGGACTACCTCAGATGATGTATTTGGATAACTAGAAAGTGTCATAATATTTAAGATATTCTAAATGATTGTGTCTAAAAAGTATTTTCTTTCATGGCATAAACCTCACACAGTAGAGATCTCTGGATAAAATTTTTACTTTTGTATTCTTGTTTCAAAAGTTATTTCCAAAAGCTCAGCTCAGAATGCTACTCAACAGTCTGCTTGTTTTGAGAGCATCTATTGTGTATTTGCCTGAATGCTGCCATCTGGTGATTGTAAAAGAGATCTCAACATGGTGCTTAAGGCAACCTGAAGCAACAGATGACACAAGGTACAATCTCAGTACCTCCTGCCACAAATTTTCTCCTGCTTTTGAGAAATTGAATGGAAGTGGGTTGCTGTGGCCGAAGTCCTAGTTATTGAGGTCATGAAATTACTTTGTGAGATTATTTGGTAAACAGAACATTTTTATATTATTAAGATGCTCATAGCTTTAACAGGCTCATACCAACTCACTTCTTTATAAGATACTGTTTTTCTTATTATTTCTAATTCTGCAAGGTAATTTAATGTATTGAACAACACTCAGGGTATACTGTATACTAGGCAGTGTTATTAGTACCAGGACTGCAGTCCTGAACCAACAGATAGAAAGAACCTTCATCGAGTTTACATTTAGTGGGGGATAAATAGTAAGATACACCTGTACACAATATGTTAATTATGTGAAAATAATTAGAGGAAAAGATAAAGCAAGGAAGGGGGATATGAATTATTGTGGTTGCTGAGTTGTTTTGAAATGTTAGATGGAGTGGTCAAAGAAATCCTTATTGAGATGACTTTGAGTAGAGATCTGAAGGTTGTAGGGAAAAGAATTCCAGACAGAAGGAAAGCAAGTGCTGCAAAGGCCCTGTGACTGGAACATCTGACTTGAAAAGAAGTAAGCGAGGAGGCTGGAGTAGAATGTGAAAAGGAAAGAGCAATAAGAGATGAGGTCAGAGAGTTATTGTGTGTATATGCGTGGGGGCGGGAGGATGCAGATCACATAGGGCCTTGTTGGCCATTTGGCATTGAATCTGAGGTGGAAGTCTCTGGACTGGGTGGAGGGGTTAGAGCAGCTGAGTGACATGCTCTGACTTACCTTTTAAGAGGTTAACCCTGGTGCTGTGTTTAACAGTGTGGGAAGTCACTTGCTACGAACTTTTTGTTTTATAAGCTGTGGGAACAGATTATATAGCTATGAGAACAGTAAGGTAAGGGCAAGGCTTGGACAGGTATAGAAACAGTAATTATATTGCATATTGCTTCTCTTTACATGGATTTTTAAAATTATGTTAACAATTGTTCTTATTTTATCTTTGTGATAAAAGGTAATTAAAACCATCTTGTAGAGTTTTATTAGGACAATGTTACGAATATCTCTTCATTGCCTGAAATCACCCCAGCACATTTCAGGTTTAGATTTCTGATTTTCAAGCTCATTATAATATTTTGAGAATGAGAAAGATCTGGCGTTGTAATTTTTTAGGCTCTTAACGGTATAGTTAGCCATATTCTAAAATCACACAATTACTGATTAGCAGTGCTATTTGGTCAACAAAGAAAACCTCACAAACCTCACAGATTATGTTGTAACCTAGACAGTTTATTTAAACCACTTTTTTTGCTTGCAGTTCAATTCTCAAATGACTAATCCTCAAAGTACTGTTACTCTTCCCCAGATTACACTGAACCGCACCCCCCCCCCAAATTATCAATTAGTTTTTAAGAATCATGATCATTTGTCAGAAATAGTATTTCTCTGTGGATTCAATTTTATTCTGATATCTGAAAAAAGTTTATAGTTTTTATGTTTGGTCCTGTGATATCAAAGAATAAACATCTTCAGTGTGAAGTGTTTAGGTTAAGGAAATATGGCTGCACTGCGATATGTTGCTGAAAACTATCTGTTTCTATATAATTTCAGTCTGTTTGGATCAGTGACTTAACAAACTGCTTTTCAACCTATTTTATTATCACATTGTAAATATCAAGAGTGTATAAACTTAAAGTTGTCATTACTGGGAATAATCAGCAAATTGTTTTGTGTAGTGAGTAGGCAAGGTCTAAGACTATAGTCATGTGATAAGTACCAGAACAATTGAGTTAAAGTGAATGGCAACACAGTTCCCAAGTAATCAGGCAGCCAGTTTGTCTAGATCACCTACCCCCTACCCCGCTCTAATGAATAGATTTGAATGACCTTCAGTTGTTTTGGATTGGAATAGATAGTATATATAGTAAAATAAAGTCTTGATCAGGTTAAAAAACATTAACAGCAGTAATATTGCAGGGAACCTAATATAGGGACAGTTTTGCTGGAGATTTCTTACGTATGATTTGAAATAGGATTTTATGTCATTAGGAACTTGATTGCCTAGTTCTAGATGATAAAGACATGTGTTTGAAGACAGATAATACAGTTTTAATTTAAGACATTTCCTGTGCTAAAGGATAACAATTTCATTTCTTAAAGTTTCTCTTCTCTTCATCCTCCTATGTTTGCATCCTTAAATATGACCTAATCTATCTCTCAGAAGTAGTTGCAGATTAATTACTTCACTATAGCTAATATGTGTAAATTATGGTAAGTTAGTTTGAATTATGACACTGCTCCCCCTCAGCCCTATAGCTTTTTATTACAATGTAGGCTTCTCCATCTTTTCCATGATTGCCAGTTACATAGGATTCTTTTCATCTGAACCCAACTTTGTTCTTTTTTAAGCAGACTGCTTAAGTAATGTAATGAACTTGATCTGTGAAAGTAGTACCATTAGCCTACCACTAGTAGGTCATTACATTGAATTGTGTCCATATCCTCCTAAGTAGAGTTACTTTTCTATACTCTTGCCACTCTTTTTAAAAGGGGCTGAGAGGTACTCAAGAAGAGTTGATACATTATTTGACCTTTGCAGCTTCTAAGATGATTGTTATTCCTTTATTAAGTAAATTCTTTTGATAATAAGTTCTTCCCATCTACTAATACCACAATCTCTGCTTTTTTTTGGTACGGGGGTTGGGGGGGGGCTGTCATTTACCAATACGCTTTTCTTTAAAACTTTAGAAAAATTGGAAAAGTCATTATTTTTGTTGACTTAACACATTCGTAAGATTCTTTTACAATCATGTTTTCCCAGCTTTTTGACTTCCTAACTTTATTGTCTTCAACTTGACTCTCCTCTGCACTCAACTAGAATGTGAATTATGAAAGTGGACCTTGGTTTGCCTTTTCACCACTGAACCCTCAAGTGTCTAGAATAGTGCTTACTGAATATTAAAGAGTCCATGCACATTTGCCATTTGAGCTTTTTAATTAGCTGAAACTTTATAGTTAGGAAATTATGAACTCTGAAGTTCCTTTGCTGCCCACAATCCCCATTTCTCCCACTTTTCCAATTCTTCTACTTCCTGCTGGACCTTTATTTACGATTCATCAGTATTTCCATGGTACCAAAGCTTCTTACACTTTCAGTTTGTCAGCCTCTTCTGCTTATGATGCCCTTAACTTTGTGGCCAACCATTTTAGAAATATTTGCATTCTCGTGGACCTTTCCCTTTAGTTTACCTTGGCAGTCTGTAGTTCTCTGATTTTGTCAGTCCAAGATTTCAGAGGTGTTAAGAAAACTTGTGTAACCATTTTTATTGGAAGTAATACAGATAGATTCTTTCAGATCTTGACTTTGTGGTTAGGGTTGATTGACAGTTTTCTTTTCCAGTACTAATTGATTTCCTATCACCTTACATTTAGAGGCTTCCAGACTTTTTCTGCTCTCTGTAGATGCCCAAACCTATCTACTTTTCTTTAAGCAAGTGACATTGCCTTCTATTTTAGTGAAAACATAGAGGCCATTCTGCAGAGACTCCAACTTTTCTCTTGTGTTTTGAATTTATTCTCTGTGTTAATACATACTTTCTGATTCTTTCTTTCATGAGGAATGTGTATCCACTTTCCATTTTGATAGGAGAGTGGTTTTTGTTAACTCCATTCTTGGACCTAGCCAATCTCACCTCTCAATTTTCTCAGTCAGTTATCACTTTCTCCTGGTCTATCTAACCAACCCCTTGCCCCACTTTTAGCAGGGGATTTTACTTCTTAGTTTCCAGAAATAATGAAGATATCAGAAGTTAGCACCCTCGACTTTTCCCTGTTTATGCTTTCCATCTACAAAGAGTATGCATCTATATCACTATACTGTTAAGGCTAGTCCCTTTACCCATGCTTTAAATACTATACTGCCAAGACCAGTCCCTTTACCCATGCTTCATAATTTATCCTCTTTTGAGAAGGGGGGTGGTAGGAGTAGCAAAAGGTCAAGGGGGTCATATATACGGTAATAGAAGATGATTTGACTTTGGGTGGTAGTCACACAATGCAATATTGAAGGCCATGTATCATAGAAATGTACATTTGAAACCAATATAATCTTATTAACCAGTGTCACCCCAATACATTTAATTAAAAAAATCATCCTTGAAAAAAATAAAATTGAAAAAGAACTCAACAAACTCACAGTTATTACTCTGAGTAATTACTGTATTACTGTCATTTTAGTTCAGTTGTTAATAACTGTGAGTTTGTTGTCAAAAACTTTAAGGAGGATAGTTCATCCTCTTTAAACCAGTGTTACCCAATAGACCTTTTTGTAATGGTGGAATTGTTCTGTATTCGTATGTTTAATACTGTAGCCATTAACCACATGTGACTCTTGGACATTTGAAATGTAGCTAGTGTGACAGGAATTAATTTAACTTAATTTTATATTAAATTTAACCAGTTAGGTCTTGTAGTGCCTACTGAATTGAACAGTGCATCTCTAAACCTTACTCCATACGTTCCTGTTATTTCTTGTTTCGTGAATCTCTGACCATGTGTTGTCTCTTCCATATTTTAAATAGATTTAGTCTTTCTCATCTTAAATACTTTGAACACATCAAAACTGTTTGCCTTTTTTTTAAAAAAAACTATCTCCTGTTTGGTCTCTGTCCCTTCATGGCATTCTGTTGGTTTCTGAGTTTAGTTTTTATGTTGTCACTGAAAAGGATGTACTCTTAGTAAGGTTTCCAATTATTTCTCAATTGTAGAAGCCACTAGATACTTTATCTTCCCAACATTATTGATTCCTCTGCTTCTTGAAATCCTTGTGTTTTCACTTCTCTTGGTTCTGTTTTCTTTCAGACTGGTCCTTTCTGGTCTCCTTACTCACCCCACCCCCTGCTCCTTGTTTCTAAATGTTAATATTCCTCTGTCTCAGACTTCATCTCACTTCTCCACTCCCCTCCACTTACTCTCACTCCACCTTTTCATTGGATGCTAGCAGTTATCACCTGCACCTTGATGTCTTTTAAATCTGCCTCTAGTCTATTCTCTATCCTAAGTCCCAAACTCCTGTGTCCAAATCATCATTGGTATTTCTGATAGAATATATTCCAAAGGTGCCACACTATAGATGTTTACTAATTTAAATTTAACTTTCTAACTAAAATATATATAAAGGAAGGTATACAGATTGTAAGTCTATACCTTAATTATTAATTATTACCTAATTAACAGATATGAAACCACCATCCAGGTCAAGAAAAAGAATGTTACCAGCACCTCACAAGTCTTTTTCTAATTCACTACCTCTTCCTTTCTCCCTAAAGTAACAACTATCCTGACTTATAACAATGCAGAACTATTTTTGAACTTTATGTAAATAAACTGATACAGTGTACAGGGGTGGGCAGTTTGTATGGGAGATAATATAATAAGTAATAAATAACAAGAATAAACTGTTCCACATATTCACAACTGTAAACCCACCCTGTATATTCCTTTGTATCTGTTCTTTTGTTCATTATTTTTTAAGTATATTTTATTGATTATGCTATTATAATTGTCCCATTTTTCCTCTTCCCTTTATCCCCCTCTGCCCTACACCCTCCCTCCAGCAGTACCCCTTAGTGCATGTCCATGGGTCGTACATAAAAATTCTTCGTACATATGGCTTCTCCATTCCCTATACTATTCTTAACTCCCCCCGTCTATTGTACCTACCATATATGCTTCTTATTCCCTGTACCTTTTCCCCCTTCCCCTCTCCACTGAGAACCTTCCATGTGATTTCCATTTCTGTGATTCTGTTCTTGTTCTAATTGCTTTGTTTTTGTTTTAGTTCAGTTGTTAATAACTGTGAGTTTGTTGTCATTTTACTGTTCATAGTTTTGATCTTCTTTTTCTTAGATAAGTTCCTTTAACATTTCATATAATAAGGGCTTGGTGATGATGAACTCCTTTAACCTGACCTTATCTGGGAAGCATTTTATCTGCCCTTCTATTCTAAATAATAGCTTTGCTGGATAAAGCAATCTTGGATGTAGGTCCTTGCCTTTCATGACTTGGAATACTTCTTTCCAGCCTGTAAGGTTTCTTTTGAGAAATCAGCTGATAGTCTTATGGGCACTCCCTTGCAGGTAACTCTTCTCTTGCTACTTTTAAGATTCTCTCTCCTTCTCTTTAATCTTGGATAATGTAATTATGATGTGTCTTAGCGTGTTTCTACTTGAGTCCACCTTCTTTGGGACTCTCTGAGCTTCCTGGAATTGCTTCCTTTGCCAGACTGGGGAAGTTCTCCATTTTTTCAAGTAAGTTTTCAATTTCTTGCTCTTCCTCTTCTCCTTCTGGCACCCCTATGATTCAGATATTAGAACATTTAAAGTTGTCCCATAGGTTCCTAAGCCTCTCCTCAATTTTTTGAATTGCTTCTTCATTCTGTTCCAGCTCTATTTCTTCCTCCTTTTCCAAATCTTTGATTAAGACCTGGTTTCCTTCCCATCACTATTGGTTCCCTGTATATCTTTCTTTATTTCACTTTGTATAGCCTTCACTTCTTCGTTTTGTGTCCACACTTAATCATTTCTGTGAGCATCCTGATTACCAATGTTTTTGAACTGTGTGCATCTGATAGGTTGACTGTCTCCTTTTCACTTAGTTCTTTTTCTGGAGTTTTGATTTGTTCTTTCATCAGGGCCATATTTCTTTGTCTTGGTGCACCTGTTACGTTGTAAGGGAGCCTTAGGTATTTGCCAGGGTGGAGTAACCCACTTTGTTGCTCAGTCACTTCCTCCACTACTCACAAGCAAATTGGGTCCTTTTAGTGTTTGTTCATTCCTGGGCAAATGGGCATGTGTATGTTTTAGGTCCCTTTGGGCCCCTCCAGCGGACTCTCCTGTGAGACTGGACCCAGTTTCTCCTGCTGCTGCAACCCCTACAGATTTTTACAGCCAGAGGTTTTGAAGCTTTGTTTCCCAGTTCTGGAATCACTGGTTGTGTGGTCTCTCTCACTCCCCAGTTGTTCCTCCTGGCTTATCTGCATGCAAATGTGGTACCACCTGGTCTGCCAGCCACCGACTTGCCGTGCATCATCCCCGGCTCCCCCTACCCCACTGCTGGTCTCTCCCCCACCTACTAGCCTGGAAGGATGTTTCTTCTTTAACTCCTTTGTTGTTGGATTTCTATATAATTCTATTTTTTGGCAGTTCTGGTTGTTTTTTTTGTTTTTTGTTTTTAAATCAGTGGCGATCCTTCTTCTGGTTGTGAGAGAAAACAAAGCATATCTAACTATGCCTCTATCTTGGCAGGAACTCTGTTCACTATTGTTTGTGGTGTTCATCCATGTTATTCACTGTAATTTATTTTCATTACTGTTTTGTATTCTATTGTATGGTTATAGCACAATTTATTTATGTGTGCAACCATTGCTAGTTATTTGGGCAAATCTTGTTTGAGTAAATTTTGTTATGAATAATGCTGCTCTGATCGTTTTTATGTATGATTTATTGTTTATGTATGTAGGTACTTCATTTGGGTATGTAGCTAGGAGTAAAAGTGCTGGATCATATGGTATGCCTATGTTTGATTTTCATAGATAATGTTATATAGTTTTCAGAGTGGTTTCTTTCAATATATATTCCAGTTAGCAGAGTGTAAGATAGTTCTTGCTGTTTTACCTTCTTATCAACACTGTTGTCAGTCTTCAAAATTTTAACCATTCTTAAAGATCTACTTCTTTGATGGCTAATGAGGTTGAGTGTCTTTTCTTATGTTTATTGGCAGTTTATGTATTACTCATGTATTTGCTGTTGTGAATTACTAGTGGAAGTCATTCGCCTACTTTTCTCTTGAGTTGTCTTTCTCCTTAATGATATATAAGAATTTAAATGTTCTGGATATGAGTCATTTGTTAAATATGTGTTAATATCTTTGTGACGTGCCTTTTCATGTCTTTGATGATGTCTTTTTAAGTTTTCCATCTTCCTTACTGTGCTCCCCATCCCACATAGCCATCAGATTCTGCCAGTTCTGTCTTTTAAATATCTCTTATGTCTCTTCCCCATTCCTTTTGTCAGTGCCTTAATACAAGCCCTCATTACTCATGGCCAGGATCATAGATCATATTCCTTCTAATCCATTTTCAGTTGCTTTGTAGAGTGACTTTTCTAAAATTTAAATCTTGCTCATATCATTTTCTGCTTAAAATCATCTCATGGTATATAGCATAAAGGTCAAACCTCAAGAGCTTGCTTCTGCCTTTTCTCTAGGCCTTGTTTTAGAGTTTACTTAATGTTTCTCCTCCAGGATGAAGCCTTTCCTGACTTCACTCCCTGGTTCTTTTCCATGTGCTTTTTAAAAGAAAGAAATGTGATGATCTTTACCACAGCCACAATTGTTCAGACAACTTCCACCTGTTTATTTCGAAATCTCTTGGCTCAGCAGTACTATTAGTGTGCTTGTGTGGGACTTTCTATGTTGATGTATACCACTCAGCTTTCTCACAGATCTATTTCTTTTTCAGCCTCTTCCCTCTGCCAGTCACTTACATATTGGTGTTCAGACCTTGGCCCTCTTATTTCCACCTATTCTCTATGGGTGAACTCATCAACTCTGATGGTCTTAATGCCATTTTGTATGTATATGACTTCTAGATTTTTATGTCCAGAGTTTCCCTTGAACTCCAGATATCTATATTATAATGTCCATGCGTATTGCTACATGGATACTCCATAGGCATTTAAAGCTCAGTAAGCTTAAAATGCCCAAACCAAGCTCTTCTCCCCAACCCCCCAAATCCGATTCTCTGTTTTTTTGAACATCCCCGTCAGATGAGCCTGCCTATCAAATACTTCCAGAACAACTTAAGCCTGGGAAACCTTTCCCCTACTTGATCACTTGCTTCCCCCTGCTTGATGACTTCCCTCTTTGTTTCCCATTTTAATACTTCTGCCAAACATTTTATTCCAGACCCCGCCCCCCCGCCAGTAGACTAAAAGCACCTTGAGGCTTTATACTGCTGTTCTGCACAATGCCTAGCATAAATAGTTGCCTGAGAGTGCTTCCAAACTAAACATACCTGAAATCAAATTTATCTCTTTGCTTCCCTCCTAATTTTTTTAAGATGACTTACCTTTCACAGTTGATAGTATTACCATCTTTTTAGTTAAGTTAGTCATGTGTAATTCATTTCTTTTTCTGTTACTTCTGCTAGTAGTTGGCTTCTAAGTCCATGGCTTTTCTTTCTATTTCATTTACTTAGTTTTCATCAGGTTTTTATCTTCTCTTCACCAGACTGTTATAACCACTATTTAACATTCTACCTGTCTTTAGGTTTTCTCCCATATGTCTTTGATATTGCTACTGGAATTATTTTTCTTAAGTACAGGTGATCATCTCTTGGTTTAGTAACTTTCTGCCGTTCTTTTCCTGCAGGATAAAGTCCAACTTATTTACATAAATTCAGTGGCAGTCTCCACAAAGTGATCTAGAGTGTCCCCAAGCTTATCACAGAAACCATATCCTTAAGCACTGGCCTTAGCAGACTGCACACCTGAGTTAATCTCATTTATACTACCTGTATTGCCTTTTTCTCCATCTTAGGGGTGAGGATAGAGAAGATAGTGCTGGAGACAGAGGAATGTGGAAACCTAGGTTTAAACCTGCTTTTAACAATTATTATCTAATGTCCTTGGAATAGCTTCTTAAGACTCAATAGCATAGTATATGCCATTGGTACACATTGTCTTCTTCCTCTTCCGACCCTTCTCCAATTCACAGTTAGAATTTATCTTTCTCATTCGTACAGAGAGCACAACTGTTTCTCTCTTATAGCACTTAATGTCTTCTGCCTTATATAATGTTTATTTTTATATATCTTACTTTTCTCTATACATGCTTTTTAAGGACTGATATTGTGATTTATTATACTTAGTTCAGTTGAATTTTTCAACCTTAGGTGAAGGATTTGCTCTGTTTAATCTGTACTATGTCATTTAGTTTCTAAGTGACTGGGATATGATTTGGAAGATGATTTTTTTGGACCAAGGACTACAAAGACCAGTTTGTAAAAACTCACCTACTTAGTTGGAAAATTAGGAGAGTGATGCATTTGTCCTAACGTTACATGTAACTCTTTTAGGAATTTAAAACTATAATTTTATTGTCTTTAGATCAATACTAAGAAAAAATACTATTGTCTGAGTGATTGTTTTTCTTTACAGCCGGTTGCTGAACCAATTCCCATCTGTAGTTTCTGTCTTGGTACAAAAGAACAAAACCGAGAAAAGAAGCCAGAGGAACTCATCTCCTGCGCTGACTGTGGCAACAGTGGTATGTGATCCCTCTGTTTTTTCTAACACATGCCATCAGGCAAGAGGGAAGTATATTTTACTAAGTTTGTATTTTTGATCACATTTTAATTTGATCCTGGTTTTAGTTAACCTAGATGAGCTTCTAGACAAGGGAGGGATTTAAGTGTGTAGTTGAAATATTTTATTCAGTTAATTTAATTCAGATCTCAGGGATTTTTAAAAATAAAATGCTTTCCATAGACTTCTCCCCCGTTGATCTTCATATTTCACTATCAAACATCTGTTCAAATTATAGCAATCAGTTGGAAGTTATTGCTTTTTTTTTTTAACATGATCACTACTTATCTTTCTTGATTTATGCCTCAGGCTGAATAGAACCAGGATGATAACAGATTTGTTTTCTTGATAGAAACTTACATATGTCACATTGGGAAATAGAGTGTTGACACTGCATTTTAGTGAGCTGTGTGAAATTCTGGGCTTTAAATTCTGCAGAGAGTCTTCTAGTTTGTCAATTCCAGAGGTACTCTTGGACTACGTTTTAAGAATTTAAAAGACTTTGCAGGAAGGCAAAAATCAGCATTATCTTTGATCATTGGCTTAATTTTTAGTGTTTTATATTTGTTTCAGAAATCAGAAAACACACTAGATACTTCAAGAGGAAGGGAATTTAATGGTACAACTAGGTATTTGTGAAATTGTTGGAAGGGCTGAAAGAGGAAAGCTCTAGGCTAGGCTTTAAGGACTGATTCTTGGGACACTGCAGAATTGCCCCACCAAAGGAATCACTATATCTGCCTCCACTTGAAAGAAGTGGAAGTGGAGGCTACTGTGGAACCATTGAGTTTTGTAGTTGGATATGGAAATGCTGAATTTGGCTATCATCACAACCGCCTCTGTGTAGCCATGAAGGCGAGGAGTAGATTGGCATTTTCCTGACTCTGCTTATCATTAAAAAACAGTCAGTATGAAAAGGAAGATGGTCTTTGTTTCATTTCTGCCTTTCAAAAATCATTAAAATATATTCAGTTAGTAGAATTTTGCTTATATCTAAAGCCTAGCCACAAAAGAGTCAAGGAAGTATAGTTTCTAGCTTTTCAGTTTTTGTGAATAAGAAGGCATTAGAAGAAGGTGAGACTATATGTTACATAGTAGGTGATCATACACAGCATAGTATCACAAACCAAAATGCATTCTGGATGGATTTCACAGTTAAATATAAACCATAATATATAAGGTTAAAGTGTAGTAATATGCCATATAATGCAATGATTGCCAAACTGTATTTTAGTAATGGAACCCTTCAGAAATCTTATGGGAACCAAATATGTGAAACAGATAAACATGTATCTGCTGCAGGTGAGGTGGGAATGAAGTGGGGCTCAATGGGGGTGGTGTGTTACAGCCCTGCCTTCTGCAAAGCGTTATATATTTGAGGTGGTCTCTGAGTTTGTGTAAGATAGGGAAGAATGCAGTTTGGAAAGTTATTGTAGAGGAAACTTTTAAAGAATTAGTAGAATAATGTTAGTTATCTATTGCTGTAGAAAAAAAATTACTCCAAACTTAGAAGCTAAAAGTAATAATAAATTTTTTTAAAAAATTTCATGTTATTTTTGTGAGTCAAGAATTTGGGCATGGCTTACCTGGGTGGTTTTGACTTGAGACCTTTGATGAGTGTGGTCATCAGGATTTCAGCTAGGCTTCAGTCGTCTGAAGGCTTCCTTGATGAATCACTTAACTGGCTCTCAAGTTAATGCTGCCTGTTAACAGGAAGCTTTGCCTCATGGACCTCTTCATAGGCTACATACATGTCCATAACATGACAACTGGATTCTCCCAAACAAGTGTCTAAGAGAGAGAGGGCAAGGTGGAATCTGCAGTATCTTTTCTAACCTTGCCTTAGAAATCACACTGTCATTTCAGCAGTATCCCGTTGGTTACACAGATTGGCCATATTCATTGTGCGAATGAACTAGAAAAGGATGTGAACGGACATTTCTTGCCAGAGGCAAGAATGATTGGAGGGCGGTTTGGTCCTGGCTGTCCCACTAACCAAAGACTAAGAGTATGGACATAGTCAGATATATGGAATTTGATTTTTTTTTCCAAATTGAGAACTAAACTGTCCAAGTTTTTTTTAGAAAAGCAAGAATTGTTTGGGGAAAATAATTGCATTAAATATGGCAAAGACTCAAAAGCTTTAAAGTATAAAGAGTATGTTTACATTTCTAAGCATGAAGTCCAAGGGTCAGAGCCTATGAACAGTTTATATAGAGAGAAAGTTAATAGTTGAGCATATAAAAACATTTTATCAAACAATAATAATAGGAGTGCCCACCAAAGCCACAGTGAAGTGTCAATTCATAGCTGTTATAAAACCTGAATTACAGGAGAGCCCACACCTAGAGCTGATGAAGCTGTGGTAAGACCTTCGTGCTTTGCGGGCAGCACTGGATACGTCACAGGGTGTGGAGTGAGCCTGGGCAGTGCAGTTTCACTTTTCAGGCAAAAAAAAAAATACTTATTTCATTTTGTTTACTATCCCCACTTTCAGATGTTTGTCATAAGGTATTAATGTAAAAGAAGGAAAGACTGTAAACATGAAATAATTTATTTTAGTATTCTAACTTTTGTGGGTAGTAGTTTAATAAGTATTTAAGGAAATTGGTCAGGTAGGTTATAGTTTGTGAACACAGTGGAATATAATCCGTTTAAGGAATACAAATAGAAAGTTTACTTGAATAAAATAATGAGGAAAAGCAAAACAAAACTCTGTATAGCCTATAATTAAAACCATGAAAGTGCTTTTAGCTAGTGTAAAAAGGAAAAGTAGAATGTGAAAATGGCTATTCTAGGATGATAGGATTTTTTATGTCTCTTCTCCCACTTTCTTTTAATGTTAGTGATATTTTGATGATACACTTCTTACCACCTCATGGAAGAGACTGTTATTTGGGCATAGAAAAAGATGAGAGAAAATAATTCAACTAGGCTTTGTCTCACCAGTAATAATAATAACAACAACAGCAACCACCACCACCACCAGATTTTAGAGGAGAGAGACAAATCTTTCCAGAGTTGAGGGCAAATTGGCTACTCTGAATTTTTTAAAACTACTTTTATTTTAGTCCTGGCCGGCGTAGCTCAGTGGACTGAGCTCAGGCTGCGAACCAAAGCATCGCAGGTTTGATTCCCAGTTAGGGCACATGCCTGGGTTGCAGGCCACGGCCCCCAGCAACCGCACATTGATGTTTCTCTCTCTCTCTTTCTCCTTCCCTTCCCTCTCTAAAAATAAGTAAATAAAAAAAAAACTTTTATTTTATTTTAGAGAGAGGGTTGGGGGTGGGAGGAGAGAAAGAGACATCGAACATCTGCCTTCTGCACACGCCCCAACTGGGGATCAAACCTGCAATCTAGGTAGGTGCCTTGAGCAAGAGTCGAACTGAGGACCTTTCTGAGTACAGGACTGTGCCCCAACCAGCTGAGCCACTCTGGCAGGCCTCTACCCTAACTTTTTGAGAATCAAATTGATACTGACTCGTAGAAGAGGAAAGTGTTTTTTCTGTGATTGTTCCGTTCACAGTAGAAATACTGCTTATGTTTTAGTTTTAGCCTGAGTGCCTTAAACCATGAGCAACAAGTTCACTTTAAATTATGTGATTTTTATTATATATATTTTTAGTTACAAAAGTAACACATGTTACTGTAAAAAAACTGAGAGCACAGAAGGGTATACAATGAAATATAAAATCCTTCAAAGTGTTTATAGCTCCATATCCTAGCATATTATAATTGTATAGTTTTTGCATATTCTTTTAGAAGTGGCCTGGGTATATTATGTATTCATAAACATACAAGCATGTGCATACACGTAATGCTTTAATGTAGGCTTAATAAAAATTTGGAGTTTGTCAAGTTTTTAATAGTCAACCTTGTGGGGTGTGCACTAAATCCTGTTTAGTGTTAATAAAACTGAATTGGAATATAGTAAATCTTAATGAGGCATGTATGACAAGCTTCCAGGAACATCCTTTTTTCTTTGATATATGTTTTAATTTAAGGTATTGACTTTTTCTACATTATTCCTTTAATACAATTACAAAATGATGGATCATTTCTGTTTTGAATTTTTCTCTCTTTTTAGGTCACCCATCCTGTTTAAAGTTTTCCCCTGAACTAACGGTTAGAGTGAAGGCCTTACGGTGGCAGTGCATCGAGTGTAAAACCTGCAGCTCCTGTCGAGATCAGGGCAAAAATGCAGTGAGTGTCCCCACCTTCCGAAGTGAATATCTCCTTTAGACCTAGAATGTACAACTGGCATGACCCTGTTAGTATGTTTGACTATTTTTCTAGTTACTCAATCCAGCGAAATTTAGAACAGTATCCTCTTCAAATCATGTATTATTTGTTTAGTATACTTGCTACTTGAGACTTGGATTTTTTTTTAGGTAGTTTCTAAAGTACCTTAATCACAAATTTGCACAAAGACCAAGCTATTTTAAAACATTACTCTGAAATTGTTAGAGTGGTATGGAGGCTTTCATTTAGGACTAGTTAGTATATTAATTACAGTTGTCCCTTTTTTATTGTTAAAACAGACTAAACTTAGCTATATCAGATTATTGGATAAACTTGAAAGTAATGAAACTAGTTCTTATTAAAGATCAGATGAAGCAGACAAAACTCAAAACTGGTAACTCAGACTCCATTTATATAGTACAAATTAAGGAAACTTTTACTATTATAATACCTCATTTCCTTTCTGAGATCGTTGAAGCTTCCTGCATTTTATGAAGTCATGATCTTGATATGTTTCTGTTTCATAAGGGTAAGCAGAACTGCCCTTTCTCTTTTTTAGGATAACATGCTCTTTTGTGATTCCTGTGACCGAGGTTTTCACATGGAGTGTTGTGATCCACCACTCACCCGGATGCCAAAAGGTGACAAATACTTTCTGAAATCAAACTGGCAATGTTAGTGAAAGCACCTGTTATCTATGTTGAAAAAATGAAAGAGTAATTTGCATCTTTTTACTTGGGGTTGTATAAGTAGGGAGAAAGCTTTCACCTTAACGGTGGGGACAGTCTTTCTTTTAGGCATCTTGACATTCTTTCTTTTTAAGATAGATGATAGGTAGATAGATAGATAGATAGATAGATTCTTAGAGGTAGGGGAAGGGAGGAAGAAAGAGAGGGAAACATCAATGTGTGGTTGCTTCTTGTGCGCCCCCTACTGGGGACCTGGCCTGCAAACCAGGCATGTGCCCTGACTGGGAATCAAACCAGTGACCCTTTGGTTTGCAGGCTAGTTAGTGCTCAATCCACTGAGCCACACCATCCAGGGCAGCTCCTGACATTCTTGTGTGATGTGGATTTATTATTACTCTCCTCTCTTTTTAATATCTAAGCATCCATGGAGGATGAAGTGGTTCATTTATAAATATTTGCCAGTCCTGTAGTTAGAGGACAAAATACTTGCCTTATGTAATATTTTGAAATACCTTTTTCTTTAAAGGAAGAAATGAAATTGTATTAGGTCATGTTGATTATGTCATGGCTCATCACTTTTGAGGGATCTTAGAGCTATTACAGTCTCTGGTTTATTCAAAACTTACTATTATTATGATTTTTTTAGAAGATAATTTGTGAACAAGTAAGTGCCCAAATCATAAGAGTACAATGTAATGTTACTCAGTTCTTTGAGTCCTGTTAGGACAGTTGCCTGTTGTTTGGACTTCCATCTTATCATATGCTTATAATTTCTTAAAAAAAATACAGAGAATCCTCTGCTCTGTTTTATCACAGATTTTGTTTTCAACTCTGATTTTGTGATTCATAGGTTTCTTAAGATGTTTATAGGATTTTTGATGTCTGTTTGAAAAAAATTTTCTGTTGATGGAAAAGGACTTGACCTTAGGTATAGCCAAGTTATTCTACTTCAGGATCTTACTTGAGTCCCTCTCATGCCACTCTATTGATTGCTACCTTTTGAAAAGTCTTAAATGTATATATGTATTAGAGGATAAATACCCCCTTTCCTTCCTTTCCCATTTGCCTGAAATCTGGTCAAAAGGCCTTCTGAGAATCCTTCAAGATAAGAAAGATTTTCTTAGGATTTTATTCCTATGTATTTCATGCCTACAAAAGAAGTTTTATAGCAGCTTAAAGCAGGAAACATTTTAAAACAATTTCAGACTTACAGAAAAGTTGTAAAAGTGGTGTAGAGTTCTTATTGACCCTTTAAGTAGCTTCCCCTCTTGTTAACATTCTACAAAACCATAGTACAATTATTGAAACCAGGAAACTAATATTGGTATGATACAATTAACTAATATGCAGGCCTTATTTGAATTTTCTAGTCTGCAATCCAATTCAGAATCTCACATTACATTTAGTTGTTATATTTCCTTAGTGTCTTCCAGACTGTGTTAATTCCTCAGACTTTGTCTTTCCTGACCTTGACACTTTTGAAGAGTACTTGCTGGTTAATTATTTTGTGGAAAGTCCTTCCATTTGGGTTTGTCTCTCACTTGATCATGATTAGATTGAGGTTTTGAGGTTTGACAAGAGTCCCACAGAAGGACTGCTGTGTTTTTGTCGGTGCATTGTAATGCTGTGTTACACCTGTGTGTCTCCTTACGAGTAGTGTTAATGTCGACCACTTGACTGCAGTGAAGAAACCTTAAAGTTGTTATTCTTCTGCTTCTCCCACTAACTTTAGCACACATCAATTGCTAAATTGATGCACCTATTGCACCAATTTTTACTGTAATGTTTGATAATGATAATTTTTCTATTTTTATCATTCGTTCTGCATTTATTAATTGGAACTTTGTGGGGAAAAGCTTATTTCTCCCATTTATTTGTTTAATTAATTTATGTCATCATGAATGCACCACATTTATTTTATTCTGTGGGTTTTAACTCACTACTGTGATTATTTCCTTTTTTGTTCCCTTTGACCCAGATTTAACTATTGGGAGCTCTTTCAAATTGGTTCCTGTGTTCTTTTGATATACCTTCATCATCTTCTGAGCACTTAACTGATTTTCTAGCATCACAGGATGTTCTAGGTTATCGTGTATTTTCCCTGCTCCAGTCATTACTCTATGGCAGGGGTGTCAAACTCATTTTCACCAGGGGCCACGTCAGCCTCACAGTTGCCTTCAAAGGGCTGAATATAATTTTAGGACTGTATAAATGTAACTTGCTTCTTAACAATTAAGTGAGAGCTTGGCACTGCTACTGGGTAGAAACAAGGTGCCAGGCCAGATAAAACAAGGTGGAGGACTGAATTTGGCCTGTGGGCCTTGTTTTTGCCACCTGTGCTCTATGAAATCCTGGCGTCTTTTCTTGTATAATGGTAATTAGAAACTAGTATCGGGGTGCTAGGTATAGAACAGGGATTTTTAACTGAGGATCAGTGGATTTTAGCCATGTGTGGGCCTCAGATACTTGTGAATCTCTTTCAGTTTTTGTTGAATTTTGTGTGTATATGTATTCATGTTTATTTTTCTGGATAGATTTCATCAGATTTTCAAATGAGAGTCCTTGATCTGAAAGAGGTTAAGAACTCTTGACTTACAGTATCTGAACTCTTTCAGTGTATTTACCTCTATTGTGCTTTTATGTGGAATGCTCTCTCTTTATAGGCATGTGGATATGTCAAATATGTCGACCTAGGAAAAAAGGACGAAAACTTCTACAGAAGAAGGCGGCACAGATAAAACGGCGCTATGCTAATCCAATAGGACGTCCAAAAAACAGGTTAAAGAAACAAAACACGGTGTAAGTTGTACTTGTGGCAAGGTGAGGGGAGAAAAGGATAGGGCCTTCTCTATAGTGTAGGATTCCCTTGTTTGCTTTATGGAAAAAATTTCAATGGTCATAACTGGCACTTTTATGCAATAATAATGGCTAACATTTATTAATCCCTTAACAAAGTGCCAAGGCACTTGCTAACTGCGTTATGTGCTGCGTTAAATCATTTAGTTCTCCCAACAACCCAGTGAAGAGCAGGGGCTATGATCACTCTTACATTTTAAAGGTGGAAACTACAACGTGGAGAGATTAACTTGTACAAGTTTATAGTAAAATGTTGAGCCGGGGGATTAAAGCCCAAGTAGTCTGGCACCAATGCCTGCCTCTTAACTATTGCCTTATGTAAAAACAAGAAAGAAAGAATTGTGTTACTAGCACTTCACAGATCCCTCTGATATTAGTCTCATTAATTTATTTCTATTAGATGTACAAATGACTAGAGAGTTTCTACTGTTGAGGTCATAGCTAAGTGTCATTTTTATGTCCTGTGGTAAAATAATGCAAGTTTTTGATCTATTAGAAATCAGGATATAATTATCCCTTATGGACTAGGAAACTGGTCTATGTCTGGAGGAGGTGGGGCAAGATTCCATAGCTAATTCTACCTGTTGTTTTTTTTTTTTTTAAGTATCTCTAAGGTAATTTACTTTAGATGATATGTAAAATACCTTTAGGCCTGTAAATCTCTCTTTATTCTAAAAAATTTCACTTACCTTTTCTACATTTAAGATTGTCTTGAAGGTGATATGTCTGAAATGAATGGGCATCAGCAGATTGAAATGTACAGAACCAGCATTGTGGTAGTTTATATTTTAAATCTTAAATCAGCTTTAATTTTTCTATGAAGTGGTCTTTTGATTCCTCACTTTCAGAGAGTAACCCATCCTTGTGTTTAAAGGTAAAAGTATCAGTCTGAGTTGGTACAGAGATCATAGGACTTTATACCCGGAAGGATCTTACTTGTTCTCTGGTCCAGCTCTCATTTTACAGATGAAGACTGATACTTAGAGAGAATGTGATTTGTCCAACATATACAGCTAGTAAGTGACAGAATTATGACTCAAATGTGCCTTCTGACTCCTGACCTAGGATTCATTTCACTATAAATTAACTGGGCTTCTTGGAAAGAATTTTTAATTTATTACTAAATAATAAATTAAATAATTTATTATTCTGTGCTAAATTTCTTTTTTAAAAAATTTGTTTTGAGAAAGTGAAAGAAACATCAATTTTTGTTGTTCCACTCATTTATGCATTCATTGGTTGATTCTTGTATGTGCCCTGACAAGTTATAAAACCCACAACCTTGACATATCAGGATGATGCTCTAACCAACTGAGATACCTGGCCAGGGCCAAATTACTTATAAATTAATAATTTTAAATAATATTATTTCTAGTTCATATAATATTTATAGTTTATGAAATATTCTTAATGATACAGATTTTTTATAAAGCTCTAGGTTATTTACTAATTATATGTTACATATTAAGTAGAAACCTTATACAGATTTCTTTTTAATAGTTACCCTTTTCCTGTTTGATTCTTTAGATCAAAAGGTCCCTTCAGCAAAGTTCGAACTGGCCCTGGAAGGGGTCGGAAACGTAAAATCACACTCTCCAGCCAATCAGCATCATCATCAGAAGAAGGCTATTTAGAGCGAATAGATGGCTTGGACTTCTGCAGTGATAGCAGCGTTTCCTTGAAATTCAACAAGAAAACCAAAGGGCTCATTGATGGCCTTACCAAATTCTTCACCCCTTCCCCTGATGGGCGGAAACCACGGGGGGAGGTGGTAGACTACTCTGAGCAATATAGAATCAGGAAAAAGGGCAACAGAAAAACAAGCACTTCAGATTGGCCCACAGGTAAAAAAAAGTTTGTTCACTTAGAAACAAAAAAGTATTCCATAAGTGTATTATTTGGAATAACACTAGTTATCTGGCATAGATTTATATTTGGTAATTGAATCTGGAATATAAGGATGTATTAAGCATACATATTTAATAATAATAAGGTGATAACTACAGCAGGAATTTAGAGGCTAGACATAAAAGTTTGAGATTGGACAAGTAGGAGCTCTTAGACAAAAGAAGGTGCTTGCTTGGTAGAACCACCAAGAATCTGCCTACAGAAATTTGGGCTATAATCTTGAATCAAAGATAACTTTATGCTTCATAAATTTGGAAATAAATCATGTGATGAGCATCATTATGCTTACTTTCCTCCCAGAAGGAAATAGGAAAGAGTAAGGGAGGACAAAATGCTGTTGATTTAAACGTAAGAAGAATATATGCAAATAAAAGGTCATTGATTTTTCTACTTCACATCTTGGCAAATATAGTTGTGATTTTTTTTAATGGCTTACACTGCGCAGGGGGTGGGGTGGGGGAGAGAGAGAATATAGCTTCAGACCATTTACTTACGTAGTAGGCTAAATTCTCTACTTCTCAGAGAAGAGAATGTCTATGGAGATGGCAAGATAGTGTAGCAGGTGATTCCAGTCAGAGGAGAAAATTTTGATTAGCTGCTCAGATAATTAAAGCTTGAACTAGCCTTACTGCTTGAGTGCTTTGAGTTTAGAGAACATAACCCTGGGAAGGAAGTAGAAATGGTACTGAGGAAGGTAGAAGAATGAGAGTAGACATTTTGGATCACAAGCCTCTTTTGTCTCATATACAGTAAGGGATTTTAAATTCCTTCTGTTTTTTTCCCCTGAATGTCCCATTGGTGATTGTGTTCACTGCTTCCTTATTCTCGCTTACATGAATGGGTGAATCGTCCAGCGCAGAAGAGAAAGTTCTCATCATTCTCAGGTCTCCCTTTATTGATCAGCTTTTCACCAGAGTGGCAATCAACTAATTACTCCTTAAGCATTTAAGTACTTTTCATGCCTTTATCAGCAATGCAGACTATAGATAAGCTCTAGTTTGAGCATGTTTATCCAAGAAGACAAACAACCCATTTAGGTTGAACTTAGATGGAAAAAATCTCATAAAGCAGATCTTAATGAAAGGCATTCTTGAATTAACCATTTCATTGTGGATAGATTATTAGGAGAATCTACTGGAGAGTTTCAGAAATTGAAATTACTAGAGCAAATGTCAACTTCCGGCCAAGATGGAGGCATAGGTAGACATACTGTGCCTCCTTGCACAACCAAGATAGGGGCAACAATTTAGAAACAGAATAACAACCAGAACTGACAGAAAATTGAACTGCATGGAAGTCGGACAACCAAGGAGTTAAAATAGACACGTTTACCCAGACCGGTAGGAGGGGTGGAGTTGGGCAGCCAGCACAGGTGGAGGCTCGGAGAGCAGAGAGCATTGGGACCGGGCGTGTAAGGCATCTGGGGCGCGCAAGACTGCAGTGGGTGGACGCTGAGTATACAAGCGGCAGCTGGCAGACCCCAGCCAAGGGGTGGCAACTGGCAAACCCAGCGAGGTGGTGATTGTGAAGCAAGGCACTGCGCCCAACCCAGGATCACAGCACTGGGAAACAGAGCCTCGGGACACTGAAAATACCTCTGGGGGTTGAAGTGCAGGGAAAGATTCCCAGCCTCACAGGAGAGGTCGTTGAAAAGTCCCACGGGGTGCACAAGCCCACTCACACAGGAAATGGCACCAGAAGGGCCCAGTTTGCTCGGGGGAAGTGGCAGAAAGGACCGAGGTCTGACAGAGGGCGGACCAAGCACTGTTGTTCCCTCTCAGACCCCGCCCCCACATACAGCGTCATAACCCAGCGACTGGGTTGACCCACCCTCGTGAACACCTAAGGCTCCACCCCTCATACATAACAGGCGTGACCAGACCAAAGGAAAAATAAAAGATGGCTGAAACAGAAGAACAAATGAAAACCCCAGAACCAGTACTTTAAGCCACTGAGAGATAGCCAGCCTATCAGATGCACACTTCAAAGCACTGGTGATTAGGATGCTCACAGAATTGGTTGACTTTGGTCGCAAATTAGATGAAAAAATGAAGGCTACAATAAGTGAAATGAAGAAAAATGCACAGGGAACCAATCGTGATGGAATGAAAGCTGGGTCTCACATCAATGGAGTGGGCCAGAAGGAAGGAAAAAACATACAATCAGTCTTCTGGTCAAGATGGAGGCATAGGTGGACGCACCGTATCTCCACGCACAACCATGACTGGAACAACAACAATTTAGAGGTAGAATAACACTCAGAACTGACAGAGAATTTACCTGAATGGGAGTCAGACAGCCAAGAAGTTGAAGTAGACCCGTTCATCCAGCCCGGTAGGAGGGGCGGAGAGGAGGAGCCACCAGGCACGGGTCGCTGTGCGGGTCGCTGTGAGGAGAGCGGAGAGATTGGGCGCATAAGGCATCTGGGGCGCGCAAGATTGCAGTGGGTGGACCCTGAGTACACAAACAGCAGCCGGCAGACCCAGTGAGGCGGCGATTGTGGAGCAGGTCAGAGTGCGCAACCAAGGATCCTAGGAAAGGGACTGAGGTCCCATGAAG
The DNA here is from genome assembly GCF_004126475.2 of Phyllostomus discolor. Classification (NCBI taxonomy): domain Eukaryota; kingdom Metazoa; phylum Chordata; class Mammalia; order Chiroptera; family Phyllostomidae; genus Phyllostomus; species Phyllostomus discolor. The sequence continues at coordinate 69,846,414 of NC_040913.2, forward strand.
AACCGGAGCTACCGCCATTGTTCTCTCTTGACCCTGCCCCTACATACAACGTCACAGTCTAGCGACTGGGGTGCCCAGCCCTGGTGAACACCTAAGACTCTGCCCCTCACCGGAACAGGAGTGACCAGACAAAAAAAAAAAAGAGAGAGACAGAGAGACATGTCTCAAACAGAAGAACAGATCAATGTCCCAGGACTCATCACTTTAAGCGACCGAGAGATAGCCAGTCTATCAGATGCACAGTTCAAAACACTGGTGATCAGGAAGCTCACAGAATTGGTTGATTTTGGGCGCATATTTGATGAAAAAATGCAGGTTATCATAAAAGAAATGAAGGAAAATGCATAGAGAACCAATAGTGATGGGAAGGAAACTGGGACTCAAAACAATAGAGTGGACCAGAAGGAAGAAAGAAACAACCAAGCAGGAAAGAATGGACAAATGAGAATTCAAAAAAACGAGAAGCTTAGGAACCTCCAGGACGTCTTTAAATGTTCCAACGTCTGAATTATAGGGGTGCCAGAAGGGGAAGAGGAAAAGCAACAGATTTAACATGTATTTGAACAATAATAAAGGAGAACTTCCCCATTCTGGCAAAGGAAATAGATTTCTAGGAAGTCCAGGAAGCTCAGAGTGCCAAAGAAGTTGGACCCAAGAAGGAACACACCAAGGCACATCATAATTACACTAGCCAAGGTAAAAATGAAGGAGAGGATCCTAGAAGCAGCAAGAGATAAGGAGACAGTAACCTACAAAGGAGTTCCCATCAGACTGTCAGCTGATTTCTCAAAAGAGACCTTATAGGCAAGAAGGGGCTGGGAAAAAGTATTCCAAGTCATGAAAGGCAAGGACCTACATCCCAGATTGCTCTGTCTAGCAAAGCTTTCATTTAGAATGGAAGGGCAGATAAATTGCTTCTCAGATAAGGTCAAGTTAAAGGAGTTCATCATCACCAAGCCCTTACTTATTTTATGAAATGTTAAAGGGACTTATCTAAGAAAAAGAAGATAAAAAACATGTATAGGAAAATGACAGCAAACTCACAATTATCAACAACCACACCTAAAACAAAAACAAACTAAGCAAACAACTAGAACAGGAGCAGAACCACAGAAATGGAGATCACATGGAGGGTTAGTAACAGGGGAGTGGGAGGAGGAGAGAGGGGGAAAGGTACGGAGAATAAGTAGCATATATGGTAGGTAGAAAATAGACAGTGGGAGGGCAAGAATAGTATGGGAAATGTAGAAGCTAAAGAACTTAGGACACATGGACATGAACTAAAGAGGGGGAATGTGGGTGGGAGAGGGTGTGCAGGGTGGAGGGGAGTGAGGAGGGGGGTAATGGGACAACTGTAATAGCATAATCAAAATATATTAAAAAAGAAAAAAATTATTAGAGCAAATGTATAAAGTATATAGAGCATCAATGTTGAGCTTTAGGCATTAATGTGAACTTTTGCTTTAATTTTCTCTGTCATTTTCTTTTATGAGTTTTAGAGTTTAAGGAGCAGTCTTGCAAAATTTGATAATACTTGCAGCAGTACTGAATGCTGTACTAGATCTGTGCCTGTATCTATCTATGTTGTGCACTAGGGGGCGTTAAAGTCACATAGTATCTTTAGATTACATATATGTATTTTTCACTTTGGGAATATTGTGAACAGTGAGGCCCTTGTCCCCTTCCCTATACTAAATAAATAACAGCCTATATGTGCAGTTAATATGAAAAGAACTATCTCACTTAATTGGTCTTTTCAGCCACCCTCATACAGAGAAGAAATGTCAGTGACACTAGCAGCAATGTCATCTTCAAATGCAAAGTATAATGATCTACATAATCCTCCAGTAGTCCTTTTACTAATTTCTTTGTCTATTTGAGGAAGATGCATCATTTAGTGGGTCAATTATTATAATTTATCATGCTTAATCAGAGATTATGATATCCTCAGTTTTGTGGAGCTGGTACTTTGAAAGGGCACCCCGAATGTGAAGGGAGTTGGTACTGCTTGACATCAGTTGAGGGTAGCTATTTCAAAGGTTATCTTTATGCTGAGATAAGAATGTATTGGCCTTATGATAATTGCAGAATCACTGGGAAGTTTAAAATGAGCCAATTGCCCTGTTTTCCTCTCAGCTGATGAAAATTATGTCTTACTTAACAAACTTTTCCCATACTACCAAGGAATGAAAAAACAGTATTTGAATGTTATGTTGAACTTATACTAAAAGTATTATACTCATACTATTTTAAAATAAATTTTATACTTCTTAGACGCTTTCCTGTTCTGTTTTTATATGTATTGGGTTGGCCAGAAAGTTCGTGTGGTGTTTTCCTTGAAATAAAAGACACATTTTTCAGTTTCATCAATAACTTTATTGATTTAGGTATTTTGAGTATTTTGGCTATCTCCCACGTGGTGTAAAGTTGGTTCTCAATTAATGTCTCGGTTTGATCCCTATCAACTTGAACTGGTCTACCCAACCGTGGAGCATCTTCCAGCGAGAAGACTCCAACACAAAAGTTCACAAACCACTTTGACATATTTGATCAGTCACAGCACCTTCCCCGTACACTGCATAAATATATTTTTTGTATTTAAGTTATATTTTTACCTTTATTGAAATAATAAAGCATAATATGCCTAAAATGTTACATATTTTCTTCCACCTTCAGTACTAAAATGACTGCAAAAAATTCACCCATTTTGATAAGTTTTTGTTTCAAATGCAGGCTGATGTGACAGCTGTCACAATACAAACCTAACAGTTGATTTGAATGAAGTTAAAGACAACTAAGTGGTACTAGAGCCATCTTATGGAAGAACCAAACGTAATTTTTGGCCAACCCAATATTACAGTATGTTAAAATGTAATCTCTTTTTAATGAAGTTTAAATTTAGTTATGTAGTATTTTTAAGAAGACAGTTCAGGATTTTTACTATAAGGTTGATACAACACATATACCTTGTATGTTCTTTATTGACTAGTATCTTTCTAGGAGTTAGTTTAATGCTATCCTCTTCTTTGTCATATAAAATAATAGCAAAAATAAGATGGGGGTCTCCTAACCGAAGTAAAGTCTTCTGAAATTTTTTTCTAGATAATGCATTAAACTAAGGATGATATTAATAATGTGTGAACCCTTTTTTTATGTGCAGACAATCAGGATGGCTGGGATGGCAAACAAGAAAGTGAGGAGCGGCTTTTTGGGAGCCAAGAAATCATGACTGAGAAAGACATGGAATTATTTCGTGATATCCAAGAACAAGCACTACAGGTAAAGTTGGCTATTTGGATTGGACAGCCAAATAATTTGTTTATGGGTGAGGAAGAGAGAATTAATTATATTATACATAAAGCAGTAACAGCAACTGATCCATCTGATCTGGGACTATTTTGTCATGTTTCTCCTCTGTAAAATTATTTTTCTTCTGTAAGTTAAGACTTGGGTGTTTATTGTAATTGTAGTGGGAAACCACTGAAAAATTTTTAGAAAGGAAATAGGATCAGATTTGCATTAGAAATTGTTTTTCCTTGACCACCATATTAAGAATGGATTAGAATTAGGTAAGAGTAGAAGCAGGGAAACCAATTTTGAGGCCTTTATGTGGTCTAACTGAAAGAAACTGACAACTAGAGAGGTGGCAGTGGAAATGGGAGTGAGGTAGATGGATTTAGAATGTATTTTAGAGATGAAATTAGCGGCACTTGGTGATAGGTTCTGTGTAATTTGAAAGAGTAAGAGGTTATCAAGGATGACTCTCTGGTTCTCTGACTTAATGTAATTATGTGGGTTGAAGCCAATGGGAAAGCTGCTGTTGATTAAATTAGAGGATGTTTTGAATAATGAAAGCATTCATAAAGATAATGACCTAAGTCATTTTCATAGCCTCCGTATGGCTAGTGGAAACTGCTTTAAGCCCTGGCTGGCGTAGCTCAGTGGATTGAGCGCGGGCTGGGAACCAAAGTGTCCCAGGTTCGATTCCCAGCCAGGGTACATTCCTGGGTTGCAGGCCATAACCCCCAGCAACCACACATTGATGTCTCTCTCTCTCTCCCCCCCCCCCACTCCCTTCCTTCCCTCCCTAAAAATAAATAAATAAAATATTTAAAAAATATTTTAAAAAAAGAAACTGCTTTAACCTTTGTTTCAAAACTTTTGCATGAAGATTTTAGACAGTCTAACAGTTGTACCATTAAGAAATAAATGATAAAAGAATTAATATTTGGAACCCATCTAACCAACAATCCATCATCTGTTGAGTACCTCTTTTGTTCTAAAAACTGTACCAGGTATAGGGGCTATGTGAGTAAAATATAGAGTGTATAATTTATTAGGAATTCAAAACAGCAAACCCAGTATTTGTGCGTAGTGATTATTTTGAGTTATTAAATTTTGTGTGATATATTTCTAATTCAAGAGTTATTGAAATGCTTAGCAAGATTTTTATCAAAAAGTCATTCATAATTGGCTTTGATTTTTTGTTTTTATTTCAGGAGAAATAAGGATATAGTTTGTCTGGTACTATGTTCTGTTATTACCTATATAAGGAACACTTTATAAAAAAGAACCCCTGAAAAGAAAAATAGAAGCATAAAAATTACTAGCATAGGCTTCTGTTCTGGAATTTTATTTTAACAATGACCTTTGGAGCTTGGCAGAAATGTTTTTTTCTTAAAAGGTCCGTCACCAGAAAGAAGTATTTGTATTCACTTATTCCATTAGAGCGTAACAGCCTTCTTGAAATATGTAGAATGATTTTTACATAAGATATTACCAAATATCACATTATATTTCCATAGTTAATTTTAATGATTTTTAGTTTTGAAGGATTTGATTGTTACAGCAGTTTTTAAATCTGGGGTACTAAAATATTTTTTTGCATAAAGAATTGAATAGTTATTAGAAATGCAGTAAGTTAGGTTCAATAACTCTCTTACCCCTCTGAGGTAAAGATTATTATCCTCATTTTACATATGAGAAAACTGACTTTTTGTTGAGTGACTTTTCTGGTGGAGTTAGAACACAGGCCTGTGTGACTTCAACATCCTGCATTACCCTGTCAAAAAATGTTATAGAGGCACCAAAATTATGTAATTTGTCGCTGTATTAAATGATACAGACCGTTCCACATTTTCACAGCATACTAAGAATAAGTAAGAATTGCTGTGATCTGGACGTTCACAGAAGGAGGCTTAAAGGATGGTTAGAATTTAGGTAAATGGAGAGAAAGAGGGCTTACCAGGTGCAGTAAAAATTAACTTCAGCTCTGAGAAATAACGAGTATAAATACGAAAGATGTGTGATGGTTGGTCTGTCAGATCCACAGATATTTGAGGGCCTACCTTGTGCAAGCCACACTGAGGGGGCATAGAAAACACAGTGACTGCCCATACAGGTGTTGTAGCACAGGCAGACCTAGCTTTGTATGCAGCACATTAATGGAAACATGCACATCGGAATCATGTCCATGCTTTATACATTTCTGTGGCGACTGAGATTTGATCTTAGTTTTGGTATGTGTCAGTTAACATGGCACCATGCAAAGCGAGGACTGTCGGTAGTGTAGTTTGAGAGATAAAATGGAGTGGAACATTTATTAGGAATGGTAAGAAATAGGTTGACTTACTAGCACATAACTGGATATTGGTGAGTTTTGAATGCTAGTCAGAAGACATTAGTCTTGGAATGCCAGAAATATAAGGTATCCCCATAACTGCTTTTTTTATTGGAGTGATTTCTCCTTGGTATTGATGAAATTAGGGATGGGGAGTGAGGGGCTCTTAATGTCTTAGGCCTTTACCCATAAACATAAGACATATAAGGCTGTTTATTTTAAACCTTAGCACAACTTTAGTGAGAATTTTAATAAGAGAGTGATGAAAGGCCTAGGTACTAGAAACAAACTGTTCACATCCTATCTCTGCTGAGTAACCTTGGTTGGACAAGTTACTTACTAGGTTTGGTGAAAGGATTAAATGAGTTGCTGTGTGCAAGATGCTTAGTGTGTCATTTGTGTAGTGAGTGCTAAATGTGAGCTGCTGTTAGCTCTCTTAGGGACAGGTGCTGGAAATACATGCATAAATAGAAAATATATCTCTGCCCTTCAGTTGTGGAGACATTTGTAAAGAAATAATTAAAGCCATGAAATTAGTAATAGGTACTCTTCTACTGTGTTCCAGGTACTATATATTGCAACATCAACTTGAGCTTTTAATATATATGTGTAACCTTGTTATTTAATAAATATAACATTATTATTATTTGCTCTCATTTGGCAGATGTCTTCATCGAAGTCTTAGAAGGAGTATCTTACCTAGAGTTATATAACTACATTTTAGAATCAGTATTTAAACCCAGGCAGTCTGACCCAGATTCTTAACCCTTAACTGCCAGTCTATGGTATAATGTTACCAAAGAGATTTGCATAAGATGCAGTGAGAATAAACAGGAAAATATCTGTCCAGGAGTGTTAGGGGAGTCACTGTAGCAGCGTGTTGAAGGAATTAGTAATAATTTACTATTGAGTAAGAAGAGGAAGGCACTTCAAATAGAACAGTTTGGGTGTAAAAAAGTTTAATGAACCCTTGGAGCTGGATGTAGTTAATTTGTCTTGCATTCAAGTAAGAGATGAGGTTGAAAGTAAGTATAGACCAGATCACAAATCCTGTGGTACATGTTAAGGAATTTGTGTGAAACACAAATTCCTTTTTAGTTACAGTACCTTTTTTTTTTTATTTGAGAGAGAGGAAGGGAGGGAGAAAGACAGGGAGGAAAACACTGGTGAGAGAAAAACATCAATTGGTTGCCTCTTTTACTGAGCTCACAACCTAGACATATGGCCTGATGGGAACTGAACCCATGACCCTTTGCTTTGTGGGATGACGCCCAAACTGCTGAGCCATACCAGTCAGGACATTACAATAGCTTTTTAAAGGAATCAAATAGCTTTTGAAGGGCTACTGAAGAAGTTCTAAAACGAGAATGACATAATTGTATTTACATTTAGAAACTCATCTTAGGTGATACCCTGCATAGTGGTTTAAAGAATACCTGAACGAGGACATTGCTCAGTCCAGTGATTACAGTAGTTAGAATGAGAAGCGACTAGAGTCTAAATGAAAGCGGAAGAGGTACAGTAGGCAGAGGTTTTGAGAAAGATTTAGGATAGAATGGGAAAGGTGTAGTGTCGGGTTAGAAGTTGGAGTTGAAGGAGAAGGTGGAACCAAATGGGTCTCCCAGCTTTCTGTTTTGAGTACATGATGATACTAAATGTGGTAAGAGGAGCTTTTTTGGATGGAGGAAGAGACCATACCTACATTAAATTGGGGATTTGTGTAAAGCCTAAAATGGAGAACTTCTGTAGATTTGTATTCAGAGATCAGGAGGGCTTGGGTAGGAGCTTTGCCAAGTTATGGGCACACCAGCAATAGGTGAAACTACATAGGTAATAGCTAAAGTTATCATAGATAACATTCATATAACAATAAATACTACTGAGTACTGGTTACTGTGTGCCAGATATTGGATATACAAGAATGAATCAGACAGGTTTTTAAAAAAAAATTCTCACTCTCTGGAGCTTACAGTTTAACTGGGGTAGCAATGGTAAGTGGTGTGCCATGTGGTGGTGGGGGGGAGAAAAGTGAGGAGAGAGAGAGAGGGAAGGGTGGGTTCGTGCAATTTTAAACTGTTGTGTTAGGGACTGTCTCACATTTAGTAGAAACCTAAAGGAGGCGAGGCAGTGAGCCATGTGAATATCATGGGAGCATAAATGCAGGCTCCAAATTGGGATTTGTGCTTAGCATAGTCAAGAAAATGCAAGGAGGAGGCTAATGTGGTTAGAGCTGAGAATAGAAATTAGGTGATCAAACTCTGGCTGGTGTGGCTCAGTGGACTGAGCACCAGCCTGTGTACCAAAGGGTCATTGGTTTGATTCCCAGTCAGGGCACATGCCTGGGTTGTGGGCCAGGTCCCCAGTAGGGGGCGCATGAGAGGCAACTGCACATTGGTGTTTCTCTCCCTCTTTCCCTCTCCCTTCCCCTCTCTAAAAATAAATAAATAAAATCTTTAAAAAAAAATAAGAAATTAGGTGATCAAGACAGAAAGGTAATGGAAGGCTAGATTTTGTAGGGTCTTCTAGACCATTATAAGAACTATGATTTTTATTCTGAGTGTGATAGGAACCCTTGGAGAATTTTGAGCAGAAGAGTGACCCAATCTGACAGAGGTTATAATGGAATTTCTCTGGCTCCTGTGTAGATTGAAGAGAGGAAATACAAAAGCAGGGAGAAGTTAGGAGGCTGTTAGCATTATCCAAGTAAGAGATACGGGTCATTGTGGTAGTGGTAGAATTGGAATTCTTGACTGTGTTGTGAAGGTAAGTCCATTAGGATGTGCTGTGGGACTGGATGGTTTTGAAAACAGAGTCAAGGATGACACTAGAGCACAGTTGGAGGAGGGAGTGGCCATTTACTTAGATGGAGGTGAATACAGGAGAAAGAGTTTTGGGGAAAAGAATATTTGGAGTTTGATTTTTGGACTGTTGAAGTTGAGATTCCTATGACACATTTAAGAGAAAAGAGCTATTTTTTTTTTAAGTAGACAATGGGATGTATGTGTCTGGAATTCAAAGGGCAGGTCTGGGCTCAAAATTGAAACTTAGGACTTGTCAGCAAGTTGGTGGTATTTAAAGGAATGAGACTAGGTGGGATCACCAAAAGAGAAGAAAAGAGCTTGAAGAGTCCTGGGGCATTTCAGCATTTTGAGATTGGTGAGACTGAGAAGGGATGGCTAATTAAACCATAACTCCTCGTTTCTCCCTCCCTTAGCCCCCGACAGCCACCATTCTGCTTTCTGTCTCTGTGAGTTTAAACTACCACAGGCAGACCTCATACAGGTGGAGCCATATGATATTTGTATTTTTGTGTCTGGCTTATTTTACTTCATGCATTTTCAGAGTTCATCCATGTTGTAACCTATGTCAGAATTTCTTTTCTTTTTAAGGCTAAGTAATATTTTATTGTATGTGTTTACCACATCTTGTTTCTCCATTCATCTGTCAGTGAATACTTGGGTTGCTTCCACCTTCTGGGTATCGTGAATAATGCTGCTGTGAACAAGGGTGGACAATATCTGTTTAAGTTTCTACTTTCGTTCTTTCATATATCCAAAAGTGAAATGGCTGGTTCCTATGGTAATTCTAGGTTTAATTTTTTTAGATGTTTTGAGGAACTGTCATACTGTTTGCTTCAGTGGCTGCACCATTTTACCTTTCCACGAGTGATGCACTGGGGTTCCAGTCTCTTCACATCCTCGCCAATGCTTGTTATTTTCTGGGGTTTTTTTGTTTGTTTTGTTTTCTTTTTTTATAGCAGCCATCCTAATGTATGTGAAGTTGAATTTCATTGTGATCTGCATCTGCATTTCCCTAATGATTAGTAATGTTGAATATCTTTTCATGTGCTTTATTGGCTATCTGTGGGGAAGGTTTTTTTTTGAGAATGAAAAAAATTTATAACTCATTTTACAGTAAGATCTCACTTAATTATTGGCAAAACATGATTTGAAATGATGTACTATATATATTTTTAAGATTTTATTTATTTTTAGAGAGAGGGGAAGTGAGGGAGAAAGAGAGGGAGAGAAGCATCAGTGTGTGGTTGCCTCTCACATGCCCCCTACTGGGGACCTGGCCCACAACCCCAGGCATGTGCCCTGACTGGGAATCGAAATGGCAACTCTTTGGTTCACAGGCCAGCACTCAGTCCACTGAGCCACACCAGCCAGGGCTATATATATATATTTTTATTTACCCCACTTAATGTGACTATTCATGTATTTTGCTAAAGAAATATCAGTGATATCTGATTATGAAGTGTTCCCCAAATTCTGCAGGGTTTGTTGATTTAAGGAACATGTAAGCACTGTAATACTTTCCTAACATCAGAAGAATTCAGGATTCCAAAGCACATTCTCTTCCAAGAGTTTAGATAAGAGTCTGTGGATTTTTATAGCTTCTTGTTTTCTTTTTTGTTTTTTTAAACAAAGTTCCAGTTCAAAAAAACTTAGACTTTTGGAATTCAGAACATTAATTAGTTGAGGGCCATCCATATTTCCTATATCACCTCTACTCATTTTGTTCTTTTCTATTTTATGATTCACTCCTGATATTCTTGTCCTGGGGTTTTTTGCCTCTTAACCTTCCCGAGCCTTGTGTTTTCTCCTTCATCTTTAAAGTGAGCATATTGTTTCCTACTCTGAGGAACGGATTGTGGGGATTCAATGAGATAACAATATAAGGCTCAGAGTCTGGCGCAGTAGGTGCTCCACAAATGCTGATTTTCTTTATTTCTTAAGTGTATGTTCTTTCCATTTGGGAGTATGTGAACTCATTCTTACATATCTCTTTCATCAGGTAACTTGTAATCCCTAATGAATGGAATTATTTTTTATTATAGTGTTTCTATGGGAAAATGTTCAAATAACAGAAAGACATCTCACATTTCACATTCTCATACTGATAATAAGGGTGCAAAACTGCCCTCCACGCTCATCTCGAAATGTCATTTCCCCAGGGGAAATGGAAAAGAAGGTCCAGGGGGAGTTATCTAATGTAGGCCAAGGGAGGGGGGCAGGGTTGTACCTGCATGAGTTGTAATTTTCGTGTTTGTACGAGACCTGGACTTGAGGGTGCTATAAGAGTGGCCTCTATATATTGGAAATTGGAATTAGATAAGTCATTTAATGGAAGTGGAGTTTCTATAGAAGCTTAATAACCTTTTCTCATAAAATGCTAGTAATAAAAGTTCCATTATCTAGGACAGACATATATATATTTAAAATATATTTGATTGATCATGCTATTATAGTTGTCCCATATTTTTCTCCCTTTTATTCCCCTCCACTCTGCACCCCCCTTCCAACAGCATTCCCCCTGCCCTTAGTTCATGTTCATGTCCATTGGTTGTACATATAAATTCTTTAGCTTCTTCATTTCCTATACTATTCTTAACTTCCCTCCTTTTTTAAAAAGAAAGATTTCATTGATTTTTAGAGAGGGAAAGAGAAGGGAGAAAGAGAGAGACAGAGAACCCCCAATATGTGGTTGCCTCTCACGAGCCCCCACTGGGAACCTGGCCCACAACGCAGGCATGAAACTGGTAACCCTTTGGTTCACAGGCCAGTATTCAATCCACTGAGCCACACCAGCCAGGGTCTGGACAGAATATTTAAAGTTATCTTTTGGTTTAGCCCAATTACTAACACATTTAGTGCCCTCCCTAACTTTCTTAGGTTAAAAAGTCCATTTTTAATGACCTGGAATATATATGATCATATAAAGATTCTGGCATAGTCAAATGAGAAGGAGGGTATAAAGTGGCAGGACTTGAATTAATAGTTTTTAAAAATATGTTGTGCTGTCAATTATATTGACTTCCGCTGCTTTGGAAAGTTGCATGTTCTAACAGGAGTATTTTGGCTGAAATTTTAAAATAAAATGGCCTAGCAAAGGTGATCTTCTAATTCAGATTGACAGTTTGACTTTGGCAAAGACTGGGTTAATGAGTGTGTTTGAAGCAGCTCTTGCTTCCTCAGAGCACAGAGCCTTTGTTAACTTCTAAACCTTAGTGGAAACCCACGGCTCACCAAGCTTTCACCAGGGAATTGGAGGTGGTGGAGTACAGCAGTGGGTAGGCGCATGTGCCAGAGCATTTTACAGTGCACGAAGGTGAGGGAGTGGGGAAATCTGCTCTGAGTGCAATTTTACACACACTCTCTTAGTTGTGGTGATGTGCAAACAATTATACTGGAACTGGGTATCCAGTTTCTCATCAGGCATCCACCTGGAAGAGCGCCGAGCAGCTGAGGGGAAAGCTCTCCAACAACGCGCCGTGCTCCAGCAGGTGCCTGTTTTCAACTTCTGTGCTTCCTGTTTGATCCTTGGCTCCGGAAATTAGCTATGGTTTCTGATATTTGGTTATTCTGGTATTTTCTATACAACTGTTCTTGTTATTTTGAGCTGTGAAGATAGGTTAAAAGATACTACTTTCTGAATTAGAATACTTGGTTCTGGAGTGTAGTTTAAAGAACATTGTTTTTAAAACCTACGAAGTTCTAATTTGGTTTTGAGAAATGAAAAAAAAATCTTTCTTTAACCCTGTCTTGTCTATTTCCTTGCGATTTTTGTTTTTGGGAGATACCCAGTACTCCTTGGGGGATCCATCCAACCTACAGATGTTTGTCTTTTGTTTTGAGGCGTCTAAAGGAGAGGATGCGGTTTCACCTGGCTGTCTTCCAGTGTGAAACTTGAGACTAGTCCCTTGGCTTTTGGTAAAAGAAAGCAGAGGAGGGAGTGTTCAAATGAGTTGTGGTGAAGAGGCTGCTTCCTTAGATGGATTTGTGTTTGAAGAGTGAATTTAAAAATTGTGATTTTTTTTCCATTTTGTAGGTGTGTGGTGTGTGTGTGTGTGTGTGTGTGTGTGTGTGTGTGTTCCTGCCTGTCTTCCGTGTGTGTCTACAGGCTCCAGTAATGGGCTTTTAAAATCTCTCAGTGGTTTTAAAGCATTCAATGAAAGGGTGATGTACTATATATATAATATACACACATGTGTGTATATGTGAATGTGTTGCTACATTGAGTGCAGAGCAATTCAAATTGCCATTGAATTTAAGGTTTTAAAACCTGATCTTTGTAGTCCTTAACATAACAATGGCTTATATTGGAGTTACTGGTGTAGAAGACATAAAGGCTTTACAAGTTATTCTTTTTAGAAAGCCTGAGAGCATAGAAATTGTTTTCATTATAAATAGAAGATAGATACAAGGGGTAACAGTATGTGTATAGCAGAGTATTTTTATTTCCTTTGATCAAATATGTGAAGAGCTACTACTAATGAAGGGAAATTTTGCGGCAGGGAAAAATGAATTGAAGCCTCTTTTGATACTTGTTTTGCCATATTCTTTTTGTAGTGTTCTTAAATATCTATTTTCCCAAAGCAGAAAGTCATTTTTTCCTATTCGTGCCCACACACTGAGTGGGTCATTTCTGCTGTCAGTTGAGGCATTGTATGTATGATCATGGCAAGTATGCAGTGCCCTCCCCGCCACTCGTTACATATGATTGTTTATCTTATATTCCCAAACACCAGCAGTTTCTCGTTAATAACCAAGTCATATAGGGCATGAGTTTAGTTAAGGAAGGTATTTTCAGTTTTATTAAATATGGTAATCCAGTGACACCAACTATACCAGCTTCTAAGACTTACCAGCATTTTTGTTGTTCTTTTGGGTGTTTTATTTAAGAAATAATACAGCTTACTTCAAAACTTGTTAGCTTATTCCTGACTTTTTTGCTGTCCTGTGGAATTCTGAGATGACAACATTTAGATTCATACTGGGATTTTTTGTTTTGATTGTTTTGTTATCTGTCTCATGTACTTTATTTAGCTAAATTTTGTAATGTATTTTTTGCCTGCACAGAAAGTTGGAGTGACTGGTCCCCCTGATCCACAAGTCCGCTGCCCCTCAGTCATTGAGTTTGGGAAGTATGAAATTCACACCTGGTACTCTTCCCCATATCCTCAAGAATACTCAAGGTATGTTTTGAGAGACCCTTTACCTTCTGTTTATAAATTCACAGAACTCCAGTGCTAGAAGGGATCTTGGGGACATTTCATTCTATTTCATCTTTTTACATTTGAGGAGACTGGTAGCTTTTAAATGTCCAGAAGAGCGGCATGCTTAGGCAGCTACTTAATCTCAGTTGGCATTAGATTGTTTTCCTGTAACCTGTCTAAAAGCTGATATTTAAGATTGGAAACTGGATGCATGGTCAGAAAGAAAGGGGAACATATTTTTTTTTAAAGATTTTATTTATTTATTTTTAGGGAGGGAAGGGAGAGAGAGAGAGAGAGAGAGAGAGAGAGAAAGAAAGAGAGAAAGAGAGAAAGAGACATCAATGTGCGGTTGCTGGGGGTTATGGCCTGCAACCCAGAAATGTACCCTGGCTGGGAATCGAACCTGGGACACTTTGGTTCCCAGCCCGTGCTCAATCCACTGAGCTACGCCAGCCAGGGCTGGGAACATATTTTCTCAAAAACAAATTTCCCTTCATACCTTGCACTAAGAATTAAAAGAGGGAAGGAGATAAAGATTCTTAACCTATAAATAAAGTTTCACTGAGTAGCCTTTTATCTAAATTGTTATAACTTAACATACTTAATGGTTTGTTTTCCCAGGAATAATTGGACAAATAGTATTAAATTATATATAAATAGCTCAGGTTTCCAGATGTATAAATTGATCAGTCACCAGCTTTTAGGGATGCAGCAGTGTGCTTAGTAAAGCGAGATTTGTTTCATGACTCAACTTGGACATGTATAAGCTACATAACCTTAGTAGTGACCCAACAACTCTAGGCCTCAGTCTCCTCCTCTTTAAAATGGGGTCGGAATAGTACTGACTTCACAGGGTTTGTTGTGAACATTGCATGGGTTAACACATGTAACTCACTTAGAAAATGGTAAGTGCTCAATCATGTCAGTTATTACTTTTTTTTCCCCTTCAGGGTTTAAATTAAAGGAGTTGAAAAATAAGATTTGGTCAAAAAAATCAAACTTAACGTTTGAAGTATGGCAGTCATATTATGCTCTCTTTAATCTGTAAATTTTGTATCCCACAGTTTCCTATTTAGCAAGGTATTATAAGGAGTAATAAGTTATGGTTCTCTGTGGGTTAAGCAGCCCTGGCTGGTGTGGCTCAGTGGTTTGAGCACTGGCCTGTGAACCAAAGGATTATGGGTTCAGTTCCCAGTCAGGGCACATGCCTGGGTTGTGGTCCAGGTCTCAAGTTGGGGGCACATGACAGACAACCACACATTGTTGTTTCTTTCCCTCTCTCCCTCCCTTCCCCTCTCTCTAAAAATAAATAAAATCTTAAAACAAAACAAAAGAGTTTTATTGGATGATTCCCTTTAGACTAGCAGTGTCATCCCAGTGGGCTTAGTTATTATAAAGTCAGAGGCTTTTAAAATGTTTTCAGCAAGAATGAATCGGAATGAAGTCAATCATGAAGCTGCTTGCTTTTTTTTTACTTTTATTATTTTTTATGTAATAATGTTTGCTAAAGGTTTTTTTTACTCATCAGTAAAATGCTTTACGTCTTGCTATTCCAAAGAAATAGCATGAACTCATAATTTACCCAAGTAAGACTTGGCAGTAATTTCTCAGAGATTTTATTTCTTCCGATGTTGTCTTGAATAATTTGATACCTAAAAGAGCTTTATAATGAATTATGCTTTCTGTCATAGACCTTAATAAATTGTATTTTATTTTCATGTTCCTGTACTGAGACCTAAAAGTTTAATTAGATGCTTTTAAAGTTGGCATTTATCTTTACCATAATCTAGAAAGTTTAGTCGCCTGTCACTGGTTCTTTCTTTTTTCCTTTTCTTTCTTCATCATTTGCATAGTAGGGGGGCATGAATTATATTTGCATAGGGAGACCCTCAGTCTTTTTTTTAAATATAAAGATTTCATTTATTTATTTAATAGAGAGATAGGGGAAGGGAGGGTGAAAAAGAGGGAGAGAAACATCGATTGATTGCCCCTCTCACACACAACAACTGGGGACTGGGCCCACAACCCAGGCATGTGCCCTGACTGGGAATTGAACCAGCAACCTTTCACTTTGCATAATGACACTCAACCAAGTGAGCCATGCAGGTCAGGGTGAGACCCTCATTCTTCTACTTTCCTTTTAAGAAGAAATTATTCAAAATCCGGATGTCTAGGAAGATAGGTAGTTGTGGGCCACCGTTGAGTCGCAGTTAATACATCTAGTGCCCACGTTAGATGATGAAGTTTACAATTGGGGCCATTTCATTTTAAGGTTTTCTTAGTTCTGATGGTAAAGAAGGAAAAAAAGCTACTTACTTATTCTTCTGCCATTCCTTTCCAAGTACTGGGGTTTGAGACAACCTGCAAAGGAAATAAGCAAAGTAGCCTAGGGAACCTTTCTTTTCCATGTTCTTGGCTATTGCTTCTTGACCTTAATTAATGATGTCAGTCATTTGTTTTTACTCAGTACTTTATTTTGGAATAAGTTTTGTACTAATGTATAATTTTAGGTTGTTTTGGTTTGGCTAATACTAGAGGTTTTGGAAAATAGTATTTACATATTACATTTAGAAATATGCCACAACAGTTCCTTGGAAGCTTTTTAGTGTCTTGGATGGCAGTTTAAAAATAAGATGTGAGATTACATAGAAAGAATTGATGTGAATCCCCAAGGCAGAAGGAAAAAAAAAGTCACGTGCTCTTTCCCAGCTTTTAGCATGGGACACTCAAGTGCATACGGGACTAACATTCCGTAAATACACCTTGGGAAAGGGTTTAGTTGAATGTTAAATGTTTTCAGAGAAATAATTATGCTTCAAAACTGCTTCTAAAGTAAAACTTGAAAAAAATAGTTATGGTCTTCACACTTTTTAACATGTCAAACATTTGTGTGTGTGTTAATCTACTTTTTCTTTAATTCCAGGGAAACCTTTTTGTTTGTTTTGTTTTACTCCTCACTGGAGGATATATTTATTGATTTTGGGAGCAGGGTAGAGAGACAGACATCGATCTGTTGCCTCCTGGGTGCACCCTGACTGGGGATCAAATCTGAGACCTTTTCCTGTACAGGATGGTTCTCCAACCAGCTGAGCCACCCAGCCAGAGTCAGGGTTATCTTTTTAAAGCAGAGCTGTCCACACTGATAACAACTAAATGAATGAGGTTTTGTAAGTTTCCTTCAGCCTCAATACTTATTTATAATAATTTGTTTGAATTATATTTTTTGTCATCAGTATCATTCAGTATTTTGCATACACAATTTTAATGATAGTATCAGATCTCAGATTATCAGGGCACGACCAATTCTAGACACAGTTCAGGATGGAGGTGTCATACAAGGTGTGTATCTTCTAATAGAAGAGCCATGTGGTCTTCTGAATTTGAACTAAAATAGGTATAAAAGCCACTGGTTTTTAATTTAGGTTATGTTTCTTCCATTACTTTATGAACTGATTTGCTCCCTTAACTTTATTGTCTACCTCCTCATAGAAGGGATAAGGAAGTCCTGTTGAACAGAATCATAGGTATGGGATCATTTGGAGGGTTATCAGCTGTGAGGGGGAAGGGAGAGAAAGAGGGAAATGGTGCAGGGATCAGGAAGCATAATTGGCTTGAAGAAAACAGACAGAGATGTCAAGAATAGTATAGGGGAGGGAGAAGCCAAAGAACTTACACAACCCATGAACATGAACTAAGGGAGGGGCATTGCTGGAGGGAAGGGAGTACCTGTTGGAGGGGGTAGAGGGAAAATAAAATTGGGATAACTGTAACAGCATAATCAATAACATATAATTTTAAAAAAGAAGTCCTGTTAAATTGCTAAAACAGCAGGACTGTTGAATAAATATGGAGTAATAACAGAGAACATTTAAAAGAGTAAATTGAACTTTTATTTCAGTTGTTGAAAAATAGACTTTTGAGTTGCAGAATTTAATGTGATATTTAACCAGAGGGAAAGCCAGAGTTTCAGGGGTGGAAGGAAGGAGGTACTAGAATATGTCCTAACTTGAAAAAAACATACTCACTATTAAAATTGTGTATTTAAAAAGACAAAAAATTGCTTTTATAATATTCACTATGTGTCCATTTCACTCAGCACTCTATACCTAGTGTACCTAGCACAGCGCCTGGCACACACTAAATATTCAACAGATGTTTTTCTTTTATTGATGAGCTAATGATTAGATAAAGGAAGGAAGAATCTATAGGTTGACACAGTCTTCTTTATTTATTGGTGTGTTCCGAAGGTAGACTTTATTTTCTACTTACCAGAAATTATCAGTGAGAGAATGTGAGGTATTTTTGTATGTCTCAAAGGGGTAACTTTTAAAAAGACTGCAAAGTATTAGTCAAATAGGAAGAACATGGAATTAGGTGTCTTGATTTCTCACCCTTGCTTTCCTGCTGTTAATTACTTGGATACTGTTATCCAGATTAGTTTTATCTTTATTTTTCTTTCATCTGATTAATGGAGTTAATGATACATTCTCTACCTTTTTACTTGTGTGGTAATGAGAATCAAAAAAGAATTGTGAAAAGTTTGAAGTCTTATAAAATGTAAAGCCCTGTCTTTTTTTAAATTATTTTTTTACAGGCTGCCTAAATTGTATCTGTGTGAATTCTGTCTAAAATATATGAAAAGTAGAACTATTCTGCAGCAGCACATGAAGAAATGTGGTTGGTTCCATCCTCCTGCCAATGAGATTTACAGAAAGAATAACATATCTGTCTTTGAGGTAAAGTAGATATTTAGTAGTTATCTTTCCATTTCAAATATAGTACTACCTGTACTCCATGTAATTGTGCAACTTGATATTTTTGGAATCTTATTTTACTGTTCACTCACTATTAAGTCAGATAATTCTGCTATATGAGAAACAGAATTAGGCCAATACAAATGTTACCAAGTTTACAACCTTGATCCAAAATAAATTATTTTTTTATTTCATTAAATCAATAATTTTAATACATCTTAATACTTTATGTACCATTAAGAAGGAAAAAGTACTGTTAATGATTTGTAAGACTCCATTTGATTATAAAATGTCAACCAATTTTACATGTTTAGAGGTGATTAAATTTTTTCTTAGGATCTACAAACTATGCCGTTTAAATGAAAAGATTTCTGTAGTTCTATTTAAAGGGATATTTTGTAGAAATATATTTAAATAGCAGCACTAAATCTTACTACGTTTTCCTAAGTTGATCGTGATAAGAGTTATGCTGTTTGTTTCTTCTGTGTTTTAGTGGCATTTAATTTGATCCTCAGTTCTGTGGTTTGATTGCCAAGTGTGGAGTACCTGCCATGTGCTCAGTTCTGTTAATGACTAGAATTTACATTACTAGAATGATGAGAGAATTTCAGGTTTTCAGGATCTACTCAGTCTCTCATTTTCTTGATCTTCCCCAAGCCTTTATTTTAGTTGAGGAGTAGAGAAGCGCTTCGCCTTGGGGGAAGGGGAAAAGAAAAGGATGTGCTATACAATACTGTTTAAGAATACCCAAGAGTAAATTGTTTCTCAGTTTAAGCATATATTGGTGGGTGTTTTTAAAAATGTAATATTTAATTACTAAAATCAGTAAAGAGGTTTCAGTTTTGAAATGCCAGTGTCTTAGGCGTCTAATATTGGCATCCATTGGCATTTTCACAAAAGAGCAAGCTTTAACAACCCCCAGGAACACAAGGTGTCAGGAACAACGTAGCCTAGCACTACTGACTTTGGCCAGCCTAAGTCCAAAAAATCTCTCATTTGCCAAGTTGTCAGGGAACCTGCTTGGTGCTTCTGACAATAGTTAGATCTTCCTCAGTAGCTTTATTTGGCGACAGATCGAATCATGGCAGTCAGACTGCATTGCTTCTGGCTGCTGGTGCAGATTAGATTATGATTATACCTTGTTTTATTTACATATGTATTTTAGAAGCAGTTGCATTTAGATCCTCTGTTACATTAAATACTTATTAAAAAGGAATCAGATCAGCTTGCCATCTGAAGAATCCCTGCAATCAATAAATGTTGTTATAAAACCCAAAAGTGCTATATCTGAAATGGCAGGCACCTCTTGAACTATCTGTTCACACTTTGTTGAATACAGTAGTTTATATGTATACTAGTTGTCCTAAAACAACAAATACTGTAATTCTGCAACATCTAGGGATAGCTTCCAGGTTCCAGTGTCTTCACTGATCTTCTCTTAGGCTGGACTGTGGATACTCAGAGGTGCTTGTACCTGATGTGTGTTCTGGAACTAAAGGGACACTCTGCTGACCATTTCATTGTATTTTTTTTCCTTCTAGGTTGATGGGAATGTGAGTACCATTTATTGTCAGAACCTGTGTCTCTTGGCAAAGTTGTTCCTTGACCACAAAACACTCTATTATGACGTGGAGCCATTTCTTTTTTATGTACTAACACAGAATGATGTCAAGGGCTGCCACCTTGTAGGCTACTTTTCTAAAGTAAGTATATCAGCTTACAATTTATTTAAATTTGTTTGTAAATCTGAAACAATCTTTACTGGTTCTCACTAGGAGATACTACAGGATACAGGACCTTCTGGGTGCCATCTAGCTTTTTAGAAAGAAAAATAGAAGGAACATTCAGAAGCATACCAAGTGCTGGAAGGTGCCTGGTAACATTCAACAGACTATATACTCTCCTAGGAGCATGAACTGCTGGTTATACTCAAGAGGAAAAGCTTTAAAATGACTTCTATTCCCATGGTGATATACATAGAATTTGTGAAATAAACAGAGTCATTACATGTTTAAGTTCTTTCTCAGTTTAAATCTCCCTAATTTGAATTTTAGACATAAAAATAAGAGTAGAAGCCATTTTTATTACAGGATATTTTTCTTCTTCCTTTAATCTTTCATTCTGTTGGAGAGAAAAGGTTTTCTTTTCTGTTCGGACAATAGAAAGATACTGTGTTATTTGAGCAAGCCCAAGGTAAAATCTAAGTGCGTAAAATAGTTAAGTAGAAGGGCAACCAGCTTTGTAAGCAAGCATTCTGTTAGTACACAATTTCAGTAGTTAAATATATGATTGATTGAAGACATATTGCCTGGTCTATAAAAATATATTTGTACCCAACACTTTGGGACTATATTTTGTAGAGCTAGGCACAATTTATAGGGAGGTGGGATTGCCCTGTATTGGTCCAGAGGAGGAAATAAAAGAAACTTTAAAATAGTTGATGGTGAATCTTCTCACTTCTAGAATGCTACATTGATTTATAATTTGTATCTTTTGCAAGTTGATTGGGACTGATTCCTCTGCTCATCATAGGTATTGACATACTGTTTTTGAGTTGCAGATGGTGTTGGATGGCATCTTTTTATCTTATAACTTTATTCTCCCAGGATAGTTGCTTTGTAGGCAATGATGATGACTTCACATTGTCCTATCTCCTCCCAGTGGGGTATTTTTTTCTTGATGTGTATTGTTCCCAAAGGACCAGGGCTGTGGTTTTGACTGTTAGTCTGTTTCTGAATAATTAGCCTTACTATTCAGTCTTACCAGCCTGTAGTTTTAAAACTTGGCTCTATTTTCTCCACCAGGAAAAGCACTGCCAACAGAAATACAATGTTTCCTGTATAATGATTCTTCCCCAATACCAGCGTAAGGGCTATGGCAGGTTTCTCATTGATTTCAGTAAGTATTGTAACAATTTCTCATTATCTCTTCCTGTGGACCTGTGTGTTTGGTGTGTGTGTGTGTGTGTGTGTGTGTGTGTGTGACTTTTAAACTGAAAGTCATGATTTTTTTCCTTTTGGTTGGGCATTAAATGTTTTTAAATAGCTAATATTAAGTACCAACTTTTATGTGATTAAGTAAATACCTTTAATTTGCAACTGTTAAATTACTAAATGGAATTTAGTTTTATGTAGTAATTCTAACTTACAACAATATGAAAAACAGTGTATAACTACTTAAATTAATATCAGTAAAAAAGTGCAGCACCTACCCTATTTTTGTTCCCCAAAATGTGTTCATCATTTTTCATACACTCTCTACTTCAGTTAAAAAAGTGTGATATACTTTTAAACATCTTAAAGTTAATGACAGTTAATAATTTAATCTGAGTTAGATATTGAAAGCTAATGGTTCTAAAAAGGTTGCATGGAACTTGAATTTTGTTTTACACATTGATAATCTTGCATAGAAAGTAAATGTATGTTTGCAGCAAATTTTATATTGATTATAAAATAGCGATATTTGAGGGAATACTTTCTCAGACACTAAAAATATTTAAAAAATAAATTTAGAAACTGGTTTAAAAACACTAAAGATTTTAACAAGTACAGTAATCCCTTTAAATACTAGATAATTATATTGCCAGTGTTAAGAAATTAATTCTTATATAGAGCAGTGAAGCTTTTTTCTACTTAGCCTTAGAATATACACCTGATCATATTTTATTGGAAATAAAATTGGTTATTTTATATATTTCCTGGTCTTTTTGGATTAGTAGCAGAGCCTGGAACTCAAATTATTCTTTTAATATCAATATATTTTTGAAATAGAACTCATGACTGAATGTGTTATGCCATTAAGTGACATAGTGAGGGGGAATATTTTATTATGCTAATTAGTCCCTCTTTTGAGATATACAAATAACAGTCTGTATGGTTCCAGTGTGTTTTCAGTTACTTTCTGTAGTGTAATATATTTTCCCAAATTACCATTCTTAGACTGATTTAAAGTTTTCCTTAATGACAAGAAAACATTTCTTCTGCCACTCCATTTTCTACACTGAATCCTTTAGAGTTCATGCCCTTTTTTTCCTGTTCTTGAGTCCCGCACCAGACAAGAGGACAGACCAGCACCACCACACACTGACAGTGCCACCTCATGCTGACATACCGGTTTGTCAAGACTTGTAGTGATAGGACGTTGTGAGGAGAGCCTTGGTTGTAGTGAGAAGTTGTCCTCTGATTCTTGCACAGAAGAACCACAATCTTAATAGATAAGATGACAAGCTCTGAAGCACTCTCCTGTGTTCAGTTCGGATACAGCTGTTGCCCCCTAGTGGTCCAAGTAAAACATGAAAGGGTGGCTTACTACCATAGTACCTTAAATAAAAACCTTTATTGCCTTGCCCTTACTAATACAGCCTATCAGTATAGTCCTGATTTTTAACAGGTTGACTGTTTTAACAATATGATTTACATTAGCTATAGGCAAAATAGTAATACTAACCTAATATTCAGTATATATAAATTATGTAATCTTCCTGCAAATTGGTTTTCAAGTAATTTTGCAATTTTATTTTTTTCTTGAAGGACCTTATTATTGTCTATAATACTTAGATTGGTTGTGGAAGAAGGCATTGTTATTTTGGTGAATTAGCCTATTTAAGGCTCTCTGACAGACTTGTCGTTTGGGGGTTTCTTTAGGTTATCTGTTATCAAAGCGTGAAGGCCAAGCAGGGTCTCCAGAGAAACCATTATCCGATCTAGGTCGTCTTTCCTACATGGCTTATTGGAAAAGTGTAATATTGGAGTGCCTTTATCACCAAAATGACAAGCAAATCAGCATTAAGAAGTTAAGCAAGTTGACTGGAATCTGCCCTCAAGACATTACTTCCACACTCCATCACCTAAGAATGCTGGACTTTCGTAGTGACCAGTGAGTATTATATCTCTTTGTATACCATCCAAAGATAATTAGGTGAAGTTTTTGGATCAGGCAACCAAATCACTGATGGACAAACATGTACTAATACTAATAAGATACTTGGTGATCCTCAAACATCATTTTCTTTTCTATGATATTTGGTAGTATTGACCATGACCATATTTTCCTCTTTGTTTTTTTTTTTAAGATTTTATTTATTTTTAGACAGAGGAGAAGGGAGGGAAAAAGAGAGGGAGAGAAACATCAATGTGTGGTTGCTTCTCATGTGGCCCCCACTGGGGACCTGTCTTGCAACCCAGGCATGTGCCCTGACTGGGAATCAAACCAGTGACCCTTTGGTTCACAGCCTGAGCTCAATCCACTGAACTACACCAGCCAGGGCCATATTTTTCTAGACTTTTTTTTTTTTTTTTTGCCTTCCTCCTAACCTTTGAACCTAAACTCCTTAATCTTATTTTCTGGTATTGGGAACTTCTTCAGTCCTAGAAACAATGTTAAATAAATTATACCCATGATTTACTCTCACATACATGCTATAAGATGAAAGAAAGTTAAAGGAAAGAGCTCACACTTATCTAGAGTGGTTGGGACAAGGGTCACAAAAAAAGGAGGCATTAGAGCTAGAAATATGGAGAATAGGGGGTAGAGTTCAGGAAAATATCAGAAATTCCAGAGGAGGGAAGTTTGAGACAATAAGTGATTAAAATAATTTCATCGGCCCTGACAGGTATGGTTCAATTGGTTGGACATCATCTCTCAAAGATATCACTGGTTCGATTCCCAGTCGGGAAACATGCCTGGGTTGTGGGTTCAGTCCCCAAATGGGGTGTGCATACAAGAGACAACGAATCAGTGTTTCTCTCTTTCTCTCTCCCTCCTTCCGCTCTCTCTAAACATAAATACAATAGTTTAAAAAAATCCCCCAAAACCTTTATCCATTGCTGTAGTTGAGTGTGAAGTATTTATCTAACTTCATATGTTTTAACTACCTCATGTGATGGTGTGTTTCTGTATTTCAGCTTCCCAGTCTTGATATTTTAAACCACTTATCATCATACCTAGAATTTTCTGGGGGCTGCACCTCCACATTCCTGGTTTGGTACTCTTTGTTCATTGTTGATTGCTATAAACTTTTCTTTGGTTCCAGATTTGTGATTATCCGCCGGGAAAAGCTTATTCAGGATCACATGGCAAAGCTTCAGCTGAATTTGCGACCCGTAGATGTAGATCCAGAGTGTTTGCGCTGGACTCCTGTCATAGTCTCCAATTCTGTTGTCTCAGAGGAGGAAGAGGAGGAGGCTGAGGAAGAAGAAAACGGAGAGCCCCAGTGTCAGGAGAGAGAGTTAGAGACAAGTGTAAGTGTTACCGAACAACAAGGCGGGGCCTAGGACGATACACTATTACTGAAAGGAACCCCCCAGGTTTGTTATGTCCGCCTCCAGAGGAAAGACATCTCTCAATGCCAGAGATTCATGAAAAGGAAAGGAAATGTTTATTTACTGCTATACAGACTTAAAGTAGTGACCTAAAGGCTTCATCAAAATCCCAAAGCCCCTTAAAACACCCACAAACATACACAGTCCTTCCTTCCCCCTTTGCCCAGTCCAGGGTACCGTATCTCAGGAAAAGAAATAGAAGCCTGTGGCTCAAGCAGCCCCCGGTTCTCCTCAGTACTCCATCTCGGCCGGTAGGCCTCCCTCGGTTCCCAGCACCATCAGCTGTGTCGCCGGGATGTCTGCTAAAGCCAGGTGGGGGTTCCCCCTTCTAAAGCTGTGGGGGTCCCCACTCTGGCAAAAGACCGAGTGGTTCTCTCACATGTCCACAGCTGCATGGTCCTCTCTGCACAATGGCTGAGGGAGTCTCCACATGCCAAAGCCGCGTGGTTCTTTCTCCAATGGCTGCCACAGCTTGGTTTTAGTCCCCACGCCAGTTTTCCTCTTCCTCTGCAGCCCCATTTCCGACTCCTCCCACCATTGGCTACACTTGCCAGCACTCCATATCTTCCCAGCTTTACTGGGCTGCCATAGTGAGTCTGGGCAGGCGTGGCCCCATGTCATGGAGCCAATCATCTCCAAGCTCCCACACAGGCGCTGTAACTCAGGGGACCTGCCCCAGTTCCATCTTGGTGGGGAAGTTACTTCCATTCCCCTGACTCAGACCATGGCTACAACTATTTAACGTATCTGTGAAACCAGTTAAAGGTTATAGATATGTTAAATGACCACACCAGAGGTTAGCTGCAAAGCTGTTGTTATGCAAAACAGCTCTCAATGGCCCTGCTCCACGTGTCCCTTCCCCCAACCCACACCTGTGGGGCGGGGGGGGGGGGGGGGGGGGATGATGAGGACATCCTAATATTTCCTGAACACCTTTGAGTTCTGGACCCCATTCCAAATCCCTATTTGGGGTCCTCCTCTTGGCTGCACCCTGTTACATAAGGAGATGAGTAGTCTGTGTTTTTGATGATAAGGATGTGTTTTTGGTTTTCATGTGATACACAAACAACAGTCTATATTGGTTTAAGATACACACATAGTAAGTTCATATTAGACTTCCAGAGTTTATTTTAATCATAGAAGTTTCAGGAAAACTGGGTTTCATTTACTTATTTGTATATTTTTAAGCTTTTGATTATCAGGAGATCCTTCAGATTTGTTACATTAGTTGTGATTAAATGTTTCTTGCCAAAATGCCAATAAGCAGCTAAATTTTAAACTACGTAGTAGTTGAGGAATCTGAATTGAATTTAAATCTGACTGTTGTTAAAAATGAAATGAAGATATGTTTTCCTTAAAAATAGAACATGGAATAATGCAGACATATGTGTATGTTTTTAAGAGCACTAAATAGTTCAGTAAGTAAGCAGTAAGTCTTTAGCCATTAATGTGTTAAGGCGATTAAAGGGAGAGACTGTAGTTTCCAATATTTTTCATCATGTGGTGAATACCTTTTTTTAAAGCAGTCCTTTCATCCTTTAAAAATATATGTCTGTCTTTGATAACCATGAACAATTTTATGCCCCTGTTTAATGTCATATAAACTTTAAAATTAAGTGTTCAGAATAAAAATAAAATAATTACAGAAGTTTTTTTTCAAACATCCCCTTTTTCTTGCTCAAGCCCGAGAGCCCATCTCCTGTGTTTATAACTTCTTATCTCTCAGAAATTTCATAAACTAAGGTTTATAAGAACAATAACATTCACTTTGTTATTGAAGATAGTATTGCATGTGTCTAAGCACTAGCTCTTGGGGCAGACTGCCAGGGTTCATGCCCCACCTTCTTAATTTGCTACGGCATGATCTGAGGCAAGTACTTAAGCTTTCTGTGCCTCAGTTACCTGGAGGTAACTTACAAAATGGGCATATAATTAATTATACATTATATAATTGTGAAGATATACCTATAAAGCATTAAAAATAGTGTCTAACACATAAGAAGTATTCATGACAGCTATTAAATAATAATTTTCTTTTTTAAAACTCTGTTTTTTTAGTTTTTAAAAGATCAGAATAGGAGATATAATCAAGTAAGACAAAAATTAACCACCATGGTTTTATTTTCTAAAATCAGGTGGTAAAGTCTACATCTCGGGAGAACAAAGAACAAGATTCTTACTCTTCAATAGAAAATGAAAAGAAACCAGAAGTTCTGGCACCAGCTAGTTCTACACGTTTGAACAAACAAGTCCTTCCCCGTGATAGTCTTCCTGCAAATAATCAGCCGTCTCGGCGAGGCCGCTGGGGGAGGAAGAACAAAAAAACCCAGGAACGTTTTGGTGATAAAGATTCTAAACTGCTCTTGGAAGAGTCATCAGCTCCTCAGGAACAATATGGAGAATGTGAGGAAAAATCAGAAACCTCCCAAGAACAATACACTGAAAGTGAGGAACAGTTGGCAGCTTTTCAGGAGCAGCCAGGCCAGGATGGAAAGCCAGACATTCCCAAACGAAGACTCAGTGAGGGGGTTGACCTGTGGCGAGGACAGTTAAAGAAAAGCCCCGAGGCTCTGAAGTGTAGGTTAGCCGAAGGCAATGACAGACTTCCCCGTCGCTATAGTGATGGTGACAGGGCTCTGCTTAGGGGCTTCAGTGAGAGCAGTGAGGAGGAAGAGGAGCCAGAAAGTCCTCGGTCCAGCTCACCACCAATTCTTACAAAGCCCACATTGAAGCGAAAGGTAAGGCGTCCTTCGACATTTTTATCCCTCCAACTGCAGCTCATTGTATACAGTTGTTGTCCTAGAGTTCTGAAAAAGTAAAGGTAGAAATTCTTAGTGTGCAATTTTTTAAACTTGAAGCCTCAGTATATTGTTTCCAGTGAACATCTGAAATGTAGGTATGATTTCTTTGGTTCATGGAATTAGCTTACAAGTCACAGGCATATTTAAGGTCTGACAGACTGTTTTTTGGCTTACTAGTTTGATACTTAAATCATGACTTCTAGGGATTTTAAAAATATTTGAAAAGCGTTTGTAGATTAGAAATGTTTCTGTGGGAAAAGAAGAGTATTACCCAGTTCTGTGGGAAGCGGGTGTCTGTAGGGGTGCTCAGTGAAGCTGTTCATCTCACCTTGGCGGCACTGTTTCCCACACTCGCACCTCTCTTCTCTCTCTCCCCTTCAACTCCTCCAATAGTTTGACTTAACTTTGTTTTAAAAATATATTCTAAGCTACAAGGATATATTTCATCCTCATGCAGAGTTTCAATAAGAGCCAGTTTGTTAATAAATTCTGTGTGATGATGATGGTGAATTTTGTTAAACTGTGTACCAGAAATGTCCCAGGCTGTGGAGTGACCTTTAAGCATGGTCACCAGCCAGCCACACTGAATTATGTCACCCCTCTGGATGAGCCGCCCTGTAGTGGGATGACAGCTTTCATCCAAAGCAGTGAAAAACCATTTCTTTCCTTGGCAGACTCTTAAAAAAAGGTAGAGGTATTCTTTTTGTAAAAAGCTCTTAATTTTAGAACAGTTTTAATTTTATTTAGATTAAGAATTATTGCAAAGAAAGTACAGAGACTTTCTGTATTCCTTATGCCCAGTTTCCCCTATTCTTATCTTCTTGGGTTGATATGGTACATTCGTCACGTATAGTGAACTAATTAATTATTAACTAGAGTACATACCATATTTTGCCATGTATAATGTGCACTTTTTGTCAAGATTTTTGAGGGAAAAATAAGGATGTACATTACACATGGGTATAGTGATTATGCACTGGGAGTATAATGGGTCTAATAACCCCATGTATAATGCACAAAAACATGGGTGCACATTATACATGGCAAAATATGGTACTTTATTCAGATTTCCTCATTTTTCCCTAGTGTCCATTTTCTGTTCCAGGATCCCATCCTGCATACCATATCACATTTATTGATAGTAGTTACGTCTCCTTAGGCCCGTCTTAGTTGTAGTAGTTTCTTGGGCCCCTTGTTTTTGATGACCTTGGAAGTTTGGGGAATGTTACTAGAATGGTACCTCATGATATTAGAATGGGGTAATGTGTTTTTGAGAAGAAGACTACAGAGGTAAAGTGTCATTCTCATCACATCATGCAAAGGGTATCTCCTATCGGTAGGAATATATACCAAATGACTTTTCACAACTGTTAGCCTCTGTCACCTGGCTTGAGGTAGTGTTTGTCGGGTTTCTCCACTGCAAAGTTACTCCTTTGTTCTATTGTCCATACTGTGCTCTTTGGGAGAAAGTCACTGCCCACAGCCTACACTTAAGATATGGGGAGTGATACTCTACTCCTTAAGAGCAGAATACCTGTTTTAGAATTCTGCCTGGGATATTTATACACTCTCATTTATTTGTTTGTTTGTTTATGTATTCTCCTTTAGCTGTTTATTTATTTGTGCTTTTATTTATATCAGTATGGCTTTACAGAGATTAACTTTATACTTTGGGTTATAATCCAATACTGCTACTTTATTTAATTTGTTACTCAAATTATTCTAGTTTCGGTCATTAGGAGTTTGTTCAGTTTTGCTCCTGTGTCCCTTTAACATGCATGCCTTCATCATTTCAGAATTTTTTTGTTTGTTTTGAGTACTTCCTTACTTTCTGGTACTATAAGATATTTCAGCTTCAACTTGAATATTTTATCCCTCAATCCCAAAATCAGTGATTTTTCCAAAGAGTAGGGCCATGTTTAGCCTATTTTGAAAATTGTATTCTCAACTAGAAGAATTAGTAAATCTGAAGTGGAGAAAAAGTGAACTCTTGACTAATTCTACTATTCATTATGTGACCATAAGAATATATCTTTGCATTCTAGGCTTCTATTGCCTGCCTGTTCATAAAATAAAACTATGCCATTTGTTTGTGTAAAAAAGGAATATCACGTACAAAGTACTTTTGAAGTTCTTGAAGCAAGTCACTTGACTGGGAGTCAGAGACTGTATTTTATAGCCATTTCTCTACTGACTGAATGCATGACCTTCAGTCCTGTAACCTTTCTGGTCTCTGTAGGATGAGGGAATTTGGCTAAGATCACTTCTAGTGCATCATCTCTGTTTTGTGCTGTTGTGTTAAGGTATTAGATCAACCTTAGTACAAAATTGTGCCTAATGTGCCAAATTGCAGTAACAGATTTATTTTATAATTTATATGCTTCACTAACATCAAGTAAATATATGTCAGTTCCATATTTCTGCATTGAAATGTAACTATGGATAGCTCATGAAAATAGCATACCGCTTCACTGATAGTTCTGCGGACCTTCATAGTAGAGCTATGAAACAAAAAGAAAGTGTTTTATTCCTTTTTTCTTTTCTCTTGAGGAAAAGAGAAGTTAAGGGACTAGCCTATGTGTCATTTTTAGTACTGAAATAGACAACTCCCTAGGGTGTTTAATTTAACTGAACTGTTAATAAGGTAATTATAATATCTGCTCTTTGGGCATACCTGTCTATTGTTTTACAAAGTTGTATTCAGTTATCCAACATCTATGTATCTAAGATACATTATGTATGGTATCCCTTTTTTTAGTCCTCACCTGAGGGGGTATGTTTATTGATATGAGAGAGCGAAACAGATTTCTATCAGTTGCCTCCTGTACATGCCCTGACTGGGCATCAAACCTGCAACCTCAGTATGTGCCCTGGCCGGGGATCAAACCTGGAACCTTTTGGTGCATGGGACAACGTTCTAACTGAGTCACCTGGCCAGGGCTATATAGTATGTTACTATAGTATTTTGGAATAATATTCAAAATATCTTTTGCTAAACAGCATCCTCATTTTATATATGATACTTCTATTAGGTTTAAAAACTATTAACCATGTTATTAATAGAAATGATAGTGTTTACTACTATTAATAAATTTTTTCTCTTTTAAATAGAAACCAATTCTTCACCGTAGAAGGAGAGTCCGAAAGCGCAAACATCACAATAGCAGTGTGGTCACAGAAACTATTTCGGAGACCACAGAAGTCTTAGATGAACCTTTTGAAGACTCTGACTCGGAGAGGCCAATGCCAAGATTAGAACCCACATTTGAAATTGATGAAGAAGAGGAGGAAGAGGATGACAACGAACTCTTCTCTAGAGGATACTTCCATCGGTTATCCTCACAGGATGTTCTCAGGTGTCGATCCTCTTCTAAGAGGAAGTCTAAAGATGAAGATGATGATGATGATGAAGAGTCGGATGATGTTGATGGTATGTTTTACAGAACTTTTGCTTATTGTAGTTTTATTGTCTTTAAAGATACAGCAGTGGTAGCTGTAAATCCCTCAGTAAAAAGGCTGAAAAATGAACACAACCTTCTAAGCAACTAATGGATGACTTGGTAATCTCTAAAAACTTGTATCAAGTATATTCACCCACATTTAGTCCTCTCTCCTTTTAAAGTGATTTTTTTCTAGTTTCCCTTCAACTCAGGATCTATTTTTGTTTCTGCAGAAAATACCTTGTTGTTAGGAAATTGTTCTTTTTCTGCTTAGTCCTTCTTTGTTCATTATCTGAAATTTTAGTTAGTAGGTAGATTAGACAGTATCAGGAAGATATTTAGGTAATAACTCTTTACTAGAATGTGTGCTGTATAGACTTAATCTGTGTTGCTATTTGTATGCTGAGTGCTTAATATAGGTACTCAATAAAAATTGTTAAGTGAATAAATGCTAAGAAGGTTCTTAAATAAGATCAGATTCATGTAAATTGGGCGTGGTTCAGATCTGTTAGGAATCCTTCCTGAACTATCTCTAAGTGTCTTACTCAATTAGTAGCAAATTTCTAATAAAAATAGTAACAGTGCCTCAAAATAGGTTAAATTTAATGGCATAGCTAGACAGTCAATGATTTACTTTTAAAATACCCTTATTGTCCTTTCCTCTTTAGAAATGAAGAAACTGGGTCTCACATGTCAGCTGGGTCACACACTAGTCATTTGCATCCCAGCCTGAAGATTTTTGCCAGTGTATCATGCTTCCTGTTCTGCAGTGTTTGCCTTGCATGGGGTCAAACTGAACTTTTTATTTTGCTGGGTGAATTTGAACAAATCTATAATAGTTGTACATATAAATGTATAGCTATTATATATTAACTAGTTGAGCTTTTTATTTTTAAAAAAATTAATTCACTCAATTTCAAATCTAGTGGATAACTTTCATTTTCTCCATTCTTATATTTATATAATATTTTTAATAAAGTGGCCGTAGCTGCTGCGGCTCAGTGGATTGAGCATCAGTCTGCAAACCAAAAGGTCCCCCTATTCAATTCCTAGTCAGGGCACATGTCTGAGACGTGGGCCAGGTCCCTGGTTGGGAGCATGTGAGAGACAGCTGATCAATGTTTCTTTCCCTCTCATTCTCTTTCCCTTCCCCGCTCACTGAAAAATAAATTATTAAAAAAATAAAACTTAAGTGATAAGATGACTGAAGTCTTTCCTTTATTGGGAATGATTTTTCAGAGTCTTATTATATTTTGAGATACACAATAAGTAGGAAACTAAAAATTCACATTTTAAATTTGGCATATTAGTAAAATTCTAACCTGTATCATAATAAACTAAAATAGTATCCTTTAACTTTATGTTCCATTTGATACATTTTCTGTTTATTTCCAAGTTATTATTACCAAATATACCTTTTTAACTTTCCCCCCAAAATCTTGTTCTTGCCTTTGTTTTCTTCCCTTTAAAAATTAATGGGAAGGGATCCAAGATGGTGGAGGGGTAAGTGAAATCTACACTAACCTCCTCCCAGGAACAATCTGGAATTACAACTAAATTGCAGAGAAATCATTCTGAATAACCAACTGCACACTAGCTAGAGAGAAGCCTTATAACCAAGGATAGACAGAAGAAACCACTTCACCACAACAAGACTGGTAGGGAGTGCAGAGGAGGCGCAAGCGTCCTGGCTGGGCTCCCATGGGCAGCAGCTGAAGTTCTGGAGGGATATTTCAGTGGTTGGGGGGTTCCCCCTGAGAAGATCCCCTTGGGATCTAAACCCCAAGTTGGGTTCCCTAGCCTGCAGCACCAAAACCAGAAAGGAGCACAGATAACACCCATCTGTGAAAAGCATCAGGGTTTCTAGCTGTCAGGGAGAGATGGCTGGAAACTCAGAGAGCCTCTTAAAGGGGCAAAACACAAAATTTCATTTGCAGCCACTCACCTTGGCTTCCAGCAGAGAGAGGGAGAGCAGAGAAGATTAGACATGCATGAGGAGAATCTGGGGTTGGTAGCTCTGGAGAGAACTGAAAGAACAGCTGCCAGGATCCCTGTGCTAAGTCATTCCCCCTACTACAGAAGCCATCTTTCTCAGGCAGAACATTCCTCTTAAATTGATACCA
Organism: Phyllostomus discolor; assembly: GCF_004126475.2. NCBI lineage: Eukaryota > Metazoa > Chordata > Mammalia > Chiroptera > Phyllostomidae > Phyllostomus > Phyllostomus discolor. The sequence continues at coordinate 69,879,474 of NC_040913.2, forward strand.
GGCTGAGGGGAAGCAATAGCCCCTCCCATAGGAATTACTCTGCCCCACGCTGTGGAGGTTAAGCCTGGCTGCTAATTACAGCTTGAGGCTCTGTCAATGGTTAGTTTAATGACTAAAGCAGATCTCAGGAGCATTGTGAGACTTCAGCTGACCCTCCCCAGGGCACGGTGCTAATAAAAGCCGGCCTTGGTGCGCAGTCTGTTTCTTTCTGCACACAAACAGGCCTGGCAGAGGGAGCCACGTACTGTGGATTACTGACAGCTCTAAACAGGTTGACAAGGGTCACTCACAAGCAGCGTCTAACAAAGGCCTACACCAGAGTCTTTGCAGATCAACCTAATCCATAGAAACAAATATAAAGAAGCAGGCAAAATGGGAAGACAAAGAAACAGACCCCAGATGAAAGAACAAGAGACTTCTCCAGAAGAAGAGCTAGATGAAATGGAAGCAAGCAATTTATCAGATAGAGAGTTTAGAATGATGATTATAAGGATACTCAGCAGCATAAAACAAAAACAACAACAACAAAAAAAACAGAAACTATAAAAAAGGACCAGTTAGAAAAACAGAATGCAATGTCTGAAATAAAACAATGGAAGGAATAAACAATAGCTTAGATGAAGCAGAGGATCAAATCAGTGATTTGGAAAATAAGGTAGAAAAATCACCCAGGCAGAGCAGTAAAAAGAAAAAAAGAGTTTTTTAAAAATGAGGAGAGCTTAGGAAACATTTTGGACAGCATGAAGCATAACAAGATCCGCATCATGGGAATACCAGAAGGAGGAGAGAGTGAGCAAGGGATTGAGAGCTTATAGCTTATTTGAAGAAATAATGACGGAAACTCCTCTAATCTGGTGAAGGAAAAGGACACACAAGTCCAGGAAGCTCAGAGAGTCTCAACTAGTTGGACCGAAAGAGGTATACCCCAAGACACATCATAATTAAAATGTCAAGGCTTAAAGACAAGGAGCAAATCCTAAAAGTCACAAGAGAAAAGCAGGTAGTTATCTACAGGGGAGCACCAATTAGACTGTCATCTGATGTCTCAACAGAAACATTTCAGGCCAGAAGGGAGTGAAGTGAAATATTCAAGGTGATGAAAAGTAAGGATCTACAATCAAGGCTACTTTACCCAGCAAGACTATCATTTAAAATTAAAGGAGAAATAAGGAGTTTCTCAGACAAGAAAAAACTAAAGGAGTTTGTTAACACCAACCAGTACTACAACAGATTTTAAAGGACTTGCTTTAAGAAGAAGAAAAAGAGACAGAAAGAGCAAAATAGTCTAACAATAAAATGGCACTAAATACATATCTATAATCACCTTAAATGTAAACAGCTTAAATGCTCCAACCAAAAGACATAGGATAGCTGAATAGATAAGAAAACAAGACCCATCTATATGCTGCCTCCAACAGAGCCATGTCAGATCAGAAGACACATGTGGACTAAAAGTATAAAGGGATGGAAAAAATATTTCATGCAAATGGAAAAGTAAAAAAAGCTGGGGTCGCAGTACTTATATCCAACAAAATAGACTTTAAAGCCAAGGCTATACTGAGGGACAAAGAAGGACACTTCATAATGATAAAAAGGGAGCAATCCAAGAAGAGGATATAAACCTAGTAAACATTTACACACTCACCATAGGGCACCTAAATATGTGAGGCAGATCTTGATGGGCATAAAGGGAGAGATTGACAGAAATACAGTCGAGGTTGGAGATTTTAACACCTCATTGACTTCAATGGATAGATCTTCCAGACAGAAAATCAACAGGCAGTGGCCTTAAAACACACACACACACTATATCAAGTGAATTTAATTGATATCTTTGAGCATTTCACCCCAAAGTAGCAGAATATACATACTTTTCAAGTGCACATGGAACATTTTCTAGGTTAGACCACATGTTAGGACACAAAATAAGTCTCAGTAAATTTAAGATTAAAATTATATCAAGCATCTTCTGTGACTACAATACAATGAAACTAGAAATCAGTCACAAGAAGAACACTGAAAAACACACAAAGACATGGAAGTTAAATAACATTGTTAAACAGTAATGTTTCAACAGTGAGATCAAGGAAGAAATCAAAAGATACCTTGAAACAGGTAAATGAGGACATAATAATCCAAAATCTGTGGGACACAGGGAAATTAATCCTAAGAGGAAATGAATAGTAGTATAGCCGTATCTCAAAAAAAAAAAAAGAAAAAGCTCAAATAAACAATCTAAATTTACACTTAAATGAACTTGAGAAGGAACAAGCAGCAAAGCCCAAAGTGAGAAAAAAAGGAAATAATAAAGATAAGAACAGAAATAAGCAAAATGAAGTCTAAAAAAATACAAGAAAAGTCAATGAATCCAAGAGCTAGTTCTTTGAAAAAACGAACAAGATTGACAAACCTTTAACCAGACTCATCAGGAAAAAAAGAGAGAGGACTCAAATAAATAAAATCAGAAATGAAACAGGAGAAAAAACAACTGACACCAAAGAAATACAAAGAATTATAAGAAAATATGAACAACTATATGCCAACAAACTGGACAACCTGGATGAAATGGATAAATTCCTAGAAACATATAATCTTCCAAAACTAAGTCAAGAAGAATCAGAAAATCTGAACAAATTACATCTAATGAAATTGAAGCAGTAATTAAAAAATAAAAGTAAAAACTCAACAAACAAAAGCCCTGGACAGGTTGGCTGCACAAGTGAATTTTACCAAACATTCCAGGAAGATCTAATACCTCTCCTTTTCAAACTCTCATTAAACTCAAGAAGAGGGAAGGTTCCCAAACTCATTTTACGAGGCCAGCATTATCCTAATTCCAAAACCAGATAAAGACACTACAAAGAAAGAAAATTATAGGTCAATATCCCTGATGAACACAGATATTAAAATCCTCAATAAAATATTAGCAAACTAAATACAGCAATACATCAAAAAGATCATACACCATGATCAAGCGGGGCTTATTCCAGGAATGCAGTTGGGACAACATTTGCAAATCAATAAAAATGATTCACCACATAAACAATATGAAGGATAAAAACCATGTGGTCATATCAGTAGATGCAGAAGAAAGCATCTGATAAAAATCAGCACCCATTTATGATAAAAACTCTCAAAAGTGGCAGAAGAGGGAACATACCTAAATGTAATAAAGGCCATATATGTCAGTCCCACTGCCAGTGTCATACTCAACAGGCAAAGACTACAAGAGTTCCCCTTAAGATCAGGAACGACACAGAGGCGTCTGATTTCACCTCTTAAAAACACAGTTCTCGAAGTTCTAGCCACAGCAATCAGACAGTAATACATTAAAGGTATTGAAATTAGAAAGGAAGTAGTGAAACTATTTGCAGATGACATGATACTATTCATAGAGAACCCCAAAGATGAGAACCCCAAAGATGCCACCAAGAAACTACTAGGACTGATAAATTAATTTAGCAAAGTAGCGGGATTCAAAATTAATATCCAGAAATCAGTTGCATACTTATATGCCAATAACAAACTAACAGGGAAATTAAGAAAATAATCCCATCCCATTTACAGTTGCTTCAAAAAGAATAAAATACCTAGGAATAAACCTAACCAAAGTTATAGAAAACCTGTACTCTAAAATTGTAAGTCACTAAAGAAAGCATTTGAAAAGGATACTAATAAGTGAAAGCACATACAGTGTTCATGGTTAGGAAGAATTAACACCATTAAAGTGTCCATACAACACAAATCAATCTATAGTTTCAACGCAATTCCTATCAAGATTCCAGTGATGTATTTCATAGTACTAGAACAAATATTTCAAAAATTCGTATGAAGCTACAAAAAGCCCTGCAGAGCAACAGTGATTCCGAGAAAGAAGATCCAAGTTGGAGGAATCACACTACCTAATATCACTATACTATATATATTATATACTATATGGTCCTATATACTATGAGACCGTAGTAATCAAAATAGACTGATACTGGCATAAAAACAGACATACAGATCAATAGAACAGAATAGAGAACCCAGAAATATGCCCATATCTTTATAGTCAATTAATATACGACAGAGGAAGCAACCACATACAATGGGCTAAAGATAGTTTACTCAATAAATGGTTTGGGTAAAATTGGACAGATACATGCAGAAAAATGAAACTATACCACCTTCTTACACCACACACAAGAATAAATTCAGACTGGATCAAAGACTTAAATGTTAGATCCACAACTGTAAAAATTGTAGAAGAAAGCTTAGGCAGCAAAATCTCAGACATTGCTCTTAGCAATATTTTATTGGATATATTCCGCAGTCAAAGGAAACAAGGAAAAATATGTGAGACTACATCAAACTAAAAAGTTTATGCACAGCAAAGGAAATCATCAACAAAATAAAAAGACAACCCACATAATGGAACAACATATTTGCCAATACATCTGATAAGGGATTAATATTCAAAATTTATAAACCTCAACACCAAAAAAACAAACCAATTTAAAAGTGGGCAAAGAACCTGAACAGACAATTCTCCCAAGAGGACATACAGATGGCCAATAGATATATGAAAAGATGCTCAATGTCACCAATCATCAGAGAAATGCACATTAAAACCACAATGAGATACCATCTCACACTTGTCAGAATGGCTCTCAATAGATTAACAAGTGCTGGCAAGGATGTGGAGAACTCTGGGAACTCTTATGCACTGTTGGTGGGAATGCAGATTGGTGCAGTCACTGTGGAAAGCAATATGGAGATACCTCAAAATATTAAAAATGGATCTGCCCTTTTACCCAGTGATCCTACTTCTGGGAATATATCCAAAGGAACCCACGACACTAACTCTAAAGAATACAAGCGCCCCTGTGTTCACTGCAGCATTATTTACAATCACCAGCCCATTTGAAAGCAGCCCAAGTGTCCATCAGTAGATGAATGGATAAAACAACTATGAGACATTTACACAATGTGATACCACTTGGCCATAAAAAAGAAGAAAATTTTACTCTTTTCAACTAGATGGATGGACCTGGAGAACAGCATACTATGTAAGCCAGTCAGAGAAAGACAAATGCCATATGATCTCACTCATAAGTGGAATCTCAGACAGACTCATAGGTAGAGAGCAGGCTGACAGCTGTGGGGCATGGGTTCAGGTGGGGTGGAGGGATCGAGCAAACAAGGAAAAAGGGCACATGGACTGGTACAGCAGTGTGATTGCCGGGGGCATAGGGGTGCAAGGGGACTAAATGATCATGGAAAACAATACAATAAAGATTAAATTTTAAAAATTAATGGGAAATGTGAATGTACTTAATGCTACACCAGATACTTTTGAAATGACTAATTTTATGCTCTGCATATGGCACAAATTTTATTACAATTTTTGAAAAGAAAAAAATTAATGGGGAGAAAATAATGCTAAAATGAAACTTATTTCAAATAAACCATTGCCATTGGTACATCAGCTTTTTCTTCAGGTCAGTATTTGTCTAAGATCAATTGCCTTGCAGCTACTCCTGTACAAACAGCATTGACTGATAACTTGTTTTGTAGGATTGCTCAATTACACAGGATTGCCTGTGTAATGGGGTCATATTACCTGAAGTAATGATTTTTTGGAGAATGAGAAACCAGAGAGATAATATAAATTGCAAACAGAAAAAAAACGAAGAAAATAAAGACAACTTGCCTGAAGTAGATGTAATAATTGCATAGTATTTGCCTCTTTATAAAGTTCATCTCCATCTTATAGGATGATAAAAGTGAATCTTAGAGGAACTTTCTAAATCCATGTCCTCAGCAATGATGAGCTTGGACTGGTTTTAACTAATGGGTGGTAGCAGAATGCCGACCAGCATTCTTTCATTCTCCTGCCTGTTTGCATTGTGACTTTAGAAGATGTTACTAGTTAGGTTTCTTCTTTAGATTCTTAACTTGAAAATCAAGAGTTTATAATGATTAATGAAATTATTTCTATTGTACATGCTGGTCTCAGAAAAAGGCACCAGAAAATATAAGATCTTGTAACCTATTTTTATTTTTTATTCCTCCTACACAGACACTCCTATCCTAAAGCCAGTACCTGTCTTGAGAAAATGTGATGCGAAGGATTCTCCACTTGAGCCGGATACATCCACACCTATGAAAAAGAAAAAGGGATGGCCTAAAGGCAAGAGCCGCAAACCAATCCACTGGAAGAAAAGACCTGGTCGGAAACCAGGGTTTAAGTTGAATCGGGAAATCATACCCATTTCTACTCAAGAATGCATTGTTGAGCCCATTGTCCCCATTCCTAAGCCTGGACGTAAACTCAAAATTCAAGAAAATGAAGAAACTGTTGAGTCAAAAGGAGACTTGCCTTTAACTGAAGAGAGGAAGGAAGAAGAAGAGATGCACATGGAAGCAGAAGAGGTCGAAGAGGGAGAAGAAGAAGATACAACCAGCAGTGAAGTTAGAGCAGCTTCTCCAGTGGATAGCAGCAACAGTCCCGAGATGGAAACAAAAGAAGCTGAGGTAGAGGAGGAAGAGGAGAAACCCCATGTCTCAGAAGAGCAGAGGCAATCTGAGGAAGAGCAACAAGAACTGGAAGACCAGGAGCCAGAGGAAGAGGATGAAGTGGCTGTAGAGACAAACCAGAATGAAGACCATGATGCAGATGATGAAGATGATGGTCATCTGGAATCTGCAAAGAAAAAAGAGCTAGAGGAGCAGCCCATCAGAGAAGACGTCAAGGAGGAGCCGGGTGGTCAGGAGTCTTTTTTAGATACGAATATGCAGAGCAGTAGGGAGAATGTAAAGGATAAAGACGAAACAGAGCCAGACTCTGAAGAGGAACAGACTTCCCATGAGACATCCGTGGTATCAGAGCACATGCCAGGGTCTGAGGATGATCATGAGGAAGATTCAAACTCTAAAGAAGAGTTAATTGAGTTAAAAGAGGAAGATGAGATTCCCCATAGTGAGCTGGATCTGGAAACCGTGCAAGCAGTGCAGTCTTTGACCCAAGAAGAAAGCAATGAGCACGAGGGCGCCTACCAGGACTGTGAAGAGACACTCGCGGCTTGTCAGACCTTGCAGAGTTACACCCAGGCTGATGAAGACCCTCAGATGTCCATGGTTGAAGACTGTCATGCTTCAGAACATAACAGCCCAATATCTTCTGTTCAGTCTCATCCAAGCCAATCAGTCCGTTCAGTCAGCAGTCCCAACGTGCCTGCCCTTGACAGTGGTTACACCCAGATCAGCCCAGAACAAGGATCCCTGTCCGCACCTTCTATGCAGAACATGGAGACCAGCCCCATGATGGATGTGCCTTCCGTATCAGACCACTCTCAGCAGGTGGTGGACAGTGGCTTCAGTGATCTGGGCAGCATTGAGAGCACCACAGAAAACTATGAGAACCCTAGCAGTTACGATTCCACAATGGGTGGCAGCATTTGTGGGAATAACTCTTCCCAGAGCAGCTGCTCCTATGGTGGGTTATCATCCTCCAGCAGCCTCACCCAGAACAGTTGTGTTGTCACTCAGCAAATGGCAAACATGGGCAACAGCTGCAGTATGATGCAGCAGAACAATGTCCAGCCTGCTGCCAACTGCAACATCAAGTCACCTCAAAGTTGTGTGGTGGAGCGGCCTCCCAGTAACCAGCAACAGCCGCCGCCACCACCACAGCCGCAGCAGCAGCAGCAACAACAGCAACAACCAGCACCTCAGCCTCCACCACCCCAGCAGCAGCAGCAGCAGCAGCAGCAACAGCAGCAGCCACCACCTCAGCCCCAGCAGCCTCAACCCCCACCCCCACCTCAACAGCAGCCGCCCCTGTCGCAGTGTAGTATGAATAACAGTTTCACTCCAGCGCCTATGATCATGGAGATACCAGAGTCTGGAAGCACTGGGAACATCAGTATCTATGAGAGGATTCCAGGGGATTTTGGTGCCGGCAGCTACTCTCAACCGTCAGCCACCTTCAGTTTAGCCAAGTTGCAGCAGCTGACTAACACCATTATGGACCCTCATGCCATGCCTTATAGCCATTCTCCTGCTGTGACTTCCTATGCAACCAGTGTTTCTTTGTCTAATACAGGACTGGCTCAGCTAGCTCCATCTCATCCATTAGCTGGGACCCCTCAAGCACAAGCCACCATGACGCCACCCCCAAACTTGGCATCCACCACCATGAACCTCACGTCACCTCTGCTACAGTGCAACATGTCTGCTACCAACATTGGCATTCCTCATACTCAGAGGTTGCAAGGGCAAATGCCAGTCAAGGGGCACATTTCCATTCGCTCCAAATCTGCACCACTGCCCTCTGCAGCTGCTCACCAGCAGCAGCTGTATGGCCGCAGCCCACCAGCGGTTGCCATGCAGGCTGGCCCTCGGGCATTGGCTGTTCAGCGTGGCATGAACATGGGGGTTAATTTAATGCCAACCCCTGCCTATAATGTCAATTCCATGAATATGAACACCTTGAATGCCATGAACAGCTATCGGATGACACAGCCCATGATGAACAGCAGTTACCATAGTAACCCTGCCTACATGAACCAGACAGCACAGTATCCTATGCAGATGCAGATGGGGATGATGGGGAGCCAGGCCTATACCCAGCAGCCTATGCAGCCAAACCCTCATGGAAACATGATGTACACTGGCCCCTCCCATCACAGCTACATGAATGCTGCTGGTGTGCCCAAGCAGTCACTCAATGGACCTTACATGAGAAGATGAGCAAGATGAACTTGCAGTTAAAAACTTAAATATATATAAATAAAGGAACCTTTTATACTGACAAACCAGAGAAAAATGGACCTTTTTTCCAGTTAAAATATTGCTGTAGATTTAGAGGAATTTTTCTTTGGTTTATTTTATTTTTTAGAAAACCTGGTCTTCTCTTTTTGGGGGGTTCATTTTGTTCCGGGTTTTGGTTTTCTTCATAATCTTGAACATTTTACAATAGAACTCATCTAAAAATGGATTTGGGGATGGGGAAACGTGCACAAAAATCTTTTCATAATTAAAAAGAGCCTTACTTTCTTTACACACCACATGGACAGAATTTGTGTAAAAGTGAAATATCTTTATTTGAAGATGTATGTTTCCCCTCACTGTTTGCAGCTCCCAGCGTTGTTACTTTTAAATGTTATATATACATCTCGAGGGTTAACCAGACCCTCTCCTCCAAACCCGACCTTTCATTTCCTACTTCATTCCAGCAGGAGGCACTTACGGGAGACTCGGATGGGGACATGGAGAACAACCCAAGCTCCTTAAACTTATTATTATTGTTAATATTATTATTATTATTAATAAAGTGAGGCAGGAAAATGCTTCTCCTTTTAAAATCCCCTCCACTCCCTACACACACACACACACACCTCTTGAAACCTTTCCCCAAGAATGTTTCTTTATAGATGGACTTCATTGAAATGTTTGTCTTTCTTAAATCAAGTGTAATATAATTTTTTTTACTATTCCCACTCAGCACTCAGAGACACAAAAATACTGTAAGTCTCAATTAACAGCAGAATCTCAGAGGAAAGCTGTTTGCAATCCTAATTTAGCCTTGGAGGAATAGAGATGGTCAATTAACAATCAAAAAGAGGAAATTAACCTCGTGTTTTTTACCACCTGGTGAATCAGCCATAAAGCCCGTATTCCACGCAGTCTCTTGTTTTTAGTATGTACTTTGAGATGCTAAGGGTCTTGATTCTTGAGCCTTTGACTCTGATTAAATTCAGTCCCCAGTGATTAGCCTCTTACATTCTGACAGTGTTGGTGGATGACTGTACATTTCAGTGATTTGAAAATACCTGACAAACCTTTGACACTGTTTATGTTGGAAGAGATGACACAGACTGTGTGTCGTAAGAGAGATCATGTTGTGTGTTTTATAGCTACTTAAATGATACATACCTCTAGCCTTCATTTGTCTTTGAGATCCTGAGTTCATCCCCTGTGAATCAGAGTGCACCAGCCACTCACCAGTGAGTGGCTCAAGAGAAGAGGGATAGATAAACCAACCACCAGCATAGTAGGGCAAATCTGGACAGCAGGGTTTTAGCAGGCTATGTTGTTCCCAATTCCATTCTCTTTTCTCTTGTGCAGCCAGTTTGCCCATTCTCTTCCTGTTGCTCCAGGGATAGGTAAAAAATATATATATATATATTCCATCATTAGAAGATGGAAACTATTATACCACTTGGTATGTGCAGTCAAATATCCAAAAGGGGGAAGTACTGCTTAAAGAAATACCTGTAAGCATTAAATTCTCTCCTTTATTTGTACATTTTATATAGATAAATTTTTGAAGTACTAATTAGGCATTAAAGTTTTTCAAATGCACAGGTTTGTTGGTTTTTTTAATACACTTTAATTGACTTTCTCAATTAAATGTGTTAGGTAGAAAAAGGCAGAATTCCACATCTTACCGCTATCAATCCTGAGCATGTGCAAGGCTGTGTAGGACCCAGTTTCTCTGTATATACTATTCCAGTTCTCAATCATCTGTGTAGAAAGTGCACTGTGCTGCCCTCTCCCTACATCTTCAGCTATGTCATTGCTTCCTGGTTGGGGTGGGGGTGGGGTGGGTCGGGAGGGAAGTATATTGGGGGAGGGTGGGTCAAGGCAGAAGGAGAAGCTGTTGAAATGAGGGCCGTGAATTCAGTTTCTGTTGGTTTGCGGTTGTGTTTCTTTTTTTTTTTTCTTTTAAAAAATTTCAATCGGGCAGCTCCCTTTTTCCACAAGCCTTTTTGTGACTGTAGAACTATTGTAGAGAAAATGTTCTTTTCTATATTATAAAAGAAATTATCCAACACAGTAATATTGGTACCTGTCATTTTTTCACTTCTGTTTTAAAAAAAATGTATTTTTAGCAAAATAACTTGGGTAATCTTCTAAAAAAGAAATTTAAAAACTCACTGTTAGTAACTTTGATGCCTTTTAAAATAAGAGCTTTTTCATTTCATTCCATCTTTAAAATTTTTTATCTTTGTTGTAGAATATTAAAAACTATTTTAAGAAAGATAAAAAAATTCTCTTTAAAGAGATCTCTAGAGTGTGTGAATAGAGCTCCAGATGCCTCTAAAAGCCGCATGTACAAACGAAGCTAACTAAGTCTATTCCTGTCTGTTTATATTTGCTTTTCCTGTTTTGTAACCTCTTTGTACTTCGTTCATGGTGACTCGTAAGCTAAGGGGAAGGGGTGCCTAGATGCCTTTGTATTTCTCCATGTCATGCGCTCCTGGGCCAGCTGGTCTCCCTTCCTCTCCTTGTATGTAATATCACTTTTTCCCCCCTTTCTAGCAAGTACTTTCAAAAGAACTCTGTACATTTTAACATAAAAAAAATAAATTATGTTGAGCCATTTTGGATGTCCGTCTTGCATGTGGAATTTTTCTCCCAAATATCTCAAACTCCAGTTGTTTTCATGTGCACAGAGCCTTCTCGTGTGCCTCTTTATATAGCAAGTGGAAGTTCATGGCCTTTGCTTTAAAATCCAGGTTTCAAATATGTGTGTTTAAATGCCAGCAATATAGACTCTTTTTTTCTTTTCCAAAGGAAATGGCATTCTAACCTCATTTTGGATTCTTTAGGGAAATCCATTTGAAAACCTGAAGGGATAGTGATTCAGCCAACCACAGAAAGGAAGTGCAGTTGCACAAGTAGCTCTTTGGCTTGAAGTACAGCAGTGTTGCTTTCTCATTTCGGTTTACCTGATTGTGTAATCTAGGGAGATTTGCTACAGATCACGGCCCTGAACATCAAAGATCTCTTTCTGATGTTTTCTGAGTTCCTCTACTTGCCTCTAATCATTTAGAATTTTGGTTCTAAGGCAGATTCCAGAAAATTAGATTACACTTTGGGAAACTGACAGCTTCCTGGGGTAGAGAGGTGAAGCAGGCACAAATTTTAGTGACCCCCCCCCCCCCAAATTTTAATTGCTGCTTTTTCCCACTACTTGGAAATTTAGGAGGTGTACATGAATAGTATCTATTGCAGACATTTGTTCTAAACCTCATGCTACTCAAGTTTTAGGCCACAAAGTCATCATCCAGAAAGAAATGGTTTGTTTTCCTTTGATTTCTGTGCTTGCTTAAGTAACCGTGATTTGGACCCAAGAGCCTGTTGGTGGCACTACGTGATCGTGAGTGGATTGTCTCCAAAATACACTTCTTGCCTTTGCTACTGCAAACTACCTGCTCTAAGGGAAGTCAACATGCAGCAGTTTTGATTTTTCTACAAAGGAGATAGTGTGACCAAAGAATATACATTTTAAGTGTTAACACCCCCACTCTATATGACATTTAAAATGTAATTTGAATACTACAAGTCCATGTATAGCCCACTCATGAATGGTGTGAGTAGAGGAGGAGCTCTAGTCCTTTACTGTCCACCCTCCGGCCTTCCACTCTGCGGCAGAAGGCAGGGGTGGGAGGGCCGTGGGAACGCACTTGAACGTGTATATTGCTGAGACTGTGTTGCTGTCCATTTAGTAACTAGGGTCCCGGGAGTCATGTTTCTACAAGGCCCCTTGGAGCTTTGTAGAACCTAGTAGCGTGGTGACAGGTATGTGTTCACCAAAAGCCAGAGTCTGTCAGGGTGACAATTAGCTTTTTAGGTGAGAATGAATTACTGTTTCAGGTTCTCCCTGTTAACAATCTGGACAGTGTGTGGTGGTTTTTGTCCCTTTGTCTTCACACAGTGCACAGACTGTGGGTCAGTGATGGTAGCGGAAGGCGTAGTAAAGAGAAACTGTTGCACTTGGGTCACCGGCCAGCAGTGACCACGGAACGCTGTGGATGGCTTGCCGAAAAACACGCGAGAAACAAACATGCACAGAGACAAACTAGTTTCTGTGGGGAAGTAGGGATGAAATGGCCACCCCCCCCAGTGGGGAGCGTGCTGATTTACAGTCCATACCTGCTTTTATTGGGCTCATTTTGCATAATAATTTGGGTAAAGTACAGTACTCATTAGGGAGAAGTAAGGAACCATAGAAAACAAGGAACTCTGCTGGTCTATTGAGTCGGGGTCAAAGAGCTGTAAGACTTTGAGGAACAAACTTCCTCCTTGGACCCCTCTCATTCAACTGAGAGCATTCTAAACAAAGAAGGTTTCACAGTAATTTACATATTCTTTCTTAGGCCTGATCACCCGGGGAATCCGCCCTTTTCAGCACAGAGCTGCACCACCCTGTCATTGTTTTAGGCTTAGCTGGAGCAAGGGAACTAAGGCAATAAGATTTTCTCCCAGACGGTGAGAACTCAGGCTATGTCAAAGCCGAGGAGCGAGGGTCCATCACCCCCTTTTGCTGCAGCCCCCCAAGTCCTTCTTTTGGGGGGCCTCCCAAAGTGATCGTGCCTGGCTTAGGTCGTTCCCCCCCGTGGGGAATCTTACCCGTCTTTGGCTAACTGACCAAGCTTTTTGGGGTTCAGTTATGAATAGAGCAGCAGAAGCAGCATTCCTGCCAGGGAGACAAGCCCTTGTCTCCTTGCTGGCTTACGGTTCCAAGGGCGTTCCCTTAGCCTTAGCCTACCGGGGGTTTCAGCTTCTGATACCAGTCAGGGCGGTTCCCAACAAGAAACGAAGGAACTGTCCTCACTGGCAGAAGAGAGTAAGCAGGGTGGTTATGACAAGTGTGTGTGAGAGGGAAGAGCTCCATATCCTCGATGTGACTTTCAAGAAATCTGAAGATCAGGTGATACATTTCTGTAAGTGAACTCAGAAGACCACGTAGAGTAACTTTATGGTGGCTAATGTCTGGAATTCTTGAGCATGACCATTCAATTAAAAGCCAACAATCCCCAAAATAAAACCTGACTTGTGTCTTAATATGCCCTTGTTAAGGGGCAGAATGGGTTTGTTATGTAAGTTGGTGTGGTTACATAAGGCAGCACAGACCCATGGATTTTCTCTCCAGTGTGACAGCTCCAGATTGGACTTAATGAAGACTTCTTGTTACGTCAACAGGAGCCTAAACGTTGGTATACAGATTACATGAAACCTCAAGGTGGCAGGTGTAATTTTTGCCTGAAATGAGGAGAACCCTGGGGCATGATGGACTTGGGCTTTTTGAGATATTTTAAAAACACCAGACATACAGTAATGGGAAATGGTTTTCCTGCAACTCGTGAATACATTTTTTGAGTGTATTCTCAAATACACTTTGAGTAATATTGTTAGCAAGAAGAAAAATGTACTAACGTTGAACTATCTACCAAACTGATATTTCTGAAAGCCACATTTAAGCAACATTCAAATAATAGTAAACGTTCTCTGGGATGACATGGTCATTTTTCACCAACTCATTTTAACTACCCGTTTTATACATGCAGGAGATGAGCAAACACTAGCAGACGAACTTAGGGGTGAGCTATTGAAGTAACTGCCTGTGCTCCAACTGTAGAACTGTAGTGCTGGTGGAGCGCACTGGGGTGTCTATGAATATGCATTGAAAAATGGAAATTTGGCTAATGTTGGGAGACAGAAGCCATTCAGGTGACCTCCTGAGTTATTTGAATTGGCCTTAAAAGAGCTTTTGGGGACCCCAGAATCTTTTACTTTTGAAAACTTCTTTTAAAGCATTTTAATTAGTATCCTAAGTTTAAAGTCTCTTATGAACAAAGTAAAGAAAAATATACATAAAATCTTTTTGCTAGGCTTTTCCCCAAGTACAAACAAGTTCAAATTGTTTAATTACTATATTTTAAAAAAAATTAACTGGTTGATTTAAATTTTTTTAGAGTTTTTATTTAATTTTAGGAAAAGAGAGGGAGAGAAACATCAGTGTGTGGTTGCCTCTCATGCGCCCCACAGTGGGGACCTGTCCTGCAACCCAGGCATGTGCCCTGACTGGGAATTGAACCAGTGACCCTTTGGTTCATAGGCCTGTGTTCAATCCACTGAGCCACACCAGCCAGGGCTTATATTTCTTTTTAAAAGAAACTTAAGGACAGCAGCTAGCTGTATATAGTCAGTTATGCCTAAATGACTGAATTTGAGCATAGTTTTCCAGAGAAAATGAAAACGGTTACATATTTACTAGGAGATAGTGATGATAGCTTTCCTAAACACAAGGGCCTCTTGCAAAATAGAAAAACAGAACACGATTTTTTAAAAGTTTGTTTAGCTCCTGTTGAAGGAAGATAACTAGAGTTGTTTAGAACTCCTAAACAATTTATTTTTACCTCAATTTAATAAGTTTGGGGACATCCCCAAAGGGTTCTTGATTGCAAGTTGTAATGTGGAAACTGAGTAATAAGGAGTCTTGCAAGAACAACTTTAGAGAGCCAAGGAAATAATTCTATTAGAGATTACAGAGGAGTCCTGGCTGGTGTGGCTCAGTTGGTTGGAGTGTCATCCTATAAATGGAAAGGTCGAATGTTCAGTTCCCTGTCAGGGCACATGCCTAGGTTTGGGGTTCAGTCCCCAGCTGAGGCATGTAGGAGAGGCAACCAATCAATGTTTCTCACGTTGATGTTTCTCTCCCTCCCTTCCCCTCTCCAAAATCAATAAGCATGTTCTCGGGTGAAGATAAAAAAAATTACAAAGGAAAACAGACCGAAACCAGCCACTACAGCCTCTCGGCTGAGTCGTTTCACTGGGGCTCCCAGGCCACGGAGCCTCTCTCATGGACATGCCCCACCCTCCTCCACGCATCGATTTCCTCCTGTCTTGTCCTTGCCGCGTCCTCTGCAGGCTCAGGCACAGTGGGAAAATGTGAACACGCCTGGAGGAGAAGAGGGACTTTGTTTCCCAGCATCTTCTTCATGTCCATTTCTACTGTGAAAATGCAGTGCATATACAGAGTACACAAAGCATGTACACAGCTTGATGAATCTGAACCTGCATGAAAACAAATCGGCTCGAGCCATACAGCAGCCGCCCAGAAATCCTCCGTCCTGACTGACGGACCTTTCTCATCACCGTGTGCTCTTCCAGCTGAGCACGGTCACCAGACCTGTATGGTAAATACTTCCCGTGGTTTATGAAAATGTTTTTACTACCTAGGTGTGTCATTCTTAGACACCGAGTTTCATTTTGCCTGGTTTTGAACTTTATAGAAATGGAACAAGTTCATTTTGCCTCTGGCTTCCTCCAGCCCAATTGTGAGATTTGTTCATGATGTTGCCTTTGCTGTATTATTCTCATGCTGTAGAATATTCCATTAAAGGACTATACCATAATGTATTTATACATTCTAAAGATTACTATTTCTTTATTTAGAGAAATAGGAAGGGAGAGAAACATTGATGTGTGAGAGATACATGTGTGAGTCAACCAAAGGTTTGCTGGTTCAATTCCCAGTCAGGGCACATGCCTGGGTTGTGGTCCAGGTTCCCAGTAGGGGGCGCACAAGAAGCAACCACACATTGATGTTTCCCTCCCTTCCTCTCTCTAAAAATAAATAAGTAAAATGTTTAAAAATTTTTTCTCTTTTGTAAAATGTCTCTTCAAATCTTTTGCCTATATTACTGTTGTTTTTTTCCTATTGATTTGTAGGAATACTTTATACATTTTGGAAGAGTGTTCTGTCGGTATATATGATACATACTTCTCCCATTGTGTAACTGGCCATTTTGCTTTCTCAATGGTGTATTTTGAGGAAAAGAATTCTTACTGTGATCCAGTAAAATGATTTTCATTAGCGGTGGTGTTTTTCCTACCCAGAGATTGTAATAGTAAGAGTAATTTGTAACAACTTCATTGTCTTGCTTCACAGTTAACTTTTACTATGTCTGGAATTTTGTTCATAGCATGAGTTAGGGACCAGTTTCCTTCTCTTCACACAGTGCTGACATCACTCATTTCCCCACCACTGTTCTGCATAGTGTCCACATATGCATAGGTCTCTCTCTGGGCTCTGGGACGGTATCTATTCCGTCTCATTGATCTGTATGTCTATCCTGTCTTAATCACTACAGCTTTATGAAAAATCTTGATATTAGGTAAAGTCCTCCTAACTTATTTTTCTTCTTTAAGAGTGATTACCTCTTCATGGCCTTTCATATGTCCATGAAATTTTAGAATTAGCTTATCCGATTCCTAAAAAATCCTATTGGTATTTTATTGTGACTCCATTGATCTTTAAAATCAGTTCAGCAACAAATTGACATCTTAACAGTATTGATTCCTCCATTCATTGAACATCAGTGATGCATCTAAGATTTCTTTAATTTCTGCCAAAAAATTTTAATTGATGTCTACATAGAGGTTCTGCACTTTGTTACTTTGTTCTTGGGTATTTAATATTTTTGAAACTATTAAAGTGTTAACTTTTAAAAATTATTTTTATTTGTGGCACACACATATGTCAGAGATTTTGTATTTAGCCTTATATCCAGTAACCTGGTTAAACTTGCTTAATCTAGTTATTTGCCTGCAGATTCTTAGATTACTTACCTATGTTGTCATATAACCTCTAACAATGAACCCGAGACCTTCCCTTTTTTCCAATTTTTATATCTTTTTTCTTTTTCTGGCTGTATAGCACTGGGTTATATCTTTTTTTTTTTAACCCTCACCTGAGGGATGCTTTTTTAAAATTGATTTGAGAGATAGAGGAAGAGAGAGAGAGTGAGAGGAAAAGAAACACCAGTGTAAGAGAGAAGCACCTATCCATTGGTTGCCTTCTGTACGCACCCTGACCAGTGGCTCCAGGGTCACACCACCACCTAGGTAGGTGCCCTGACCTGAAATCGAACCCTCAACCTTTTGCTGTACAGGACAACACTCCAACCTACCTCAGTTGGTGGCTCACACCTGGCCAGGACACACTGGGTTATATCTTGAGCATGATGTTGAATTGAAGTGGTAAGGGAAGGCATACCCTTAATCAGATGGATGATTCATTCAATTTCTAGTTTTAAAATAATTTTTATCATGAATGGATGTTGTATCTTATCCAGTGCTTTTTTCCTGCATCTATTCAGAATTCACATGATTTCAGCTCTAATATGTCAGTCAATGTGGCCAAAATGTTAATTGCTTTTCTAATACTAAACCAATATTTGGAAAAAATACATGGGTAAATTTCAAGTGAGTTAGGAGATGATAAATTGAATTAAAGTGTTTTCATGTCCTTACATTGTCTTGATTAATATTAGCTGTTGCTAAATTAAGGATGCATATTTTAGTTTCAAGGGGAAGCACTAAAAGAATAGAAACAGAGTGTGTAACTTCCAAAATATATTAGTATAAGGGAGAAATTGCATGATGAAAATAATAATAAATCCCAAAGAATGGAATAAAGGGGAGAAAAACACAGGCAAATGATTGGAATAGAAAATACAAAATAAATAGACTTAAACCTAAATATGTCTGTAATTAAATGATTTCTAAGTCAACTAAATGTTTCATTTAAAAGGCAAAGATTGTTAGGAAAGAAACCTAAAAATTGTATTATATGCTGTTTATAAGTGGAACAGCCAAAAGGATGCCACAATTTTTTAAAAGATTTTATTTACTTTTAGATAGAGGGGAAGGAAGGAAGGGAGAAAGAGAGGGAGAGAAACAGCAATGTGTGAGAGAAACATTGATCAGTTGCCTCTCACACGCCCCCATCTGGAGACCTGGCCCACAACCCACGCATGTGCCCTGACCAGGAATCAAACCGGCAGCCCTTTGTCTTGCAGACCAGTGCTCAGTCCACTGAGCCACACCAGCGAAGGCTGGATGCCACAATTTTTTAAATAAAAAATGTAAAAAGATATGTCAGGAAATTATTGAACAAAAAATAGTTACTGTATATTAACATGAGACTAAATAGAGTTTAAGGCAAAAGGGATCACTAAGATAAAGAGTTACTTAATGGTAAAGGTTTAATTCACCAGCGAGATATAAAAATATCTAAATTCATATACACTTATTAAGATGATTCCAAAATATATAAAGCAAAAAAGGGCAAACTGATATGAAAAATAATCTACAGTCAGAGTGGGAGAATTTTTTAAAATTTTCAGCCACGGACACACTGACTGATCTTCGGGAGGAGAAGGGAGGGAGAGAGGACGGGAAACACCGTTGCGCGGGAGAGAAACACCGATGCGTCGCCTCTCCTCTGCGCCCTGACCCTTCGGTTTACAGGGTGCTGCCCCAGCAGCCGAGCCACCTCGCCAGGGCATGGGAGACTTCTTTTTCAGTTTATAAACTTTATTTATTAGGGCACCTTCAGTTTCACAGCAGCATTGAGCGGAATGCCCCAAAAGTCCCCGTGTGTCTGCGGTCCCCACACATGCTCACCTTCCCCTGTTGCCGTTTTCTCCCACGACGGCACGTCTGTTGAACTGATGGGCTGCGCTGGCGCATCACAGTCCCCCCAGTTCACCGTTTACACCAGAGCTCACTCCTGCTGCTGTGCATTCTGGGGGTATCATGACTTGTGTTCACCTTTGTAGGGTCACCCATGATAGCTTCACCACCCTAAAAATCCCCTGTGCTCTGCCTGCTCATTTCTCCCTCTCCTTACCCTCAGCCAACCACTGACCTTCTTAACTGTTTGGGTGCTGTTGCCTTTTCCAGAATCTCCTGCTTATGAACATGGACTGTCTCTTCACTTATTTAGTGCTTTGATAATTGTTCATCAGACTTTCGTAGTTTTCCTCATATAAATCTTATGCATATTTTGTTGGATTTATACCTAATATTTAATTTGGGGGGGTGTTAATATAAATGGTAATGCATTTTTAATTTCTAATTTCATTTGTTTATTGCTAGTATATAGGAAAGCACAGTGAGTGGGAGATTTTTTAAAAATATTTTATTTATTTATTTATTTATTTACTTACTTATTTATTTTTAGAGAGAGGAAAGGAAGGAGAAAGAGGGGGAGAGAAGCAGCAATGTGTGGTTGCCTCTCCCATGCCCCCTACAGGGGACCTGGCCTGCAAGCCAGGCGTCCTGACTGGGAATTGAACTGGCAACACTTTGGTTCACAGGCTCAATCCACTGAGCCACACCAGCTAGGGCCAGAGAGGGAGATTTTGAAAGACTTTCCTGACTCAATGATAGAACTAGCAGACAGAAATCAGTCATAAGGTATCTGAACACAATCAACAGAATTGTCCAAATGGACACATATAAAATACAGCATGAAAGAATAGGAGAGTATGCATTATTCTTAAAAATTGGCCATATATTGTACTAAGCAATAAAGCATGTTTCAACAAATACCAAAGGACTCAAGTCACACCGAGTAAGTCTCTTGACTACTATGTGACTACGCTAGCATTTTGTGACAAAAAGGATAACTAGATGGACAGAGACTTGACTGGGGGCCGGTGAACACACAATACGGCATGCAGATGATGTGCAGTAGAACTGTGCACCTGAAACCTGGACAATTTTGTTACCCAGTGTCACCCCAACAAACTCAATAAAAAGGAAAAAAAAGATAAGTGGAAAATGCAGATATGTTTAGAAATTAAGAAATATATGCCTTTATATAAGTCATAGGCCAAAGAAGAATAAAAATAAAAATATTTTTAGCTGAATTATGTACAACCCACATGAAACAGTGGATTTGAATGAAGATTATCAAACGCAGCCAGCATCACAAAAAGAGAAATGTGCTTTTCACACTACCTACGAAAGTATTCCTGCCAGAAAAGCACCCTGGTTCTGAATAAGCCTTAATCCATCAGTGTACAGGAAATACGAGAGATGGAGGAAGGTGTTAAATACCACAGGGATGCCATCAATGAAGTCTAGGATAAGTGACTCAGTTTCCTCAACAGATAAATTGCCAGGAATGTCAAAAGATAGGTGGCAGGCACAGAGCAGGAATGTGGTGGGAATTTACAGATGAAGAGATTTAAGAGACATGTGAATGAAATGCAACGCGTGGACCTTGTTTGAATCCTGATTCTAAAAAATTAACTTAGGAGGTTTGTGATACAGGGAAATTTGAACACTGCATATTTGATGATATCAGCGTATTATTTAAGTGTTATATTACACTTTCTGTGATAAAATGATATTGTGTTTCTTTTTTAAAAGATCATTTTCTGCCCTGGCTAGTGTGGCTCAGTGGATTGAGTGCCAGCCTGCAAACTAAAGGGTCACCAGTTCAATTCCCAGTCAGAGCACATGCCTGGGTTGTGGGCCAGGTCCCCAGCAGGGGGCGTGTGACGGGCACCACACATTGATGTTTCTTTCCCTCTCTTTCTCCCTCCCTTCCCTTGTCTAAAAAGAAATAAATAACATCTTTAAAAGGTCATTTTCTTTTAGCATTAAATAAAAGTGTGTATAGGTAAAAGGATATTCTGTCAGAGAGTTTGCTTCAAATATTCAGTGCTGGTGTAAATGAAATAATATTAGCAATGGGCTGATAATTGTTGAAATTAGCTAATGAGTACATGGTAGTTAATTATACTGTTCTCTCCATATTTACACTTTTTTCATGAGAAAAAATGTTTTTAAAAATCATTAGATTCAGCTAAGCAAGTATTTAGAGAGAAATTTGTGGCCTTAGTTAAAATACATATATTTGAAAAGAAGAGCTGAAAAATGAAAGGTCACCGTGGTCCGCCGGATTAGTAAAAATGAAAGGGTAAAAATATAAGCTATTGGTGACGATACAAAGTAGTTGGGACTCTATAAACTGCTGGCACAGTATAAATTAGTTCAACTGCTTTTGGAAACTTCTTAGTATTATTTAGTATCCAGTACAATTGAAGTTACATATACACTGCCACCCAGCAATCGCATTCTTATAAACCTAGAAAAACACATGCATATATGCCCAAGGATACAGGTACAAGAGTGTTAATAGCAGTAAAATTTGTAATGGCCCAAAACAACCCACATGTTATCAATAAAGTAGATAAATAATTTCCAGTGTGGGCATACAAAGGAATTCTATGCACCAGTGAAAATGAGAGAACTACAGTTACATACAGTGAATGAATCTTGGTATAATGATGAGCAAAAGAAGGCAAGTGTAAAGGAATACATAGGACACCAAATACGTGAACCATAAGATAAAACAACTGACAAACTGGGTTTTATTAAAATAAAATTTTTTTCAAAAGACACCATTAGAAATGAAAAGTTTGGCCACAGACTGGAAGATACGTGTATTTGCAATGGGCATATCTGACAAGGGACTGGTAATCAGAAACTATAAAGAGCACTTCCAACTCATTAAAGAGACAACACAATTTTTAAAACACAGGCAAGAAACTTGAAAAGACAGTTCACCAAAGGAGGTATGTGAATGAATAATAAGTATATAAAAAGATGTTTGACATCATTAGCCATTAAGGAAACGTGGATTAAAGCTACAACAGGATACCTCTTTACATGACTGGCCTTATTTTGTGTTGATAAGGACGTGGAGCAACTTAAATTCTTACATAGTGCTGGTGGGGATGTAAAATGATACAACCACTTTGAAAAACATTTTGGCAGTTTCTTATACAGTTAAACTTACCAGACACTTCTCTGCAAGTCCACTCGTAGGTATTTACCCAAGAGACATGGAAAGCATATGTGTATCCAAAGACTTATGCCCAAATCTGCACAGCCGCTTGATTGACAGATGCCCAACCCTGGGAATAAGCCAAGGTTCCTCGGCTGTTGGATGGAAGAACAAGTGGGGAGTATCCATAATGGGGCACTTGCTCTGCAATGAAGGGAAAACTATGGATACAGGACAACGTCGGTGAATCTCAGGAACTCAATGCTGAGCGAAAGAAGCCAGATTATAAAGGGTACATCCCATATCATTCCATTTGTGTAGAATTCTAGAAAAGGCAAAATTAATCTGTAGTGACAAAAAAGCACATCAGTGGTTGCCTGCAGTTGGAGGGTGGTTGATTGCAAAGAGGCGCTGGAAATGTTCTGTATATGGTTAACACTAACCAAACTGTGCACTTAAGGAGGGTAACTTTTGTTGTATATAAATTATGCCTCATTGAATTTTACTTAAAGGATTTAGGAAGTTGTGAAGCTTCAGCCAAGACCAGCCATTCATGTGGAAAAGCCACCGTTCACAGCTGTAGACAGAGTGGGGGACCCCAGGGCAGGTAAACAGCGTTAGCCAGGTTGATGGAGTCTCAGACATGGCACCCACCTACCCAGAGAGCTCTGTGGCTCTGCCTGCCTTTCCGTCTGGGAGAAAGCTGTCTCCCAGTCCTTGCCTTGATGCTAGACACTTCAGACTCCCCCTGTGTGCCACTGGTGCCTTTCAGACTGATACCTGCTGCTGGAGCTCAGAGGGAGGAGTCTGAGTAAGTTTGTGTGTGGTTTCTTTAAGGGAACTGCTTGGGACTCCAGAAGTTTCTCCACTGCTGGTGTTTGCAGCCAGAAGTTCTGGGGACTTATCTTCCTGACACTGGAGCCCTGGGCTGGGGTGACCTTGTGTGGGACTCACTCCTAAGATATTTCTCCTTAATTTTTATCCACCACAGGTGGATGTGGGACCAGCCCATTCTGTGCCTGAGCCCCTCCTCCATTGCGGATGGATGTGGTTTCTTTAATTCCACAGTTGTCAGACTTCCATTCAATTCAATCTCTGATGGTTTTGAGTGATGGTTGTTCTACAATTTAGTTGTACTTTTGATGTGCTTGTGCAAGGAGGCAGGCCATGTTTTCCCATGCTGCCATCTTGACCAGAAGTCCTAAATTTGATTTAAAAACAAAACAAGAGATAATAGTATACCATAGTATTGCCCTGGCTGGTATAGCTCAGTAGATTGGGCGCGGGCTGCGGACCAGGCATTGCAGGGTGGATTCCCAGTCAGGGTACATGCCTAGGTTGCAGGCCATGGCCCCCAGCAACCGCACATTGATGTTCCTCTCCCTCTCCCTCTCTCTCTCTCTCTAAAAAAAATAGTATACCATACTATTCATACCAGTATTATTCACAAGAGCCAAAAATGGGAAGCATCCCAATTATCCACTGATGGATGAATGGATAAACAATATGTGTTATGTATAGTCAATGAAATATTATTCAGCCAGCCCTAAAAACAAAGGAAATTGTGACATGCTACCCATACAGATGAAACTTGAGGACATTATACTAAATAAAATAAGCCAGGCACACACACACACACACACAAAACTGTATGATGCTACATACAAGAAGTATCTAGAGTCATCAAATTCATAGAGACAGAAAGTAGGGTGATGGTTACCAGGGGTGGGACGTGGGGAGATGGGGAGTTAATGTTCAATGGGTACAGAGTTTCAGTTTGGAAAGATGAAGAAGTTATGGAGATGAACAGTGGTGATGATTTCACAATGTAGATATAATTCATGCCACTGTACACTTGAAAATGCTTGAAATGGTAAAACTTATGTCATGCATCTGTTACTGCAATTTTTTAAAGAGGAAAGTAGAAAGACATAATGAATGAGAGCTGGGGGCTGGTCTGTGCCTTCGCTCATCTTCTCAGAGAGGATGGACCGCGGGCCCAGGGCTGCCTCCAGGCCCGCGTGCCAGCAGGGAGGGGGCCGCCACCTGGCCGCGTGGGGCCAGCTGACTGATGGGAGAAGGGCCTGCCAGCTGCTGGCCGTGCTCACGTGAAGGATACGTATGGAACAGCAGAAAGGAGACAGAGCTGTCTTCACTCTACTTCACTGACATGAACGCAAATACTTTCATCAAGGTCCTGAAAGGGGATAACTGAGACTCTAGGAGACCGATGAGGAAAAACCCAGGGCAGCCGAAGAACCTAAAAATGACGCTTTTAGTAGCAGTTAACTTGTAAGTAATAGTAAGTAAAGTAAGAGATCTACACATTAAGGAAATAAAACTTCACAGAAGGATATGAATGCAATGGAAAGTCAAATTCCTTTCTCCTCCCCGGTCCTCTGTTTCTTTCCCCGAGAGCAGCCTACTTCAGGATTGTCCTTGCATCTTCCTAGACATTGTCTATGTATTTCTAGCCATAGAAGGATAACTACTGTTTGCAAATATGTTCTCAAATAACTGCTCTCATGTTTTATTAGCCTACTGAAAGCATCGATACTGTTCTGCATCTTATTTTTATCATTTACTCCATTTTGGAGAGGATCTGTAACCCACCCCACCATTCTTTTAACGTTATTTCTGTAAATGACAACCTGTTAACTAATATGTGATTGTGAATAAGCAGGCTGTTTGCTTTAGAATTCTAGGAACTATGCCCTGGCTAGTGTGGCTCAGTGGATTGAGTGCTGGCCTGCAAACCAAAGGTTTGCTGGTTCGATTCCCAGTCAGGGCACATGCCTGGGTTGTGGGCCAGGTCCCCGGTGGTGGGGTGTGTGAGAGTCAACCACACAATGATGTTTCTCTCCCTTTCTCCCTCCTTTTCCCTCTCTCTAAAAATAAATAAATACAATCTTTAAAAAAAAGAATTCTAGGAACTAACTTCAGAAGAAGCAGACTCTGTCCAACCTTCAGATATTCCAGCATCGTGAGATTTGCTGCCCTTTGACCAGTTGTCTGCATGGATTGGGTTGGCTTGCATGTGCTCTGCTGGGCGGGGAACTCGGTTCTGTTTTTTTCTTCCTTCTCTCTCCTTACAAAACCCCTGCCAGTGTCCAGTTGCTAAGATGGTCTTTGCGATGTGAGTCTGCCATCTTCTCAAGCTGCTGGCTCTCGAGTAAACCTACTTTCCTTCCACCAGCCTTTGTCTCTGGTTTACTTTTTGGCTTTCAGGCAGCAGGCAGCTGAACCTGGGTTCAATATCAATTCCATGTCTATGCAAGGTCTGTCCAGAAGGTATCCAGTCATGCAATATGAAAAACAAAGATACAAGAAACACTGAACACAGGACAATGATGCCTCGGTCCCCTTCAAAGTAGGCACCTTGGGACCTCACACTGTTCTCCCAGTCGCTATCAAGCTGTCCCATCGTGTTTTCCTGAATCTTACTGACAGTCTGAAATCTCTTCCATTTCAAATGTGATTTTAGTTTTGGAAAAGCCAGAAGTTGTGGGCATCAAATCTGGGCTGTAGGGGGCCTGAGTCACTTGATATTTGAGTGATTTGATGTTTCACCAAGAAAGTCTGCACAAGATGTGATGCATGAGCAGGCACATTGTCCTGATGAAGCTGCCGATCACCAGTTGCCAGAGCTGTGGCCTTCTGTATCATCCCAATAGTTTCTGCAGAGGAATGTTCAAGTTTAATGTAAAATTCATTGCAGATTTGTTGCTCTACTCACTCAGTTGTTTGAATGTGACAGCCACACCGTACACACGCTCACTCAGTGGTGTCTACCGCCCCCACTGACTAGTACAGTGAAGTTGTCATTGTTCACACATGCACATTCCAGTCCACTCTCCTTTGCTGCCAGGTTACATTGATGTTACCCAAACAGTTCTCATTATATTAACAGTGGCTGGACTTTTTCTGGACAGACCTTGTATATCATATAGGGATTGCCTTTGTTCTTTTTATGTTATATTCTTTTCTTTCTTTTTAAAGGCTGCACAGTTTCCCACTGTGTGGATATGTTTCCATTATGCTTATAGGCTAGCGGAAACCCTTTTCTACTTTTCCCGTGGGCACGGGACTCTTCCCCACTCAGCTGCTGGCTGGAGCGCAGGTGCTAAATGCCGCGACATTTTCTACGCGCGGTGCTAAGCGGTGGACACGCTCAATGAGCATGTGAAGGAACGAAGTCACCTCTGCCCATGAAATCTTTTCAATTCTCCAGCCCCAAATCCCCCTGCCCTTCATGTGTGCTTTCACACTGCTGCTTCTCACTTTTTCTTCCAGTTCATTGTCTGTTTCTTCCACCCCGTGCGGCTTCCTACTTCCAGCAAGGTGACTGCGGGCTCCCCACTCTCCACCCTCAGGGGCCCTGGCTTCTGGCCTCACATGGGCCTGTCCACCCCGAGGGCCCTACGCCTTTGGGTCCATTAGAAACCAGACCCAGCCCACATTCAAAGTTACACAGAATACTTACAGGTGAACAGCTTACATTTAGATGCCTTTTAACCTCTTCATGTTGATACACTTCCACATTTAAAGTATCGGGCAATTGTGTTTCATCTTAGTAGATGAGAAACTGACTTTTAATTCGGAGAACTTCATAGAATCTGAGAGTATGCGAAGTGGAAGGGACCTTTCAGAGCGACTCATTTAGTGAGGAGGGAGCCGGGACTGGCCCAGGAGTTTTGGCAGCCTGCCCGGGTCACACCGCTGACTTGTTCTTTGGAGGCTGTGCGGACTGTGTACACAGAGATACGTCTCACTCGTGCAGCCAGTCAGGAAACACGGACTGAGTTTACTCTGCCAAACACTGGGGCAGGCTGACAATACAGCAGTGAGGGCACGGGAGAGGCCAGATGAGCCGCATCCCCACTTGCTGAAGCTTGGTGAGTCAGTTGCCCGAGTCATGGAGCAGATCCCTGGGCTATCAATGATAGGAAGAGACCACACCAGTCTCTCCTGCTGGGACCTGCTTAGGACGGCCTGGGCATGGCTGCATCCCTGTGCTTACTCAGTAGCATGTGCCCTTTACGATGGTTCCTTTCCCTTCTTTGTGCCCTGCCTGCCCCGTGCCAGGGCCAGCTCCCAGCCACCTATGGAATGGGGGGCTCTAGGTGGACGATGCCTTCGACCAGGCACCTTTCACAACCTGCGTTGCTCTGTATGTTTGCAGCAGGACCTGGAGCTGTGACTGCACTTGGCCTGTGCACCTTGGATGAGCTGGAAGTGCTGCTCCCCTGCAAACTGACACACCTCTGCCCTGCAGAGGCCCGTCTGCTCCCTTGAGTGCCACATTTCCTGGAGTCTCCAGCCCATGATTTCTCTGGAAAAACTGGCCCGTTCTCGTGGCCCCTCCAGGCAGAGCTGGGGGACCTCAGGGAAGTCCCACCCCCTCCCTGCACCTCCGTTTCCTCCTTTGCAAAATGGGGATCCTAGGATCTGTAATGTGTCTTTTGGCTCTGCTGACATCCTGCAGTTCAATCAACCAGCCTGGGGGACTCTGAAATCCTGAACGGAGTCCTGAGGAACGAGAGAGCCTGTGAAATCCTTAAGGCCTCTTCGGTGTTCAGCTTGCACCTCGGTCACAGAGGAAATCCCCAGGGGCCATGAGGGACTCTCAGGTGCTGGGCAGAGGAGGTGTGTGTGGACTGGCCTCCCTCCCCGACTCCTCCACCTCGCTGCATGGCTCTCACGCAAGCCCTCGATTCCAAAAGGGGAGCCCAGAGAAGTGTTTAGAAATTTTAGTGGGGGAAATGAAACCATCAACAAAAGGTCTTGGCCAGAACAGAAATGCCAAGGAAATGCCAGAACAGTGCAATCTAACTTGATGCAATACAAATGCCCTTGCCAGTTTATATGAATGAGAATGTGTAAGTCCACCCACATTTTAAAAGCACTGGGGGGAAACCACAGTAAAGGAAATGCACACTAAATCCTTAAAAAGAAAAAATTTTAAACAAGTATCTATTAGTAAAGCAATCGCCCTTCCCTTTTGCCCCCTTCCTTTACTGATGTTTTTTGGTATTTTAAACTTTTTATATGTTGAACTGGAACTTTTTATACTATTTTATTTTGTTTTTACTTTTGATTTTTAGGGAGAGGAAGAGAGGGAGAAAGAGAGGGAAACACCGATGCAAGACATTGACTGGTTGTCTTCTGCACATGTCCCGAGCGGAGCCCACAACCCAGCCATGTGCCCCGGCAGGGCATCGGGCATCAGCGCGGCGACCTTTCGGTTTGTGGGATGACACCAACCAGCTCTGTAGTGAGTCTTCTTAAGTAAAGCCCACAGTTATAGGAAATTCACCAGAGGTGGTGGTGGGGAGCTGCATTTATGCCTCTCAGGGTGTGTTTTAAAATACCAAACAGAAGGGCAGGAGGGAAAAAAAATTACATGCCTTCTGGTGCCAAAAAAGAGGTTAAACGAAGAGGCTTTTTACAGTTGGATCGAGGGAAAATGTACTAAGGAGAAAACAGCCTGCTAATAAATGAACAGAAGCCTGCCATTAATGATGATGGCAAATGTTTTAGGTGATGAGTTCATTTTCAAAGCTCATTAAAAAATCTTTAATAAAAATAATCAAAGAAAGAAATAGGAACACCAGGATGCTCTGGAGGCCTTGTGAAAACAACTGTGGCTTTAATTAATTAATTAAATAAATAGATGAATTATATATGCTCATTATATTAGCGTACAGCCTGCTCTATCTCAGCCTCGGTTAGACTCAGTGGGGTTAATGCAGTAAACAAAACAGACTAAAATCCCTGCTTTCATGGGGCTGACATTCTAGTGAGGGAGACGGGAGAAACCACACACGATGCCACACAGTGTGGCAGCTGCTGATGTGTTAAGGGACTGAAGAGAGCAGGAAATGCAGAAATGAAGTTATGTGGGGTGCAAGGGGATGAGGTTTTCGGTGTTAAGGGAGACTGTTCTGAGCTGAATTTGCCCCCCAAATTCATGTATTAAAGTTGTGCCCCACCGTACCTCAGCATGTGACTGTAATTGGAGATAGGGTTTTTAAAGAAGTAATTGGGCCCAAAGGAGATAACTCGGGTGGGATCTAATCCGACTGGTGACTTCACAAGAAGAGGAGACCAGGACCCAGGCAGAGGGGAGGTCATGTGAGGACACGGGGAGAAGCAGGTGATCTGTAAGTACAGGAGAGAGTCCTCAGAAGGAGCCAACGGTTTCAATACCTTGACCTTGGACTACCAGCTTCCACAACTCTGAGACGATATATTTCTGTTGCATAAGCCACTTAGTCTGCAGTACTTTGTTAGGACAACCCTAGCAAACTCATATAAAGACCTCATTGAGAAAGTGACTTTTGACCCTGAACACGGCCGATCTCGTCTGATCTCGGATGCTAAGCAGGGTCAAGAAAGTGACTTTTGAGGAGAAGTCAGAAGAAAGTGAGGGCATGAGCGAAGCCAATGAGTTAAGGGGGACGGGGTGAACAGCAGGTGCAAGGGCCCCGAGAGAGAGATGTGCCTCATGTTGCTGGGACACAGATGATGGTGTCTTGGGCCAAGGTGGGACAGAGGGTTGGTAGGATCTAGCTGAATTCTGGATATATTTTGAAGGCACAGCCAGCAGGGTTAGCTGACCAATCACATGTGAATTGTGCAAGAAATAGAAGAGTCGAGAGAATGCCAATGCTTTTGTTCTGAGCAACTGGAGAAGTGGAGTTAACATTATCCAGGGTGGGCGAGAATGTGAAAGGAACAGCGTGTGGGGAAGCAGCAGGAACTCAGCTTTGGGCATGTTAGAAGCTTCTACCAAAAGAAGTGTTCATGAGTTCGCTATCCATAGCAGCTTTACTTGTAGTGTCTCAAACTGAAAACAACCCATGTCCATCAACAAGAGAATGGATGAATAAATTGTTGTGTATGCCCACGATGGGATACTACACAGTAATGGAAAAATATGAGTCAGTGCATGTGCCTGGGCTGTGAGCCAGGTGCCCAGTAGGGGGCGCGCGAGAGGCGACCACACATTAACATTTCTCTCCCTCTTTCGCCTTCCCTTCCCCTCTCCCTAAAAATAAACATGTAAAATCTTTAAAAAACAAAAAGAAAGAACAACCTGCTGATACATGCAACACCATGGCTAAATCTCATGAACGTAATGTTGAGTGAAGGAAGTCATGTACACAGGGTTACACAGCGTCTGATTCCATCTACATGACCGTTTAAACCTAGGGAAAGTTAATCTGAGATGGTCAAGGTTAGAAGTGTGCTAACCTTTGGGGACAGACATTGGCAGGGAGGAAGCGAGAGGAGCATGCTGCTGTGCTTGGAACCTCCCCTGTCTGACCTAGGTGGTGTCACGCAGGGCACACACGTTTAAATCATTGGGTTCAGGGACGGTGGAGAATAGAGGTCATTGCTGCAGTCTGTCCATATCTACTGAATCAGGGTCTACACTTTTTTAAAGATTTTATTTATTTATTTTTAGAGAGGGAAGGGAGGGAGATAGATAGAGAGAGAAACATCAATGTGTGGTTGCTGGGGGTCATGGCCTGCAACCCAGGCATGTACCCTGACTGGGAATCGAACCTGTGACACTTTGGTTCACAGCCCACACTCAATCCACTGAGCTATGCAAGCCAGGCAGGGTCTACATTTTTAATGAGATTTCTAAGGTGATCTGAATACACATTCAAATTTGAGAACTACTTTTGAAGAAAGACGCTGGTATCTAGCAGGCAGTGGAGCTGGGGGTGTAAAGGAGAGGAAGTGGGAAGTTCCCTGAGACTCCAGGCTTCTGGCTACCTTGGTGAATGGGTGAATGGTAGCACCGTTAAGTGGGGAATTGAGATGCCAGGATAGGTGACGATGCCTGTGACTCGTGATCGTGCTGTCTAGGAGGCCTTGGGTTCACTACCTGTCTCAGTCTTAGGAGAGAGGTCACAGCTAGAGCTACAGATTCAGTGTCACTGGTATGTGAGTGCTAGTGGTAGCCAAGCCTGAGATTATGGAGGGGGAGTAATAAACTGACAAAGTGTCAGGGCAGAAGTCTTTCCTGATGGGCCCTAAAAAGAACATTCAGGAGATGGGAGGATAAGGAGAGAGTGGCGTGTCAGAAACTAGGACAATACGCAACCAGGTCAAATGCATCAGGGAGTTAAATGCGAAATGCAAGTGTGACGGTTCCTTCTGTGGTGCAGGGACGCATTCCAGGTGAGGAAGGAGGAAGGTGAGAAAGCCCTGACCACTCTTTCTGGCAGCTCGGCTGCAGAGGGAAGAGAGAAGACCATCACACAGTCGTGGCTTGTGCGGAGTCTGTAGGTTGAGTGGAAGGAGCTGGCGGAGAGGCGTCTGGTGGATACCGGGGAGGGAGGGAGAGATGATGCAGCGTTTTCTGAGGAGGTGAGAGAGGCGGGGATTCAGAGGATGACCCAAAGGAAAAGCATTGACAAGGGGTCTGGTGTAGACAAGTGTGAACGGCGAAGATGAAGAGGAAGCTAAGGACGTTTGACTTGGTGGCCTCCAGTTCTATGAAGTGGAAGACAGTGGCACCTGTTGCGAATGACAAAGGAGAGAGGGTGGGGCGGAGCTCGAGGTTTCCGAGAGCAGAGAGGAGAGCAGCAGACAGGGTTACAGAATGGCTCTAAGGACCCAGTTCAGGGAGACGGAATAACTGCGTTTTACTCCAACATTTTCTAAGAATCCAAAAGCAAAACCTCTTCTTATTTTTCTGTCTTCTCTGAACACCTTGGCATATATACTCTTTTGCTTCTTCAAATTCCATCCTGGAAAGTGCCATAATTAAAGTGATATGCTGCCTTTATTTGTACACCTTGGACAGGAAATGAGGAATTCTCAAACTCGGTATTCACTTGTGCTATGAATTCCTGATATTATTTTGCACAAATATAAGGGCGAAATGAAAGCTTTCCTCAAATATTTGGAGATATATCACAGAGAGGCAGGATTTGAATAATTGATGTGTCTAGCCGGAGGGTTTGGACTCTATGTGGAGCGGAGAACAGGCCCTCCTGGGCAGGCTGTCCAGGCTGTGATTTGGCCTGGGAACATGAGACTGAGCAGGGGAATCCAGTGCTCCCATTGGTTGGGAAATAGAAAGGCAATTCCTTTGGATTCTGAGATTCTCTGACTTTCCACTTGCTCTCCTGTGCCATCCTCAACATTCATGCCTTGTAATGACCTTTCCTGGCTCAGACTTGAACTGGATACCTGCAGAGTGTGGCACTGGGCTGGATGGTTGGGACCCACAGGTGAGTGGGAAAGAGCTCAAGTGCTGGTAGAGAACAGTTGGTGCCTTCTTTTCTACAGGAGTCAAGGGTGCGTGGACAAAATAGAAGAGACCTTCAAAGGCCAACCTCAATTTAGGATGCTAGCTCTGGCATTGGAGTACAAGCACAGGCTCTAAACACTGACATTTTGTTTCCAATCCTGGGTCCCATGACTTACTAGCCACTGACCTTGAACAAGTTGTTCATTCTCTCTGTGCCTCAGTTTCCTCATCTGTAAAGTGATGATGAGGATCACAGCACCTACCTCATGGAGCTGTTTGTTGGGGTTAAATATGCTCAGAAGAATGTCTGGTACACTCCATATATTTTAGCTATTTATATTATTTAGTGCGGGAGGCAGCTTTTATCTTGGGAAGCTTTATTAATTATTAATAATGTCTTTTAAGAACACAGATAGGTCTAGTTGTGTGAACGCACAATAACAGAATGAGGTTGGGGGAACTAGTTGGAAATCTTAGGGAAGAAAGCAAAAATATAGAAATGACTCCCCCTTCCCTTTATTGAACAGCTAAATAAAAGGGGCCCCGCTGAAATACAGAGTTTACTTGAGTAGTGATCGCCCTGTGGGGAGAAGGAAAGGGGAGGGGCTTGTAGGGAATGTCTCCTGTGCAGTTGGCGGAGGGGGGCGGGGTGCTTCAACTTGCATTCCATGGCCATTGTCCTGCATGTTCAAGTGAGCAGCCCGTCCTCACCATGGGGGTGCACACAGGACCCTGGGGTGCAAGAAAAAGAGGCACAACGAGCCTGAGGAGGGACCACAGCCCAGGCGCCTCCACCCGGTCAAGCGAGGGCGGCCTCTTCAACCTTGAAGCTATGCAGAGCGCTTCTGTTTCTACAACTTCAGAGGAGCAAGTTGGCCATTTTGTTGCCTGCCTGGGGGCAGTATTTTATGTGTCGGACTCAAGTAATTGCTATGGCTTCTGCACGGCAGGAGAGCCCCCTGAGTCACTGGCGAATCTGGCCCAGGACAGTTCCTCCAGGCCGGGCTTGGATTTGCATTCTGACTCCAACCCCGTAGATGTGTAACCTCAGGGAAGGCAGGTAAACACGCTCAGCTCCCTCTTGTGAAAACGAGGACAAACAAGGCTTTTGAGAGAAATAAATGTTACTTAAACGATTAGCAGTGCCTGGGGCATAGCAAACTGTCAATACTGTAAATGGTGGTGGTTATTATTATTGTCCGTTGACAGGACGAGAGTCTAGAAGGATTATCTTCTGAACCCCATGGATGCCCAACACTGTCTGTCCTCTCTGACCCAGCGGGAGGGAGCCCTTCTAGCTGCTGAGATGGTTGGTGTCCCTTTTCTCCTGGCTGGTCATCTGCCGTAGGAACCCAGGGAGAGCCGAGAGCCAGCCGAGAGCTGCTGCCACCCCTCGTGACCTCTGTCCAGATCAGCTGTTTGGAGCAAATGCCTTCAGACAGCACAGTTCCGTTCTCTCTTTCTCGGCCTGCCATCTTCCCGTTATATAATAGGGTCCAAAAGGACTACCTTACGAGCGAACCCCGGACATGGACAGATCTTGCCCGCTACTGAGTTTTGCCCCAGAGCTGCCACCATATTAATTAGGGGTGATCTGGGGGGAACGAAGGCAGGTCCTCTGCACCCATCGCCCAGTCTTCATTAATGATAATACGTCCTCTTTGTGTCTATGAGATCTTTTTGATCTTCAAAAGGCCCCTAGGAGGATTTAGTTGTACAAGAGAAGTCAGGATTCTGAAGCTGAAAAGGGCCTTAGACACCAGCTTGTCCAACCTCCTCACTCTTTACATGGAGAAAGAGAAGCTTGGCGAAGCACTTGGTTTAACTGAGTTCCTTCGCATTCACTCTCTCCCCGGGTCCTCCTGGCAGTCCCCGGAGGGAGGTTCTGGCAGTCAGTACCTTGTTCACAGATCTGGAAGTTGGCCAATCTAGTGCAGTGTGATGGTTAAGAGTATGCACTCTGGAGCCAGACTGCTAGGGTTCAGGTTCTGGCTCCACTGTTGACTAGTGTGTGACCATGAGCAAGTCACTTCACCCCCTGGTGCCCCATTCCTCCCATCCGTGAAATGCCGGCGATACATGGGGCAATGGAAGTGCTGAATAAGCGTCAGCTGGTTCCATTGTTGTCCCTTAGGCCAGGACACAGTCGAGTTGTTGATTTCTTCAACACGTGTTCATTGAGCCCCCACTGTGTGTCAGGCACCATGCCAGGCACTGAAGACACAGGGTGAGCGAGACCAACCCAACAGCGGTAGGAAGCACCTGACTATTTGGGGCCATAAAGGAGTTTGACCTTCATCTCAGGAGCGAAAACGGATGGTGAGCAGAGAAGTGACAGTGATCAGATCTGTGCTTTGGAAAGACAGGTGTGACTGCAGTGTAGGGACAGATTGGTGGGTGGAGAAGGGCAAGCAGGCCCGAGGGGCAGGAGGCTGAGGAGCACAGGTACTTGGGCCTGGAGCTCAGAGCAGGCCTGTGCGGAGGGAAGATGTGAGCCCTGTGTGCAGGAAGGCTGACAGCCAGGGTCTCGGTGAGCTGGCCTGGGACAGAGTCTGGAACTGTGCTGTCCCAGAGAGCAGCCTCAAGTTACACAGGGCTCTTAAACCACAAGATGTGCCTCCTCTTGTGGCTCAGTTGGTTGGGCGTCATTACACATAGCAAAGGTTGCTGGTTTGATTCTCTGTCAGGGCACAACCCTGGTTGCAGGTTTGGTCCCCTGGTGGGACGTGCCAGAGGCAACCAATTGATGTTTCTTTATAAGGTTTAGCACCTGACAACAATCTAGTTTCACCTC
Organism: Phyllostomus discolor; assembly: GCF_004126475.2. Classification (NCBI taxonomy): domain Eukaryota; kingdom Metazoa; phylum Chordata; class Mammalia; order Chiroptera; family Phyllostomidae; genus Phyllostomus; species Phyllostomus discolor. Next base: position 69,914,967 of record NC_040913.2, read on the forward strand.
AGTTTTTTAAAAAGTACTTTAAATGTGCCTCCTCTGAATTTCGATGTGCTGTTAAGTATAAAAATATGCCCTGAATTTTGAAACCTTAGTATAAAAGAATGTGAAGTATCTCAGTAGTCACTTTTTATTGGTTGCACATTGAAATATTTTAAATATGCTGAATTAAATAGTATTAAAATTAATAAATTTTAAGCTTGTTTTTACCTTTAAATATGTGTCTACTTGACAATTGAAACAATATACAGGGTTGGCATTGGGGGCTCTCATTTTTCAGCTGGACAAAGCTGGCCTAGAGTGGAAAGAGGAGAGGGTACGACCCAGCCCTGGGAAAGGGCAACGTTCAAGGCAAGGTTTCAGCCAACCCCTTAATTCCTGGCAAGCATCTAGGTGGAAAGGATTATACAGGACAGGGACACGGCAGGCAGAGGGAAGGTTCCAGTTAGAGGAAAGCGGGGAGGCTGGAGAGGAGGAGGTGGGTGGTTCGACCACCCCTCAAGTTTGTACTCTACCGGAGGGGTGCCCGGCTCCGAGCGCTCGGAGGGCCGCTCCGCCGTAGTACGGTGGAGGTGCTGCCTGTGCTCTACATGTGGCTGGTTACATGCGTGCATCAAGCCCTCAGCTTAGCAGGGCCTAAGGAAGCAGACTATTTCCTAACGTTTCACCAATTCTTAAATATTGTTTTCCGCACCCCCCTCTGTAGCCCGCTGTGGACGAAGAGCAGCGTTCCACCGGATGGGGAAGGAGTGTGTTGGGAGAGGCACCAGACCGAAGGGGCCGTGCTTCTGGAGTCCCGGCCTCAGTTTTCCCGCCTGTTACTAGGGAAGGTGACCTTAAGTCCCCGTCCCCTCCTGCAGCTTGCGTTTCCAACTGCGAGACACAAAACAGCCAGGTGTGTGCTCTTCCCAGCTGAGCACGGATACAGGCGGCGTTGCCCAGGGAGAGGGTGTGCGAGATGCTGGGAATGGGGGGTGGCGGTCCCGGGTGCGGAGACCAGTTGCATTCTGGTCGGAGAGGACCAGAAGGAAACTGCTCGCTAGATCCTGGACACGTTTTCTATCTGTGATAGGTAAATATGCAAATAAGAGTCCCACAAGGGCCGGAAAGGGGAAATCAAGCTCTAAGAGAGATAGGGGGATCGATCTCGGTTCTTGCCAGAGGAGCCCTGGCACCCCGCGCGCCCCTCGGCTAGCGTTCTAGGCGGGAAGGCAGCGGAGGCTCGGGGTTGGCTCCTCGCTGCCCCGCGGCGGCCGCCGCCCGGGGGCGCCCCAGGCCCGCCCCCGCCCCGCCCCCCCCCCCCCCCCCCACCAGCCCGGATCCTTGCGGGCCCGGCCTCCGCGCCCCGCGTTGCTGTAGCTTCCGCCGCCGCCTCCTCCAGGCGCGCTGGTCCGCGGGGTCGCCTCCGCGCGGGGGCCGCCGCAGCCTCCCCTCGCGCCGGGGCACCACGGGGCCGCCCGCGGCAGGGTCCTCCGCGGCGCCCCAGGGGCTCCCGGTGCAGCGACCGGCTTTGTTCCCGGAGACCCGACGGCGCAGAGCTTCTGGCGGCGGCGGCGGCGCCACTGCAGTGGTGGAAGCCCGGCCGGCCCGCCAGCCTGCAGCCGGACGCTCGCGATGCACCAGCGCGGGCGCCGAGCGCGCCGAGCCTCGTCGGGCCGGCCGGGTCCCCCGGCTGCAGGCTGCCCCCGCGTCCTCCTGCGTTAACTGCTGGAGTCCGCCTCCTCCCCGGCCGGCTCGCCTCCCGCCGCAGTACGAGCCGCCTCCCCGCCCCCGCCCCCCGCGCCGCCGCCGCCGCCGCCGCAGGAGAGGGAGGGAGGGAGGGACAGGGGAGGAGGTGGCGGGCCCTAGCCCAGAGCCCGTCCCGGGAGCCCGCGAGCGAGCTCGGGCCGCGGCGGGAGGCGCCATCCCGGGGCCGCGGGCAGCCGGGCGCGCCTAGCCCTCCGCGCGGCTCGCGGCCGCCTCCCCCGCGGACACGGCCGCATCCTTCCCGCGGCGGGGAAAGAAGCTCCCCCCTCGCGGAGCAGAGCCTCCTTTTCTCCTCCTCGGAGGGGGGGGGGGTGTCGCCACCTGGATCGCTAAGCGTGCGGGGTCCGGAAGGCAGCGACCGGAGCACCGTGACCCGCCATGGCTCAAGCGGCCAAACAGCTGAAGAAAATCAAAGACATTGAGGCGCAGGCCCTCCAGGAGCAGAAGGAGAAGGAGGAATCCAACAGGAAGCGGAGGAACCGCTCGCGTGACCGAAAGAAGAAGGTAAGAAGGGGGCGGCGGCGACAGCCGGGCGGCAGAGGCGCCCTGGAGGGGGGCTGCCCGCCAGACCCGGGAGCGCGGCGGGGGCGCGGGGCCCGGCGCCCGCGGAGTTGGAGCCGCCCGCGAGTGGAGGGCGCGGGGCGGGAGCGGAGGAGAGGAAGGGGCTTCGGTGCGGCGGGGAGGGGACGCGGCCGGCGGCGGGCAGGGCGGAGCGGAGGCCAGGAGGCTGAGGGCGCGCGGAGCCGGCCGGCCCGCGGCCCGCGGAGACCTTTCAGCACCTCGGACAGACGCCGGCAGGCCCGCGCGGCTCCGGGAGGAACTTTTCCGGCCTCCCCGCGGCCCGCGGGTTGGGTGGGCTGCCCCGCTCCGTCTCGTTGCCTCTCCGATTTCCGGGGGAGCTGGTTTGGGTGAAGGCGACTCCGGGCTCCAGAGGCTTCTCTGCTCGGCGCCTGCCTCGGTGACCCGCTCTCCGGCGCGGAGGGCATCGTTCCCAGGGCTCTGAACTAGTGGGGCTCCTGTCCTTCCCGTCCCTCTTCGCTCCCGGGAAGCGCCTTTCCGAAGGCCCTGGGACGGCGGCGAAAAGGCATGACCCCGGGCACTTGGCAGTGTCTTCTGTTCGGGTCACTTAAGAGGAGCCGCCTCTGGACGGCAGACGGGTGCGCGCAGCCCGGCCCGAGGCCTGGTGGAAGGACAGGTCCGCCTCGCTCGGCGGAGTGAGGCGAGCTCTGCCCCCGCGGTGACCCGGACCGCTTCGCATAACTGTCGCTGTGCCCAGCGCTTTCCTTTCGGGTCTGGGGTCTTCCTACCACTGACTTAAAGCGCCTTGAGAAACACCTTTGGTGAGAAACACCGTTTGGTTGGAAACGCCTTTGATTTTGAAGGGGAGGGGGCAGCTCCCTGGGCAGAGGGCTCCAGCCGAGAGGTGTTTTAGAACTCCCCCCACCCACCCCGACTGAGGAGGCCAGGAGTACTCGGACGGACATGGTTCTGGGAGCTGGAGATGGGGCTGGACTCCAGCTTCAGGAAAGCCATTTTCACCTGAGGAGGTCGATGTGGAGCGCGGCCTGCAAGCCTTTTGGCTAGGGAGTAGGGCCTGACCCGGCTCCAGGGCAGAGGCATTGGTCTTGGCTGAGAGTGAAACGTTTTTTCCCTGAAATTGTGTCGCCCTGAGAAAAAGTTGGGAGCCGGTGGTTGGCAGCAGGGTGTGGGGAACAGGCTGCCTGCGGGTCCCACTCCACTCACCAGCTGGTCAACAGGACCCACACCCAGTCTCATCCTAGAGGTGGGACACAGGGGCAAGAGTTCTCTGGTGGTAACCGAAGTCACCACGCACTGCAGGCTTTCCCCTACCCCCTCAAAGGACAGCTCCTCCTCCGTCAAGGGATTGCCATCTCGTGTGTAAATAGTAGTTTCACAAAAGTACCACCCCTTTAGCGGGACGGAAAAAAGAGGCCTTCCCCATACCGGGGGTGAATCAGAGTTTGGGTCGGTGCCACTGGCAGAGAACCTCACCCAGTCCTGCTGCTGGGGTCTGAAATGCCAGAGCCCATCCTGTGAGTCAGGCCGGGGGAAGACTGGGCATGTGTGACGTGTTCACCCGCTCTCCTGGCACAAACGTAACTTCTTGCCGGGGTGCTCTCCATTTCCATCCCTGCTACTGCTTCAGGAGCCAAGCCGAGCCTCCCCCAAACTGCTCACTCCGTGTTTTCATCCTAGTTCTTCCTCTCCGGCTTCTCCTTTGATGCTCTTGATGCCATAAATATTTTTTTGAGCAATAGTAAAAAAAAAAAAAAAAAACAACCAACCCTCTCCTGTCTTCTTTTCTTTGATTTCTTTTCATTCTATGAAACACTCTTGAACGTAACTCCAAATCCTGGCTGTATGTAATACATGCATATGAAAGTGCAATTTCAATATTCTTCTTTCCTCCTTGGGTCTTAACCTTTCCATTATTTACACTGTTAGTCCATTTTATTTCCATTTCCCAGTGCTAGATGATGATATTTCCCCTCCCCCTGAGCTGGTTATGTTGTTTTACTAGCTGGTCACAGCATACTGCGTCAGTGAGAATTCAAAAATCTTCCATACAGATTTTCATTATTTCATGCAGTATTCTGTGTGCTGTGACTGATCCAACAAGAATAAGGAAACCTTCACTCACAGTGACAGCAGGGTCATAAACTCCCAGAGCTGATTCTCTGGGTAAGGGGGTGCATGGCACGGGGCGAGGTGCGGGGGTCCTCCACGTGTATTTCATACTGACTGAGAGTTCTCTTGGCCATTGGCATGGCCTTGACAGCCATCTCGGAGAATAGAGTTAAAATTCATAGCAAAGCACAAAATTACAAGAAGGTGGAAGGCCCTGGGGAGAAAGGCGAGGCAAGGCAGGGAAACACAGGGAGGGATGTGGAGAGCAGGCCGAGGAGCTCAGGCAGGGGCTGGTTGAGCAGGTGACAGAGGGGGCTAAGCTGGAGGTTCGTGGAAGGTGAGGTCTCAGACCGTTTTTCACAAGTGAAGTAATTTTTCAAGGCAAAGCATATTACAGTCAAGCAGCTGCGGACTTGACAGTTGGTCGCAGACTATGGGGGTGCTGTGGAACCGTCCTTACATCAGCCTGAAGGAAGAACCTCAGACATGCAAATAAACATCTTATTCCAGTGAATCGGTACTTCCCGTGACTATATAGCCACACGGTGAGCATTCTGGATTTCCTGAAAGGAAAGGTGTTTGTCCCAGGGGCAGCCAGCCTACCGGGGACTGGCTGAGCAGAACCGCATGCCTCCCCGGTTGTAGAAATGATCACGGTTGTAACTTCAGCGGCGGTTGCAGTCTTACAGCTGAGGGTGTTGTGTGGGAAGGCGCTTGCTGAGGGGTGCGGTGCGACGGGGGATGGTGCTGATGTTGTGACGCACTGACTGACACCGACAGACACCACCTGGACACGGGCAGCTGGGCGAAGACTCGGGGGCTCTGAAAACACCTGCATTTGGCTGGGGCTTCACTCAGTTTTCTGTTTGTGTAGCACCCGTCCCCTCCCGATGCTTGCTGGTGGAGCTGCAGCTTTTTAAGAAAGACTGAACCCCAGTATTTATGACATTTACTAATAAGCCCCCTTGCTTCTGAAGGGCTGGATGGAAAGAAACAAATTGCCGAGCATGAGTAAAGCAGGCATTTGCATTAAGAACGGTGGCTTTCTAGGGCTGAGGAAGCCTTGGGCATGAGAATGTATGTGCTTTTTATGCTTACCCAAGAGCTTGAGGTGAGGAGAGGAGGAGGGGGAGGTTGAGGAGAAAGTGAGGCCGAGAATGGGGGCAGAATTAAGGGAAGGAGGAGAGGATGAAGAGGTGAGGGAGACAGGGAAGGGAGGGGGCTGGCCTCTCAGCCCTGCTTTGAGCGGTTACACTGAGCCTGCTACCTGCAGTACCTGTGAAATACCCCGGATAGCGTTTCTGAACTGTCTCTTTGTCCAGCCCTCTCTCCACCTACTTCACCTTCCAGTGTTGGCGAAGGAAGAGATTATGCCCTATTGATAGCTGTGTACCCCATAGCTAGCTCAGTGCCTGAGAAACAGTGGACATGCAATAAATAAATGCGTGTGGAATGAGTGTCAGATGAGTGGGTCCGTATGTCTGTCTCTGCTTGCCTCAGGCACAGGCGTGTGTGCAGGTGAACGATACTCTCTTCGACTAGCTATCTTTTGGGGGCAGCTGAAGAGAGCCTGATATTGCCTTGTTTTCTAACCATTTGCAGTACAATAGAAGTTTGTAGGCAGGCAGTGGAACCATCTAATTTTTTGGTGCAGTGAATTCTACCACAGAGCAGGTAGTTAGTTCCTTGCAGGGTCTCTGCTGCACTATGTGTCAATCCAAGTGTTTTCAGCCACTTGGAACAACGGCAGTGTTTGCACAGGGCCCCAAGGAGCCAAGCAGAGGAGGGTGCAGAAACGAAAAAGCAAGCCCAGGAATGGAAAGTGAGCATCGCTCTTCTCCGTGCAGGCAGTGCCTGCAGCCTTTCCAGCCTGCACCGCACTCCCAGCAGGGCCTTCGGCCTCTCTCGCACAGCTGGACCAGGCCCTACTCCTGGGCTGCAGAGATGTCTTAGGTTGAGCCAGTGATTGGAACTGCAGAGGACATTTGGGGGTACCTCCGTGAGAGACCACAGTGGTGGGGCCGGGCTTAGCACCAGGATGGTAGATGCAAGGTTATGTGGGCCCGCATCGCCCATTTGTAAAGGGCCTCAAATGTACACTTCTGCTGTTATCTCCAGGGGAGTTTACACATTTAATCCAAGAGATAACTGACAAGATCAAAAGAGAATGGTGTTCATCACATGTCTTTAAACCCAGGCCCTATTGCTAAATGACATCACTAGTGTATATTGCAACATGAGCTGATATTCGTATAGTTAGTCTCTCTTTGGCTTTTGAATAGTATAATTCTATTGCATTGTGTGTTTATTCCTAAATGTGTTAATGTATTAGTTGCAAGCTTTTAAAATATACCACCACTTTGATAACCCTACTTTGGCTTCTCTTCTTATTTTAGTAGCTTGGGAGCCTCAAAAAATCCAAGTGGCCCTGCCCCCCTCAAGCTCTGGGAGGTGCTGGCAGTGGCTGAAGATGTGGATATTCCAAGCCTGCTCTGTGTCCACCTTCCAGCCCAGCACCTCCCTCCCTGCTGCAGTGGCAGTGGCGGCCGGGGGGTGGGGGGGTGAGGGGAGGGAGTGGCTGTTCCCGGGGTGATTCCATCACCCCGCAACTGTCTGTGGGATCAGGAGAGGGGGTTTTTGTGGGCAGATATGTTACACCTTCATTTGCATCGAGAACTATATGGTTTGCACATTGTTTGCTTCCCACAGCCTGTGTTTAAAGTAGGTGGGGCAGCAGCTGTAATTCAGAACCCGAAGAAAGTGGCCTCCTTATGAAGGGGACCTAAAGCCAGCCTCCAGGACCTCTCTCTTCTCTTTGCACCCCAGCAAACTGCTTGCTCCCTGATTCTGCCTGTCTCCTCTCCATATAGCATTGCTTTTTTTTCTTTTAAACCCCAGTCTAAAGCCTCAGTCCTCCCTCTTCCAATGAAAGTGAGCAAGTGGTCGGGAGCAGGCGCTGTGTGCCGGGCACTTCTCACGTATGTGAACTCATCCCCAGGCTGCGCCTTCATCCTGCCTCTGTGAGGCTGATCTGCTCTGCATTCCTTCCTCTGTCAGCGTCAGAGCCCGTCACTCTTCTTCAAGAAACTCTCCTGAATGCTCCACCTCACCCCCCGCCCCATCTCCCTGCACTCTCCGCACGGCCACCTGTCATTTGTTCAGGTGTGTGTGTGTGTGTGTGTGTGTGACCCTCACCCTTGTTCCACCCCTTCTAGATTGTAAGCTCCCTGCAGCCAAAGCCCGAGTCTTTTTATAACTACCCAGTAAGTAATGTGGCTTGGGTTCATTCAGAAGCTACATGTAACAGGTTCAGATTTTCTTCTCAGACTTTGCTTTTGGAAGACTTGGTTCTTAGAATTGGAACCAAGCAAGTCTGTTTCTTTTCCTGAATTATCCTGATCAAAGCAAAACCTGTCCTCATCCATGTCAGGGTTTTGTAAAAAGGCAAATAAGGTTTGCTTGGCTCTATATCTCTATTTTTGGTTCTCGAGAAGCAGCTCAGAAGTCTGCCTCTTACGGGGCGTTAGGCTAGGAGTCAAATGCCTGGGTTCCAGTCTCAGCTCTTGCATTATCAGCTCCCTGTAATAAACAAGTCTCTGACTTCCTCTGAGCCTCAGTTTGTGCATCTGTAAAACAGGGATGAGAATTGAGCAAGGGTGTGCTTTGTGAAATTCAAAACTCCCATGTGTTTCCGAGCTTATAGTTAACAACATGCCTGTGAGCTGACGTATCCTCTCTGATAGACGCAATGACAGACAAAGGTCACACCTGGCTCTCCACGACGGCAGGAGCACGTGGTCCTGCGGGGGGTGAGGGGGTGGGGGGGAGGGGGGCGGCGCACGTTAGTACCATGGTGCTGGCAAATGGGAGAAGGGGGCTTTAAACCACATCTTCATTTTATTTCCAGGAAAAGAACGAGTTTTCTGTCTTGATAAGATTTATTATCATAGCCTTCGTTATCTACATGGGCCCAGTCTATAACTTTGAGGTGGACTTTGTTAAAGTCTTGCCTGGCAATTGCTGTTTTATCCAAAGAGGGACATGAACGTGGTCCCTACATTTTCCAAGAATACCATCCCTGTGAGGGCCGCGGCCGGCAGATCTGGGGTGTGGGCTGTCCCAGGTTTGGGACTCCCAGTGCCAGGCAGTCAGACTCCTCCAGGGAGCATCGGCACACCTTAGGAGTACAAGCCTGACACGCCTGAGAGAAAGGGGAACTCGTGCTGTGGGCGCTCAGCATGAAAGCTAGGATGTAATGGCCAGCCAGTTTTTAAATAGCTTTGTTTTCTTACCTGCTTCCCATGTGACTGGGTGCTTCCCCTCGGAGAGAATTTCTCGGAGTTTTTGCTAAGGTGCTAATACAGTTCCAGTTAATACTGCGTTTTTATCCATTTCAGAGTATCATTGGCACTGATAGCTGCAGAGCAACCTCCTTTGCTTACCAAAGGTGGGGGTGCGTGTTTGTGGAGAGCCTGCGCCTCCTGGAGCCATTACCTCACTGCATCCTCCAAACAGCCATCGATGGGTCAGATGAGGACAGAGCTGGGCTTAAACCCAGATCCAGCTGACTTCAAAGCTTATTCACGGACCTCCGCACTGGCCTGCCTTCTCGGGCATTTGTTGGCCCCCAGGAGATTCAAGGCTATTCCAGGCACTGGGAGGGAAGTCTGAACTGCTGCTCTTTTTCCTGCCTTCTTGTGAAGGACTTGCAGAGTAGTGGAAAAGCTGTCAGAGGAGGAGGTACTCCTAGGCCGACAGTGCAGGCAGGTGATTTGGGCTCAGGACAGAAGTGCTACAGTCTGGATTCCGGTGGGAACAGGGGTGTCCAGAGGCTCCTCTGTAGGTCTCAGGACCGACCCATGTGATGATAAGGACCTTGTCCAGGCATCTGGGTAACGAAAAGGGGCCAGATGAAAGAACCACTGAAAACGGAGTTGTTGGGGTCGCCTGCTCTGTCTCCAGCTCACCTGCCTCACCAAGTGGCTATTTCCCCCTTTACTTTCTGTTTGGGAGGTTTCTCTACCTATCACTGCATCAGCATCTCTTCCGTATAATTGTTTAATAATGTGCTGGCATTACACGTGCAGATGCCAAGTGACAGTGTTTCTGCCATTGTCATCTGTTCTTTCCTCCTCTCTGGGTGTTTTTTTTAAAGATTTTATTTATTTACTTTTAGAGAGAGGAGAAGGGAAGGAGAAAGAGAGGGAGAGAAACATCAGTGTGTGGTTGTCTCTGAGCAAACGCCACTGGGGACCTGGCCTGCAACCCAGGCATGTGCTCTGACTGGGAACTGAACCAGTGACCCTTTGGTTCGCAGGCCGGCACTCAGTCCACTGAGCCACACCAGCCAGGGAGGGCATCTCTGGGATTTTTGCTTGGCGTGGAGAGGAACCCCTTGCTGGGAGCCAGCCTTGGCTGGGGGGTATTAGGGGCAGGTGGGAGGAGAAGATGAGCACAGCCCAGCCCTTGCCAGGAGTTCTCACTAGTCGTTCCCCGGGATCCCTGTGCTTTCATTTCCTGCCCCTGAGAAGTCAAGTGGGCTAAGTAATGACCACCAAGGGGAGTGCAGTCAGGGAGAAAACAGGCACAGGAGATTCGAAGGCACAGAACATCATTGGAGTAGAATTGGGAGAGAAGGGGATGCAGTGAGAAGAAGCACTAAAGGAAAAGGGAAGGAGGCACCTAATTACGGACAGGCCAGAGCCGCGACTCCCAAACCCAACTCTGAGATGGAAGGGAGAGCCCCAAATGTGCAAGGTGGGACCCACGGGAAAAGAGGAAGGGAGTGATAGTCCCAGTGGCCTCTCAGGTTTGCTAGTGTCACAACCACCTGAGTGGGAGGGGGAGGGCTTGTTAGAAGCAGACTCTGATGCTCTTGTGGGCGGGGCCAGGCCCCTCCGCTGACCTCCCCCGCCTCCCCCCCCCCCACGCCGTGGAGCTTGCTTTGAGCTCATTGGAGAGCTTCTGTGCTAGCAGACAGATGAGAACATGTTGATGGAATGTGGCAAGACTGAGGGAGAATTAAACCAGGAGATGCAGGGAAGAAGAGGTGAGAAAGTGGAGGGTTTGCATTCACTTATTATTTAGTCTGTATCCAGTTCCCCAAAGGAAGTGGGCAAGTTAAGAACTGACTTTAGCACTGTGGCTATACCTATGGGGGAAGTAAACTTGAAAGGGGATGGGTTAGGGATCTTCCAGGTGCAGAATCTGGGTCTTCATGGACAGCTAGGGGTCAGCCTGGTGATTGAGGGGCAGGACGGTCAGATGAGGCAAGAGCAGGTGTGGGGGGTAGCACACAAGATGTGGAGGAGGAGGTGGTCTGGAACGGTGGGCCCAAGAGCAGGAGCAGGGAGAGCAGAGTGAGGGAGAGTAGGAGGAGGCTGGAGAGGGAGGTGACCTTGTGGCCCACCTGGTCTTGAAGGGCAGAGGCAGCCCTGAGTTGCTCCAGGCAGAAGTCTGAAGGTTACTGTGCCTTTGATGCAGAGATGGGCTGGGTGGGGTAGTGCTGTGGTGAGCTGGGTACCTGTTATGCTGACGGATGGTAACCCAGTTAGGGATAGGCTGGTCTGAGCTGGGGTGGCTGGCGGGGATGACTGGGTGCCTGAGAAGGTTGGTCTTTGTGGGTAATATACAGCGGGTGCCAGTAAGGAGTCAAGGATGATGCTGAAAGTTTCATTTTGACATATGTTGACATTTGCGCGTGCGTGTGTGATTAGATGTCTATAAAACCTCATTTCTGACTTGATGTTAAGTAGTTAGTTGGGGGTTCCTTTCACCTAGGAAAGAGGAGGGGGAACAGGTTAGGAAGAAACTAATAAGTCCTTTTTGGAGAATGTATTGTTAGGTAGCTTCCTGGGGCTCCCACTTGACAGAGGGAGAGAGCTGATGGATGTACTCTTAAATATCCGGAAATCTGTCGGGTTCGTGCTGGAACGGAGAGGCAGTCAGCTCGGGCCTGAGCTCTTCCGGAGTGCAGATCTTTTGAGGGATTGCTTCACACAGGCACATGCCCAGACGGAACCTGACCGGTGGATGCTCACGCTGGCAGGGAAGGCAAGCCCTGGGGCAAGAGCCCTGCCTCCTGCAGGGAGGCAGGACCAACACACTCTTAAACAGATGACTTTGGCGCCATCATCCATATGGTGAAATGCTAATGCCATCACTAAATACGATGCTTAAAAGAACTTGTTTTTAAGAATTTGCTTCTAATAAAGCAGGAATACACTTGGATGTAATGTAATTTAAAAATGTAATGTAATTAAAAGGGAAGACAGGGGCTGCCCTGCTGTCAAAGAGCACAGCCCAGCCCCCGCCCCCACCGATGTGTCTTCCACAGGTGAAGGCTGCGATTCAGAGATGACATCCCCCGCCCCCATAAGGAAGTCCAAGGTGATGTGGGCTAGAGCCAAGCAGGTCCCAGAGTGACAGGATGTGTTGGCTCGCGGTGCAGCTAGAGTGTGGTCCCGAAAGTCTGGGCAGCCGGGTCTTGGCATGCGAAGCCGCCCATTGGAAACCGACTTGAAAATGTGTGTGTGTTGGGCCTGATACTACACTCTGCCGCCAGAGCGATCTTCCAGAAATGCAAATCAGATCTCCACAGTCCTGCCCTTCAGTCCTTCAGGAGTTTCCTAATTGCCCTTAGAGTACGGTCCCATCCCGGCTTGTCACTCTGGCTTCCTTGGCGCCCCTATCTAGCCCGCAGCGGCCTTCCCCAGCGCCTCTCTCTCTTTCCCACGAGCTGCACCCAGCTGTTCTCTGAACTTACTCTAGTGCTTCGGATACGTGTGCTTTCTCTGCCTGCAGATTGTCCCGTCTGCTGACTCGCCTCAAACACTAACGCCGACTCCTCTGTCGGAATCTCGTTTAAATGTTGCCTCCCAAACCCTAGATAAGGTTAGGCCACCCTGCACCATGCTGTTCTGGTGTGCCTGTGGGCAAGGCGACCAGAAAATCACAGAAAATTAAAAGGACTTGAGAGTGCGTCAGGAGGGCATCTTGATGTCGAGGTGGCCACCAGGAGATGGGGGCTTTGGAAGCAGATGGTGTCAGGTGGTCCTGGGCTGATATCTGGGCTCGGATGTTACTAGCTGGGCGACCTTTGGCAAGGCCTTCAGTTACCCTCCCTGAGCCTTCGTTTTGCCGCTCCTAAGGTGGGGAGAGTAATACCTGCCACACAACCGGGCAGGGTTGGCGGAAGGATGCAAGGAGTTAATAGATGTAAAGCACCTGAGATACAGGAGGCGCCCGATAAATGCCTGCTGCAGCACCCCAGTTCCCGCTCACGCCCACCCCCTGCCCTGGAGCAGCCAGTGGGAGCAAGGCACGGGCACGCAGCGGGCTGCGGACGTGGTGGGGGGCGGGGCGGCAGCAACCCACGTCTGCCTCCGGGGCGCTGAATGGATAAAAAAAAAGATTTTTATAAATATGAACACCAGAGGTTTCCTCTTAAACGCTAAATATGATTCAGAAGGTGAAAGTCTGGGCCCACTTAGCTAAATTCTCACCTTGTATGTAATTTAAACACAGTGAGCTCCTTTCCAGAGACGGCCGTCAAGGTTACGTCCCAAGGTTGAGAGTGCTCCTCTCTCACTGCTGCCAGCTTCTTAAATGAATTAGGCAGGTCTGTGGAGAAATGGGAACCCGATGCAAAACTCCAATTAAACGGCCCAAGTCCGCAAAGCTTCGAAGTCTGGAACGTCTGTCAGGTTGTACTGAGTGTGTGGGGACGACAGAGTCTCCTCCGGCGTGGAGATTTGGCGGATTCCCTGTAATGCCATTTGAATGGGCTGCTTCGGTCTCTGTCACTCTGGAGCGAGAATGCTGCCCTGCCGATCCTATCCTAGGTTACCTCCGGCCGTGGGACGCCTGGGGCGGGGCCAGGCGTGCGATGACCGGTGACTGATTCAGTCCGAGAGGCGGCTCTGCTTTGGGGGGCGGGGTGGTGGTGGTAGGGAGCGCACAGTGGAAGAGGCCCGCGCCTGTCCGCTGCCCCTGGGTGACGCCTAGGGAGCCGTGCCGTTAGGGTCGCGTTCTCGAGCAGGTGGGCTTCACTGTCTGCTGCAGGCAGAGAAACCCTAGCCCAACAGTCCATCTTTGTTTTCTTGCTTGTCACAGGTGTCACGGCCTTTCGACCTCATTCCTGAACAGATCTGCATGTGAAGGGCATCAGGGCTACAAGCCGTGTGCTTAAATCTTAGCCCTTTAACCCATATGTCAATATTGCCCCCCATACAACAGGACCTTGAAATGAGGCAGACGGGAAAAAACATTCCTAGTGATTCTGTGCCAAGGGGAAAGCTGTACCATCACTGGATTCTCAGGAAGGACTGGGGCGGGTCTCTGCCACGCATCCACCTTTCCCACCCCTGCTCGCCTGCCACTGCGCATGCCCAAGCGACATTCCTGCGGTAACCTCTCATTTTGCCCTCCAATCCAGTCTTCCTCTTGCAGCAAGAATCTTTTTTTTTTCCAAATGCATTTCCACGTCCGTCCCTTCCGCTCATAAGACCTTTCAGTTGCTTCCCATTGGCTGTGAGGACCTGCCGACCACCGAGGTCCTCCGCCTCCTGCCCCCACGGCACTGCCAGGGCTTGTGGTGCTCTGCTGGCCCAGCACCTTCGCCCGCTGCTCCCTTCTCTCTGGAGCTCAGTCCAATCCCTACTCACCCTTCATGGCCCAGCTCCACCGTCCCCAGAAGCTCCCTTGACTCTGGGTCAGAGATGTTATAGAGGGGGTGCCTACCCTGAAGGGGGTTGGTGGGGTGTTCCTGTGTTTGCCCAGGGAGTCTCCCAGGCCTCTTACAGCTAATGGCACTTAGGAGGAAGTCCTAGGACAACACAGGGTTACCGACCCAGTAAGGAAACAAAACTAGTTCATTATCTTGTGTTTCTCAGTTACTGGAGCCTGTGCATGATCTGGATTGTAGGAGCCTCGCCTCCCTCCCACTCTGCCCCACAGATCTGTGAGCCTCAACTACGGTGGCTGTGGAGGGAAAGAGCAAACCCTGGGCGGAGAGAGCTGGGGTCGAGTCCTAGTTTTTTCACTGTGTGGCGTAGCTTTGGACTCTTCTTTGAGCCTCAGTTTCCCTACTTCTAAAATAAGGGGGTTGGCTTAGAGGCCTTCTAAGCCTCTTTTGGGAGGACTCATAATTCGGAATTTACAAAGCCACGGACGGGGCAAAGTGGCTCCCAGATGCCAGCTAGCTTCCCCTGGCTAAGGTGGGCCGGAGGGAGAGCCGGCTGGAAGTGGCTGTCCTGGGCTGTGGTCCGGATCTGGCAGACACCGCGCTGCAGGGCACAGGAGCGTTAGCAAAAGCATGAAAGACCACCCCGCATGGGGTTCGGGTGCAGGTCCTTTATATTCACCCCGTCCAACGCATTATTTTCATGGCACCGACACTGGGCAGATCAGGGAGAGGAAAAGGTCCTCATAAAGTGCAGGGGCCATGTGGGCGGTTAGACCGTCACAGTGCTCAAGGTCAGCAGCTCTCGTCCTTTGGGTGTGTGTGTGTGTAGAGAGCCTGTGTCACTGGGCACCCCTGTGACCCTATAAACCTCCTGCCGGGGCCGGTAGGCTGCCTCCTTCTACTCGGGTAACAAAGACTAGCCTCCGCCCCAGGTGAAAGCAGGAGGCAGGGCACCTTCTATTTCCAGTGCCAGGTGACGGGGCCTGTCACACTCAAAGTTGCTTTCAAGGTCATGAACAAGGTGAGCCTCCTTCTGTGGAGCTTGTCAGCCTTGACTCCAGTGGGGAGGGGGCTGGAACAGCCCTTTCTCCTCCCTTGTCTTGGAAGGCAGACCCAGGCGACCCCGGCCCACAGGGCAGGTGACATGCTGCAGGATACTCGGCGTGCTCTGCCAGACAGTCCCGGCTTCGTAGAGACTCCTCTCTTCGAGGTGAACTGCCCATCTGGGGCAAAGCCCAGCTTTGTCACCCACTTTGTCACCCACTCAGTGAGTTTCTGAGGAGTCAGCACTTTCAGGAGAGGCTTGTGCCCCAATTCAGTGCTTTTGGGATTTCGGTCCTCCCCTCCCTGGAATACAGTGCTCGCTGGTTCAGTGGAAGCCTCAGGTGCTGAAAACCTGTCACGTTTTCTTCAGTGGCTGCTCTGCTGGGACCATGGTGAAGAAGGAGAGAACCGTTCCAGTGAGGGGACATCCAGGTCCGGGCTGTCAGTGAACTTGAACCCTGCCCAATGGTCGTATCTGGGAGATGAGCCCCCCTGGGTATTCCGGCCTCAAAGAGCCCTGGGGCCAGGGCGGTGGGTGCCACGTGGACAGAGCAGTGGTCGCACAGAGCTCGGACTGCGGAGCATTTCCGCCCTCCGCCCCTGGTCATTTCTCTGTCCTCCTAACAGCCCTGCAGAGAGGCAGGGGTCAGGTTCCGAAGTTCACACGGGCGCAAGGTCAGACTCAGCAAGACTAGGCATGTTTCACTCCACCGAGAAATTCGGGGGCTGGAGCTGAAACCTCAGACTGTCTGTCTGTCTCCAAAGGCCTGGTTTTTATAACAAGCAGGCGGTAGCAGGTGCAGGGTGTTGGGGATTAAAATTTGTGTTGGTGTTGGGGATTAAAATTTGTGTTGTTCTCTGTTTTTCTCATCTATCAACCACCTACCCAGCTACCCGCTGGAAAACAGCGAGGCCCAGCTGTGGGCAGCTGATGTCCTCTCCGCTGAGGGAGAGAAGGGAAGGCGAGGGACACCTCTGACCCGCACAGGCTCTGGGAGAACAGCCGCTCTATAGGGGAGGACCTCGGAGCGCTCAGCAAGGTTCAGTAGCTTGCCCAAGGTCACACATTCTCTCAGAGCCAGGGCTGGGGTTCGTACCAGCTGCCTGATTTGGAAATCTTCACCTTACTGCTCCTGGGGCTATTACGAGTATTAAACAAAATCAAATAGACAAAGTGCTTAAATGGGGACCGATGAGGGGCAGGAGATGAAAAACATTTTAAAAGCACTTAACACACAGCCTAGACCTGGGTGAGAACTCTGTGTGTCAGTCCCTTTGACTCTGTAAGATAAAACAGTGCTCTCACCTGGGGAGAGGAGGCATGCCTTCCCACCAGGAGAACCAGCACCACAGATATGGATACAAAGACAGAGATGGACATGCTGTTAGACAGATAGATGGACAGGAGGGTGGCACCAAAACCCCCATAATTATCTTCCGGAGAGTGGGCCCCTTGTAGTGCAGGCTTTCCCCGCTAGGTGAGTGTTCTAGGAACCCATCTGTATCAGTGCACCAGTTGGTGTTGTTGTGAGAGGCTGCGTTCAGCTTCCGTGAATTTTTTTGAAGATTCTTTCAGTGCATTTGCCCATTTCATGGTGGGTGATTTACGAGCCCGCCCACGCTGCACTGGGCATTCAGCAGTTTTTACCCAAAAACGGCATGACCCCCGTGCCCTACCCTCCCTATTCACCTGATCTCGCCCCGAGCGACTTCTTTTTTGCTTCCCCGGATGAAAAAATTCCTCAAAGGGAAACATTTTGCTGATGTGGAAGAGGTGAAACAAAAGATGGCAGAAGCACTAAAAAGCATCAAAATCTACGAGTTCAAAAACTGTTTTGAGCCGTGGAAAAACGCCTCGATAGGTGTATTGCATCAAAGGGAGAGTACTTTGAAGGTGACTGAAGTTTAAACGTGCAAGAATAAATACACAATTTCTTGTAAATGGATTCTGGGTTTGTTGGGTGCCCCACGCACAGACACATGAAAGGTGGTGTATGTACAACCAGTGCCTTAGCATGGGAGCGTTAGGAACTGAGGAGGGCCCTTGCTCCCTCAGGAGGTGGCTGGGTGAGCTTGGAAAAATCTCTGCACTTCTCTCTGCCTGGGTTTTCTCACCTGGCTTATCTAGGACCTGGAATAGGCTCAAGGACATAGCGTCTTGGAAGGGAACTTGGAGGTCTCATACCCCACCCCCTTCATGGGGAAACTGTGTCCGGAGAAATAAAATGACTTGTCCAAATCACACAGCTGCTTTTAGTGGCCAAGACCAGGAGAATACGAGGAGCACGTCTCCAGGCTTGGCTCTTCCGGCCCCAGTGAGAAATTCCAGCCCTTACAAGCTGTGAGTTTTGGAGCACATGGTGCTCCAAACATGGTGGGAGGGACTGGGAGAAGGGAAGAGGGGTTTTTGTCCTTTTGTTCCCCATGGAAGCAGCCCCGCCAAGTAAAGGTGGCACAAGGAAGAGTGTGCAGCACAAGGAAGAGTGTGCAGGCACTGGAAGGGGCCCTCTGCCTGTGGGTGGAGGGCCTGCACGAATGATTCAGGGCCCTCCGGGCGTCTCTGTGGGGGAAGAGGCTCCCAGGGTGCTCTATGTGGGCATGGAAGACGGAGTCGCCTGCACCATCCCCCACCCCCCGCCCTCCCCCCTCCAGAAATGTGCCTGGAGCAGATTATGCTGATTGGCCCTCCTCTCATTGCCCCAGTCAGGCCCTGAGGGCTGCCACGGTGGCCTGGGGTGGACGTTTAGTTTGTTCCCTGCATTTCTGGCCTTTGGGGCACATTCATCAGGTCCAGCTGCTCATTCTATAGGCAGGAACTGAGGGCAGGGTGGCAGGAGGGACCCCCTCCCCGCAAGGCTGTGGCTGAGTGGGGCCTGAACCTCAGACTTCCAAGTGCTCTTTGGATGCAAGGTCTGGTTGCCCCTTGAGTCATGGAATATGTCTGTCTATGTATGTATCTGTCTGTCTCGGTCACCTACTACCCTATTGTGCTTCGCCCTGGGGAAAGACGGAATAAGAAAAGCCCCTTTGTGAGAGTACTGCACTCTTTTCACCCTTGTCTTCTTCTCTTCTTCACTTCCTTTTTTCCCATTTACTCTAAATATGTGCTGGGCCATTTCTGACATGCTCCCCTTCCCAATACCTTATTCCTACTGGCAACGAGGGGTACAAAATCCAAAACCCCTCTCTCCTTGGCTACCCAGTAAGCTCCTGGTCATCTTGCAAATACAGAATAAATATCACCTCTTTCAGGAAGCCTTCCCTGACTTCCTTAAGCAGAAATAATTGCCTCTCCCCCGCTTTTGTGTTCCATCAGCACCACTAATCTCACTGTCACAGCACTCACTGTTTCACTTGCTTAAGTTGGAGGTGGGCAAACTTTCACTGTGAAAGGCCACACGGAAAACGTTTTTCAGCCTCTGTTGCCAGCACTCAGCTCTGCCATCATGGCACAAAAGCACTGTAGACGACACGCAAATGGATGAGCACAGCTGTGTTCCAATAAAACTTTATTTATGGGTGCTGAGATTTGAGTTTCATTTCATTTTCTACATCTTACAAAATGCTATGCTTTGCTCCCCCCAACCATTTCAAAAAGTGAAAACCACCCCTAGCCTGTGGGCTGGGCACACACAGGCTGCAGCCGGATCTGGCCCTCGAGGGCGGTGCGCGGACCCCTGGGTTGAATGCTTGCTCTCCTTGCCTGGCCGTGCACAAAAGCTAGACCTCGGTCATCTCCGCATCCCCAGAGCTTGCCGGTTGAATGAATGAATCTGGCGATTTACATTAAACACACCCGCACAGAATCATCGTGGCGTGGCTAACTCCTTCAACAGTCCCTGGAGGGAGGGAGACGGGACGGGTGTGATTGTTTCACACAGAGGCACACGGGGGCTGTAGGACTGGTGTCCTGGAGGAACCTTGGGCCTTCTGGTCCCCACTCCGGTGGGGCAGTTGCTGTGTCAGGTCCTGGGGCGCTGCTCTGGTGGCTGCGTCCTCCTCAGCCGCCAGGCCATCTCTAAGGAGCTGGGCCTGCAGGGTGGCCCCACTGCTGGGTGCGGTAGAAGCCATCGAGGAGCACGCCTCTCAGCTGTGGAAACAGAGGCAGCCTGGCGCCCGCCTGGGCAAGAGGCCTGTGTCAGGACGGTTTGGATTCCTTCCGCCTCCCTGGCGTTGTGCGGCCCGTCTGTTCTGCTGAGGGGGAATTGTTACACAGAGCTAAAATTAGATGTTTTGTTTGAATTATGTTAATTCAACTTAATTGCTGGGGAATGTCACTGTTCTTCAGAAATCCCCGAGCTCTGGGGGCCTGGGTGAATAATGATCCCCCCTTAGACTTGTGCCTTGCCCCCCATCCGGGCAATTCCACCTTCACTGACTCGTTTGATCTCTCAGGACAGACTCGGGAGGACAGCAGCCCGGAGACTCGATCCCCTTTCTCCTGGATGAGGAAGC
Organism: Phyllostomus discolor; assembly: GCF_004126475.2. Lineage (NCBI taxonomy): Eukaryota > Metazoa > Chordata > Mammalia > Chiroptera > Phyllostomidae > Phyllostomus > Phyllostomus discolor. Next base: position 69,934,540 of record NC_040913.2, read on the forward strand.
CGAGGCCTGGGTGCCGCGATCACATTCCCCAGGTCACGGGTCTGCTTCTAGCTGATTTCCCTTCTGCTAGTGCCGTCGTTTAGAAACTCTTGCCCTCTCCCTGTTTGTCTGAGCTGTGGGCAAGGCTGGCGCCGTGCGCAGGCACAGGATCCTCCCCTTAGAAGGGCTCTGAGCTTATTCAGTGCCCCGCTGTGGCCATTTTGAAATTACCCATCATTTTCAAACAGAGGACCCCGAGTTTTCACTCCGTGCTGGGCCGTGCAAATTGCGTAGCCCGTCCTGGCCCTCAGGTTGTCTTCATGGACTGGCGCTTGTGTTTTTCTGTCCATTTAACCCTGGGCGTGATTTGATCTTGGGCGTGGCAGCTGGGATGTCCAGAGGAGCTTCTTTTTGTGAACAACTCCCTCCAAACCTGTCTAAAGGTGAGAGTCCCGCGTGGCTTCTGGAGAGAAGGCCAGCAGGTCAGCCTCCAGCTCCTCTTCCTCCAGCGGCTCAGGTGCACTGCCAGGAGCAGGCAGTGCTGCCTCTCGGTGACCCCGTCCCTGCCCCAGCCTAGCGTTCACGGGTCAGAACAGTGCGTGAGTGTTTCTGCAGCGGGGCCTGGCTCTCCTGACCTCTGCTGTGCCTGGTGATTTTTTTCCTGGGCTCCTTCTGTGACAGGGTGGAGTTCCGTAACGTATTTTTGTTTCCTAAAAAGTTGGACACAGAAACGGTTTTGATTTGCTAATTTGCAAATACAAGCCTTACCACTAAATCACATTTCAGTTTACATTGATCGAATGACCTTTAATTGAAAAGAAAAATTCCGTGAAACCTTTCCCCAATCCCTGATGGATTGTTCCTGTGAATATAAATGTGTAGAATTTCTTGGGAAACTTAAAAGTGGTACAGGAGTTGAGAGACTTCCATTGCCCACAGATCTGTCATGTTGGTTTGTTAACAAAATCCATCAATGCGATGAGGATTGGAGGTTTACTTTTGCACCTTCAGCGTTCGGGTTGGAGGTCAGGTCTCTCGGTGTAGAAGAAAGCATGGCAGGTTTTGGCGTTGCGTAGACAGACCTTGGCTGGGATCTGAGCTATACCATGTGCTGGTTTGGCTCCTCTGAGCCTCAGTTTTCTTACCTGTAAAATAGGCCATCTGTCCCTCCTCACCTCTGCTTGTGCCTGGAAGTTGAAAAGAAATGTTAAATGTGTGTCTGTCCCCTCTGCCGTGCATACTCGATATGAACCCCTTTCTGGGGTGGGGTTGGGGTGCTGAGTGACCAGCATTAGCATGAGGACGAGGACAGGCAGCTGGGGTGGGGGCGCTGTGGGGTGTGGCACCACCCAGAGCCGTTGTGGTGGCTGTTCATGCAGGGTGGCCGCGCTGGCGGACCTGCAGGCGTATGGGAACCGCCAATGGGATCAGGGTCTTCCCTGGGTGCTTGCAGACACACCAAGACCAGGGGCTGGACTGGGGAGGCCACTCGCAGCCTGTGGGGAGAATAAAGGATGGGCTTCTGGATCTGGGCGGCAAGCGTCAGGTAAGGGCGGTAGCTCGGGGGGACCCCTGAGGGCCCAGGGTGGGCCAGATGGAGCAAGCGTGGGTGTGTGTGCCCGCAGTGTGGTGCCTCAAGGGGGAGCCTGGGCTGCAACCGAGTGTTGAAAGCCAAGCAGGTGCCCTTGGGCCTCCCTTCTCTTGCCCAGCAGCCTCTCCACCCTGGGGACCTGCAACGTTAGACTATCTAAAAACACAGCAAAAAGAACAAAAAAAGATGTTGCTGTCCCTCTGAGAGAAAGGGCCCCCACGGGAACTGGGGACATGGGGAATCAGTCATCCACACCGGAACCCCTAGGCTTTCCTGCCTGGGGCCGGGATACCCACCTGCTTAGGAAGAGAGGTCGGTGGGCAGCTACTCATTCAACCAGAAGCTGGTCTGGCACAACAGACCAATTGAACTAGACTTTGGAAGTGTCTCCCTACTATGTGTACAGATGGGTCTGGCTGTGGAACCTTGACATTGAACCTGGGTGGCCCGTTGGAGAGAGCTGGGATTTGGAGTTGGATGGATTTGGGGTGAAGTCAAGGCTCTACCTGGCCAAGTCATGTGTAGCCTTTCTCTTTCCACCTGTGAGTTCTCCAGTATCAGTGTTGAGGTGCTGCATCAGACTCATAGTATGGAGATGGCTGTGGTCACCCTCTCCAGGACTTCTGGACACCTGGAGCTGAGGATTCTGCCTCCATCCATGCCCACCCATGCTGTGCACCACTGCCCTCCCTCCTCCCTGCCCCAGATCCTTAAACGGTGAACCACTGCTGCCTGCCCCTGGGCTGGGACCTGAGTGCTGGAGCCTAGCTCGGCTGACCCTGTGCACCAAGGGGCTGCAGAGCCCTTGTTTCTGGAGGGCAGGATAGGGGGGCTTGTGGCTGAGAATAGGGGGAGAAGGAGGAGGGGGGCCTGGTCATCCCCATGCCCCTTCCAGACCAGCTCTGGGCCCTCCCGAGTCTACCATCCTAAGCTCCGTAAATGGATGGGAGCAGAGTGTCTTGAGGGTCTGCCTCAGGGATGAAAGGCGTCTCCTGTTGGACCAGGCAGACTCCCACTGCCTCTTCCGAGAACCTTGCAGGGGCGGAGCTTTTGGTCTCAAGTTAGACACCTATTAAATGCAAGTGGCTGGAGGCATAGCCCCAGGGAGGGCCAGTCACTGGGAAAATGGGAAGATTAAGAGCAGGAAGTCCGGCGTGGAGGGGAAGCAGAGTGAAATGAGGCCAGAGCTCAGGAAGCGAAATTCTCAGTTGTAAATTTTTTCTCTGTCAGTGCTGAGGAGCCGACAGCTGCAAGGGAGGCACCCTTAGGCCCCTGTTTATGGCCCAGCCGGCTCCTTGTTAGCACACTCTGCTCGGAGATACGGAGAAAAGCAGAGGGACCTCTCCTGGGCCTCCTGCCCCTCTGCCCCGCTCACTGAGAGAGATGGGTGTTGACCCGTCACCACGGCAGGCCTGCTGGGGGGCCTGGTGGGCACGTGCCCCAGCGGGTGTGCCGCAGAGATGAGCAGGCAGACTTTAGGAAACTATTACTTTGGTAAGCAGTTCTTACCATACCTGCGCCCCCTACAACCTTTTAAGTGAGTAGAAATTTAATTTAGTAGAAACAAATGATGATGGAGATGAAAAAAACAAGATCTGAAATAGAGGCGTGTCCAAGATCCTGCTGGTTCTGGAGAAGTGGCGGGGGGCCCTCTCTGAAGGGGGCGCCCAGATGCTCCGTGTCTGCAGCAGCTGCAGTCGCCGGGCAGGCCATTCCTGTGTCTCTTCCACCCGAACGCAGCCTCTGTCCCCCTGCTGCAGGATGTCCGGAAACCTGGGCTCTGTCAAGGCCTAACTTCGCTAAGGGTGTCTTAGTACTCACGAGCCCACCTGTGTTTGTGTGCGTGCGTGTGTGTTGTGTGTTGTGTGTGCATGTGCAGGTGTGTGTGTGCAGGGTTAGGTGCTGGTGTTCAGCTTGCCTGCATCTGTTCAGCTCCTGCAGTCACACGCCCAGCCGAGGCCCAGGCAGGGGCACTGCTGCTGCTGTGCTGGCTGCCGGAGTCCCCTAAGAACACACGAGCGCTCCAGGAAGGGGTGGCTGCATGTCCAGGGTCTCAGAGGCCTCCCCCCCATTCCGAAGCAGGCTCCGTTCCAGAACTGCCCAGTCTGGTGGCAGCCCCTCACACCCCTAGAAATAACCGTGAACCTCAGTCTGCCATTTGCTGGTTTACAAAGAGCTCTGGTCTGTATTCTCCTATTTAACTTAATCCTTAAAGGGCACTGTGACTCCCCTTGAGGCGTAGGTTATCTTGGATATAAACCCCACTTTCGTCACTGGTACCCACGAACCAATGAACTGCGTTAGGCCTCAGTTTCTTGTCTGTAAAATGGGGATGAGACTATATGGATACCTGTCTCATGGGGTTATTGTGGGGGTGAAGTGAGATCATGAGTGCAATTTGCCTGGTTCGTGGTACGTGCTCAGAATGTAACTCGAGGACACTGCTGTTACCTTCTTCATTGGACAAACAAGGAAAACGAGTCCCGGGAGAGACGCTGTCCCAGAGGGACGGTGGTGTTGTCGTGCTGTGACGGATCAAATACGACTTTAAAAAGCATTCTTCTGAGAGGCGTTCAAAACACGGTTAGAGATAAAGATATTAAATGAAACTTGGAGGCAATGGGGAAAAATTTAGTCACCTGTTTCTTTACAGGCGAAATCAATCAAATCTTTTAAATAGAACAGGGATTTTTTTTTTCTCCTTAAGAAGATGAGCCATAGCGGGAGGGAGAGAGCACTCAGGTAGGATGAGCCACTGCAGAAAACAACGTTGTTTTTGCAGGTTGATGCCTGCGGGCCTCTGCCCTCTGTAGTGTGCTCGCTTTTTCCTCAGCGGAAACGGTTTGGGAGTTTAACGCTGCTTCCATAAACCCTGCTACTGGTGGTTCTGCCGCAGACACCCCTGCCTTTGTCACCAGAGATGCGGGCCCTGCCAGCCCCTGGGGTCCGTCACGGTGCTGGGGGTGCTCTGCGGCTTGGGGATCTCAGCCAGCGTTTCTCAGGTCGGGGTGATGGGAAGCCAAGGTGGAAGGGAGGTCACCCCAGGGGAAGACCTGGGCAAACTCTCAGCTCAGGCTTTATTAAACCCTTCTGCAGATATATTACCTTTTTTTTTTTTAACCTTCACCTCCTTTTATAACCCAGGTTGAGGATTAAAAAGCGAGTGTCTCCATCTTACTCGACACACACCCCAGAGGCACCGATCACACATCCACAGCTGGACATGCCCCTGTGGCTGTCAGGTCTGTGCCTCTGGACCTTTGCTCTCCTTGTCACCATCGCTGTTGCCTGGAATAACCCTCCGGGAATGTAACTTAGCCTGTAGGGAAAGGCTGGGGTTTTAGAATGAGAACTGGATTAGAATCCTGACTTCAGACGACTACCTGTGTGGCTTCTGGCCTGTTACTGAACTTCTCTGCACCCCCGTGTCTCTGAAATGGGGCCACTAGCAGCACTGGAGGCGGCAGTGGGATATCGTGCACAGAGGGCTTGGCCCGGTGCCTGGCACGCAGTGGCAGGTGAGCTCGTGGGCTGGGTGGGTGGGGGATGGACAGAGGGCCGTGTCTGGGCTCCCAGAGGCCAGGCCTCTCGGCTGTGACGGTGCTGCTCTTGGTGCTGTGTCCAAGCTCCGTCTGGGGGTGCTGAAGCCTCCGGGGGTCAGCTTCCTCCCTCTGCAGCACCGGCGAGCTGTCTGAGTCGGAGTCATCTTGCAGCATCCTTCTGCAGGAAGTGTTTGGTATGACTAAGACTACGAATAGCTCGGGCAATGCGAGGCTCATCTGTTTCTGAAATATTAAAAACACTGAAGTGAGTTAGGCTGAGCAAAGTGATGACAGCAGCTTATAAATAATAAATCCATCAGGGGCTGCTAGGGCCCTGTCTCCCGCAGTGTGGGTGCCTCTTCCGGACTCTCCCCTCCCTCACCGCAGGGGCTTCTCCTCCCAGGCCGGGGGAGGGCCTTTCAGTTCTGCTTGCACTGGGCTTTCCAAGGTCTGTGGGCCCTCTGCCAGCACAGCCCCTGCCCGCTTCTCCACGGCAGCTACCGCAGCTCTGGGGAACCTCACAGATCTCAAACCCACGTTTTCTATCAGGGCTCTTACATGCGCGGTGTATTAGCTTGCAGGGGCTGCCACAGCAAAGTACCACAGGCTGGGGGGCTTGAACAACAGAAACCTATCATCTCGCAGCCCTGGAGGCTAGAAGTCCAAGATCAAGGCGTCAGCGGGGCCGGCTCCTCCTGAGGGCTGGGGGAGAATCTGTTCCAGGCCTCTCTCCTGGCTCTGGTGCTTCGCTGGGAGTCTTTGGTCTTCCCTGGCCGCTGGTCGAAGCGGCGCCCTGACCTCTGCCTTCACGTTCACACGGCGTCCTCCCTGTGTGCGCGTCTGTCTCTGTGTCCATATTTCCCTGTGTAGAAAGGACACCCGTCATACTGGGTTAGAGCCCACCTGCATGACCTTATTTTAACTTGATTACCTCTTCGAGGACCCTATTTCCAGATAAGGTCACAGTCCAGGTCCTGGGGCTAGGACTTTACTGTATCTTTTTGGCAGGACAAACGCAATTCAACCCAGAAGTCCAAGCTAAGAACAGTGTTCCCCTGAAACCCTTCACTGTCCTCGGAGAGGGGCTCCAGAATCTCGGACCCTCAGAGCTGGTAGGGCCTCCTTTCATTTACCAAAGACAGCGAGGCTGTGAAAGGGGGCCTGGGGGCGGAAGGCCAGCTGCCTGAGTCCCAGGCCAGTAGGCTCCGCCCTTCCTTTGCCAACACCCCGCTCCACCCCCTTGCTCCGCCCCCTGTGCCCCGCGCCTCTCCTGCTGGAACTGTCAGGTGCCAGCGCTCACATTTGTATGATGGGGGAAGGGAAGGGAAGAAACATTTTGTGTGCTAGGCACTTTCACATCTCATTTAATTTTTATGAGAATGTCTATGGTGGATAGGACCACCCCCATCCCCCACCCTTTTTTAAAGCGGTAAAGTGCACGTAACAGAAGATCCACCCTCGGGACCGTTGTTCAGCGTGCAGCTGGGGGTGTTAGGCGCATCGCCGCCCTGCATCCCCAAAACTCTCTTCACCCCACAGACCGAAACTCTCTCCCCGCTAAACAACCCCTCCCCACTTCTCCGCCCCCAACCCCTTCCGGCCCTGGCAGCCCCTGTTCTACGTTCTGTCCCTGAGACTTTGACTAGTCCATGTGCCTCATGCAAATGGAGTCATACAGTGTTTGTCTTTTAGTGACTGGCATGTTTCAGCATAATTCCCGTGTTCGTCCATGCTGCAGCATGTGTCAGAATGCCATTCTTTTCAAGACGGACTACTGTCCCAGCAATGTACATGTAGGCATGTATGGCATCTCGCTGACCCATTTATCTACTGAAGGACATGGGTTGCTTCCACGTTTACCTACTGTGAATGATGCTTCTGTGAACATTGTGGAAAAATATCTGTTCAAGTCTCTCAATTTTTTTCTAAGTATATGCAGAAGTAGAGTTACTGGATCATGTTGTAATTCTATGTGTAACTTTCTGAGAAGTTTCCGTACTGTTTTCTACAGTGGTTGTACCATTTTGCATTACCACGAGCAGTGCACACAGGTTCCAGTGTTTCCGCGTCCTCGCCAACACTTGTTTTCTCGATAGGAGCCACCTTAATGGGTGTGAGGTGGTATCTCCTTGTAGTTTTGGCTTGCATTTCCCAAATGATTAGTGATGTTGAGCATCGTTTCATGTGCTTATTGGCCACATTTGTGTATCTTCTTTGGAGAAATGTGTATTCAAGTCTCTTGCCAATTTTTTAATTGGTTTATGTGTTGTTTTATTGTTTACTTTCCATCCTCATTTTAAGGGTGAAATCAAGGCTCTGACCAGGTAGATAACTGGCCAAAGATTACACTGCACAGGTGGTGGAAGAGCTGGAATCAGGACTCCAGCTGGTCCCCAGCAACGTGCCTTCGCTTTCTGCCTTCCACCGTGTGCTGCCTTAGAAGTGGCCGCCTGGGTCTAATGATTGGCTGGAAAGAGGGGCAGAGGAGCGAGTCAGATCAGCAGAATTTGTTGAAACATCTACCGTGGATCCAGCCCCTGCCGAGATTCTATGAGGACATCAGGAGGGTGTGTCCGTCCTTCAGTGGCTTCCAATCCACAGAAGGAAGAGAAGATTCATGGCGAATCACAGGACAATAAAGAGTTATATTAAGGTCACCTTGGTCTGAGTGGACAAGCCGTGGTCTTGACTGATGTTCTGGGGAGTGGGTGATGTTGGCAGAGAGCCTCTCGGGTCAGGGCCTGATGGGAGGGGCTTGCCCGGATAGGTAGTAGTCTGGGAGGAGATAGGTGGACTTGCTCTATTGAACATGGGTGCTGCAGAGAGGGCCACTGCTTGGGGACAGTGACTATCTAGAGCATGAGTTTGAGGACAATAGGAGAAAAGGATGGGAAGGGACAGATGGGTCACATGATCATGTGATAGCCGGTGGGGGGGGTGCAGGGAAGGAGCTTGTCCTTGATTCTGGAAGAAGTTTCACCAAGAGCTGGCATGAGCACCACGGGGACGCACGACCTCGGTGCCCTGCTCAGAGGGTCACTGACAGGGCCTCTCATCTGTGGGATGGGCTTGGGCTGCTGCCGCCGAAGCCTCAGGAATCCTTGGCCGGTGTGTGTACCAGGCCCATCCCTGCCCCCAGCCTCTTTTGGCTCAGCTCTGGGTGGGCTCAGGATTTATTTCATTGACTTTCTTTAGAACTTGTGTCTCTTCAGTGTCCCTAAGAAGGGGCCTCCCAGTGGTGCTGTTGCTCAAGGCCATGTGTTTCTCAGGCCTTGACGAGTACCCAGATTTTCTGTGCGGCTCCTTCCATGATCCCTGGGCTAGGGGTTAGCAAGAGACCCCTGGGTAGTGTGGGGACAACAGTCCCCAAGCAGCAGTGGTGAAGGTGTAGGGAATTCTTAGGTTGGGAGTGACACTCATGTCCCAGGTGCCTAGCACAGGGCAAGAATGGTGACTGGGGCTCAGACCATGTGGTCTGAATGAATAAAGGTGAGTGAATGATGGAGAAGGTGTCTCTGCCTTGTTTTCAGAAGGGACTGGGGGTATATTAGCATAAAAATGTGTACCTGTCAAAACCTCTACTTTTTTTTTTAACAGAAACTTCAGCCTGGCTGTTGTTCTTATTATCCCCGAGATCATGTGTTCTCAGGGTCATTTGGTAAAGAATGGCAGGTTTGAGAGGGTGAGGTGACTTCCCTTACCTGGCTGGATCTTCCCCTTTCCCAGACGACCTTTTCACCGGGCACAAGGAGGTGACGCTCTCTCAGGCACCTGTGTTTGTGTTGCTTGCAGGTGGTCTTTGGACCACCCGAACACCAGTTGTAGCTCTGAGTCCTGCCCTCCTCAATCTACTGAATTGGATTCCCTAGGGACAGAACTCCAGAAACTTAAAAATATTTTCTTCTTGAGTGAGTCTTCTGTACAGCAACATTTGAGAGCTACTGTACTAGGAGACCAGCATGATTGCCGAGTTATTGAACATTTGGACTTGTAGCCATTCAGAAAATACCTGTAATTGCTAGCTACCACTGCATGTCAGCTTCTCCTGGGTGCGGTATCACCAGCTCACTGCAAGTCCCCGGGCTGCCCTCCTGCTCGGGGCTGCAGTCCACAGGATGGTCCTTTGCTTCCCCGTGTCAGTGCACAGGGAAACCGTGAAGACGCAGTGTCTGGCCCTGCTGCACAACGACTGATTGGAGATCTCTGATGATGGGGTCCTAGGATCTGCATTTTGAGCAAGATCCCTAATGATTCTTCTGCTCAGTAAAGGTCAAAGTCCACAGTCGTCACCTCCAAGCCTAGGGCCTGAAAAGTGACCCAGAGGTGCTGGGGGCTCCTGCTCGTCTGGAAAAAAGGAGGGACTGGGGGAGTTATCTTGTCCAACCACACAGCCTCAGAGATTAGGGAGAACTCATTCTGTCTCCCTGCTCTGGGTTGGCGATGCTTTTCTCTCCTTTTTCAGCACAAGGGAGATCATTACGGATTGAGCTTGTCCCGTGTGTCTGTTGTTCTTGTGCTAAGCACTTCGCTCCTCTCGGCTCCTGTAATATCTCTGATGAATGTGAAAGGCTTTTAGGTGACTGTTTCCCCTGCCCCTTTCTGATTAGGACCTGCTTTACCTGGGCGCTGAAACCCTGGCCATTCCTCTTCTTTCTTCCCTCCCCCAGCCTCACCTTCTTTACTCCTTTCCCTTTCCTGTTCCTTAAACATGGCTTGGGCGATATGGCTGCCGTCTGAAACTCTGGCAGGCCACCATAATCTTTTGTTCCAGGGACTCTGCTCCTCTGCCTCCCCCCGCCCCCTCCCACTTTCTAAGCTCTTTAAAAAAGATTTTGAACAGAACGTTTTTGACGCAGCATTTCCTCATCCCAGGCTTCAGGGAGGTTTGTAAATAATGAATCAGACCAGGGTCAGTACCTGATGGCGAATGATTTAAAATTCCTACCAGATGATCTGTTGGAAGAGGTCCGAGGGCACAGTTCTTAATTATTCACAAGATATATAAAGTTATAAAGCATTCACGAGATGGTAATAAATGTTGTGACTATTTCTGTTGGGATTTCATACACCGTCTGGGACCTGCATTCAGGCCTCGCACTTCCCGAAGGTCCCCCGGAGGACACGCTCAGCCAGAATAACTGCACATCGTCATCTTGGTGCAGTGGGTCTGAGCTGGGACCGATTTTGGCCCCCACACGCCAGGGGACATTGGGAAAATTCTAGAAACATTTAGGTGGTTGCAGCTGGGAGGAAGGAAGCTGCCGGCATCCAGTGGGGAGAGGCCAGCGATGCTGCTAAGCACCCTTCAGAGCCCAGCCCAGCCCAGCCCAGCCCTTCCCACGCGACAAAGATTTACCCAGGCCCAGAAGTCAGTAGTGCTGGCTCGGAGAAGTTCTGTCTTAGTGCCACTGCCAATCGGGTTGCCACCAAAACTCGCTTTAGAAGGATCGTTCGTCCTTCCACAAGTATGTGCAGAGATTCAACTGTGTGCCTGACCTAGGCTAAGTACTGGGGACCCAGAAATGAAACACACTGTCATTTCAACAAAGAAACATACAGTTTAGTGTGTGTGTGTGTTTGTGTGGTGGGGGGTGGGGTGGGGGTGCAGTAATGAAAAAGACAACCAGGCAGCAAAGCGATGGAGGAGTGCCGAGCTGCTAGGAGCCCAGAGGAGGACAAAACTAGCCTGGGGCTAGAAAGGCTTCCTTGAGGGGCCACAACAAGAGACTGAGGGGTGGCTGCAGGGCAGGGTCGGGGCTGGGAGCGGGCACTCCAGGTGTGGAGAGCAGCACCTGGAGGGAGGCCAGGGGAGCATGCCTGGGAGCTGTGAGCCATTCCCTGTGGCTGGAATGGAGAGCACCAGGGGCCAGCGTGGAGCTGCCGGGTCCAGAATCCCCCTCCTTCTTCTGAAGCTTTGTCCCGTAAGCCTGGTTTACCGCATTTAAAGAAATTTCTGTTGATGTCACAACACCAGCTAGACACCGTGGGAAACAGGGATGGGCATCCTCCAGTGAGCTCCCCAGTGGCTCATTGATGAGAAAGTGCCTCCTCCCTCGGCAGTATTTCCCCGCTCCTCCCAGTTGCCATCCCCCCAACACTGGGACAAGCCCGTCATAAGACAGGAGGGGAGAGCAGCACTGTCAGCAGTGGGGCAAGCCTGGCACCCCCTCTTGCCTCGGAGACGCTTGTCCTGAGAGGTCTCTTTCTAAGGCCTCTTAATGAGCTTGTAACTGTGTGTACCTTGGCTGCCTCTCTAGGTCTGTTCTCCCCCATGCTTGTAAAAATGATATTTGGATAAAAAGCAGTATGGAGGTTCCTCAGAAATATTAAACAGAATTAGCATATGATCCAGCGATTCCACTTCCTGGTATATAAGATAATTGAAAAGCAGGAACTAGTACAGATGTTGGTACACTCACGCTCACGGCAGCATCATTCACAACGGCCAAGACATGGAAACGGCCCAGGTGACCACTGACAGGTGAGTGGATACAGGAAACATGGCATATCCAAACAGTGGAGTATTGTCCAGCCTTCAAAAGGAGGGACATTCTGGCATGCTGTATGCATGAGCCTCGAGGACATCGTGCTAAGGGACATGAGCTAGTCATAAAGGGACAAACACTGTGTGACCCCACCTACATGAGGTCTAGCTAGAGTGACTCAATTCATGGAAGCAGAAGGTGGAATGGCAGTTGTCGGGGACTGGGCATGGGAGGGACGGGGAGCTGTTGTTTAATGGGTGCCCAGTTCCAGTGTTTCGAGATGAGAAGAATTCTGTGGACAGTGGCGACGGCTGCACGACAATGTGAATGTGCTAATGCCACTGAACTATACCCTCAAATATGGTTAAGGCGGTAAATGTGTTACGCGTTTTTAGCACAATAAAAAAAGCACAACCAATTACACATGGGAAAAGGCATGAAAAAGGCATGGTGTCTTCAGACAAAAGAGAATCCAGGTTATTGCTGGGTGGCCCCGTGCATTTGCATTTGTATATTTTTGTAATGTACGGAAAGAAAGGGTTGGCTCTAGACCCGTCCACCTAAGGGGTGTCAGCAGGGTCCCCTCAAGTTCAATGACACGGGTGCCGCTGTGGAGGAGAGGTGAGCTGAGGGCAGAGAGGTCGATGGTGGTGGGCACGAAGCAGTTCTATGCTGGGGACCCTGGAGACCTGTGAGTGGCACTTCCACATTTGCATTTTAGAAAGCTTTTCTGGGGTGCCTGTGGGCAGTGGCTTTGGAGGCAGGTGCAGGGATTGGGGGGTGTTGAGAGAGTGGTGAGGAGGAGCCCGGAGGCAATTAGGAGGCGATGAAATGATCCTGCTGGGAAACGCCTGAGGGGAGTCGTGGAGGTGGATGGAGAAGAGGGAGTTGGCTTGAGAACTATTTCTGAGGCCCTACACGGGGAGGAGGGGAAGTGGGTAGGCGGCAGCGAGAAAGTTAATGAGTTCCCTCTCAGATGTGTCCAGCCCGAGGTGTCCCAGGGTCATCTGCTCTGGCTGCCAGTGGGGTGTGTGGATTTGGCACCGGAGAGGCAGAGCTGGGCCAGAGGTAGAGCTTGGGGAGGCATCAAAGCACAGAGAGCAGCTAGAGCGGTAAATGGGGAAGTCATTCATTTGTTCACTTCCTGTGCTCACTGAGCTCCCGCTCTGAGTCAAACGCTGTGCTGGCAGGCAGAGCAGGGCCTCACGCACTGTCACTTCGTCGTGTGCTCGGGTGAGATTTGCTGAGTAGTAACTTTCATGGCTCCGGCACCCCACTGGGGATGGAGACCAGGAGGCCCCGCCCCGTCCCAGGCAGGCCCTGCGAAACTCTTGTTTCAAGGATAAGAGTTTCAAGGATACCATCATCTTTAGGTGATTGTTTGGGGTCCCTCCTGGGACTTGTTCAGAGAAGGCAGGCCTGGGGCCCCCGTGGAGTTAACAGAACCCCTGAAAATGTGGGGTTTATAGCAACTTAAATGAGTAGTGGCTCCTTCATAATGTGCGATGTTGTTCCTATAAATGAGCAAACCCCTCCAGGGCTCTTGGCCAAGTCTTTAGTGCTTTAATCTATGGGAGTGAAATCTGCTAACCCCTCACAGTGTTCAGTTGCTTTGAGAGTTTGTCTTTTTGCCAAGACTGAAGAGGAGAGTTTGCCCCAGCTAAAGCTAATTCAGGCACTCTAGTTCTGCATCTACTCTGGACGTGCCAGGCTCTTTGTGCCCTCATTGATACCAGGCTCTTGGAGCCTTTGGGAGGCCAGAGGATCTCAGGAGTGTGGCCCGGATCACGTCTGTAGCCAGTCACGCACTGAGAGCTCGTGGGACAGCCCCAGTGGGGTTGGCAGGAAGGGGGATGCGGATGTAAATCCTCCTTAGAAGGTGAGTGGATGGAGAGAGGCTACCGGCGACCCCTGGGTTCCCTTCTTGTCATCTGTCTTGCCAACACTCCGCCACAGACACGCCTTTCCTGGGGGGATAAGTTGAGAGTGTTTATTAGGAAACAGTATAAAAACCCAGGTGTTTGGCTCAGCTTGGCATGGGGGTGCTGTGGGGCCCTGGAAGAAGGCTGGGGGGTGGTTGTGTGCCGCAGCCACCAGCCCTGGATGGCGCCGCGCACTCCGCCCTCCTGGTGTAACGGCAGGCAGCAGTTATGTTGATGAGGTGGCCAGAGTGATCATTTTCCCCTTCTGATCATTTTCACCCTTTCTGTGCTAAGCTCTCTTCAGGGCTTAATTTTCCTTAAATTCTTCCATTTATTTTATTTATGATGCAATTACGGTAGCAGAAGCGGATGAGGTTTGCTGTTGTTTACAACGCAGCCCCAGTGTGGTTACCAGACAGAATCCTCTGCTCTGGTGTGAGGCAACTTCACAAGGAGCGAGGAGAGGGCCACGGAGGGTTCAGTGGCCCCTTCGATGGTGCGCATGCATGGTCACTAGCCGCTCGCCTCTGCAGGAGAGACTGTGCATGGCCATATGGCCACCGCTAAGTGTCCCCAGCTGAGTAGAAGCTTTTTCATATATAACCCAGTGGGAGAAATCATCTCCCATTCGGCTTCTGGAGGAAATGCTGCCCTTATGTATAAAGAAAGCACATAACGTGAAGCTGACTCGTTCCTGGATTCCTGGCACCTGATGTTACATAATAAGAACAAATGTGAACTGACCTTGTGTGCTTTTTCAGTCCCTAGGCTCACGGGAACAGCCTGACAGACAGACTATTTACCACTGCAGAAGCAGGAGAAATAGGGCCCCAGTTTAGGTCTTACGATTTGTATGATGTTCCCAAGGCACCTTTCTGGCCCTCAGTTGCTTCATCTGCAAAATGGGGCTAACAACACCTCACTGACAAGGGCACTTGGCTCAGAATATTTTTCAAGTAGTGCAGCCAGAGCTCTAACTCATCAAAAACTAAGAGTCTATGAACGTTATAGAAAGCAAACAGTGTATTGATATGCACGGTGTATTCATTATGTATTAATGTGCATAGAAAATGCATGTATTAGCATGCATTAATACAAGAACAAACTACCAAGGAGTCCATATGGTATTATGTCATTTTGGTCAGAAAATAAATATTTGCATACCAAAAACACCTCGCAGGACTATCACCAAGTTGGACACAGTTTAGAATTTACCTTCCACCACCTGGTAAATCTGACCATTTACCAGGTCAGATTATGATTGTTCTAAGAAGGCGTGCTAACAAAGCAAAACCCGGGTGTCCTTTAAGAGTTAGTTAGCAGGGAGAGGCTGAGGAACTCCTTGTCCTGCGGTCCTCCCGGATGCCAGTTCCTGAGCATGTCCCCTGTGCGGCCATCTGTCTGGAGTGCGGGGGCGGCTCCTGCATCCATTTCTGCAGCAGTGCTGGGTGTAGACCTGGCTGTCTCAGGCGCACTCGGTGCGGTCTGGTGGACCAGAAGCACAGGAGACAGAGTCCTGGAGACAGGAAAATCGGGGTGCCGAGTGAGAACTAGCAGCGGAGTGAGCTGGAGCGAGGAGCGATGCCCGGCCAGGCTCTTTCCGTTGCAGCTGAGCTCCAGCATCACGTCACTGAAGTGTGTCCCGTGGTGTCCACCAAAAACACGGCCCAGTTCTTCCCCCAAACAAGTTTGGCATTTTTTTCTTTCCTCTTTGATAGTTTCTTGCTTTTTAAAAAAATCCTTGCCAGAGGATATGTTTGTTGATTTTTGAGAGAGAGGAAGGGAAAGAGGGAGGCAGAGAGAGAGAAACATTATGTTGCCTCCTGGACGCGCCCTGACCGAGGATTGGACTCAGAACCTAGGTGTGCGCCCTGAACAGGAACTGAACCACATCCTTTTGGTGCATGGGATGATGCTTTAGTCAGCTGAGCCATTGGCCAGGGCAGTCTGGCCTTTCTTTACTGCCTGACCTCTCGGTGCCTTCGCTCCGTGCACTGCAAACGTACGATAGTGGTGATATTCGGCTGCATTCCCAAACACTGGCCCCCGTGGAGCTCTGTAAGAATGGAGCATACTAGTTTCTCCAGAATGTACTTTGGGAAATGCTACTCTCTAGGATTATGTAAGACTATAAAACTCTGCATCTTATAAAACATGATCATCAGCTACCACCCTGTTGGAGAGGAGCTTTATCCAGTGCACACAATCATGCTGCTTGGGAGTGAATTCCAGCTGAGGGTTAGTATCTGCCAGTCCGTGTGTGTCTTCCACCAGTCTGTTGCCCAGACCGTCCTTCTCTTCAGCTACATCCAAAAGCCTTGCCTTGCCCTGGCTGGTGTGGCTCAGTGGGTTAGAGTGTCATCCCATAGACTAAAGAGCCACAGGTTTGGTTCCTGGTCAGGGCATACACCAAGTGGTGGGTTCGATCCCCTGTTGAGGTATGTATGAGAAGACAACTAATCGATGTTTCTCGCTCTCTCAAAAAAAAAAAAAAAGCAATGAGTGTCCTCAGGTGAGGATTTAGAAAAAAAGGCCTTCCCTCCTATTGATTTTCCTGCCAAGCTACGGTTCAGGGACCTTGCCAGTGTTCTGATACTTATACCGGGGTTCTAGGATGAGGCATTTCTGTGGTAGTTAAAACAGCCGAGGGGTGTGGAAGCAGCAACTGCTCTCTCCACAAACTGCTCGAGACTATTTGACTTGTTTTGTTTATATGACCTTAGATGTTGCTCTGAGAAGAGATGCTGCTTTACCCCTGCCCTGGGGGTCTCGTTTGGCCCCCAAAGCAGCCCTGAGGACCCCCTCCTAGAGCATGGCCTCATTTCCTTGCAGACTCCTTCATGTACTTTACATGCCTGGAACTTGGGAGAAATGCCTATGTTAAAAACAGCAATTCCCGTTGAATTACCTGTTCGGTTCCAGGCACTGTCCTGTGCCCGTGCCCTCCATGAGTCCTCACAATGGTCATGTGAGATGGGTACTTTTATTACTCCCATGTTGCAGATGAGGAACCTGAGGTTCAGAGAGGTTAAGTGACCTGCTCATGTCACACTGCTAGAGTTTCCATCCACAGCCCACAGCCCTGTGCAAAGCCCTCAGCATCCCGGTGTCCTGTGAGTGCGTTCTTCAGGGCTCATCATTTTATCCTGCTGCGGTTTTACGAAGGGTGTTAGAGTTGGCCTTGACTGTTCCTTGGATGGGGCTGGTCTGGCTCGTTTATAGATTGGGGTGCGTTTGCCCATGAACCCCAGCAATGGAGCTTGCCTAGGCCACCGAGAGACTGCACCGCTTGCTCCGAGGCAGCAGGCAGGCGCAGCAGGACTCTCCGGCACATGGCATAAATCTTGAGCTATTCTTGGCTTGCAAAGACGAGACTTTAATGATCTGGCTCCTCTGGGCTTTGGAGGCTTAGCAGAATTTTAAAGTGTCCATCTAGAATTAGGTCCCCCTTCGCCGTCCCAGTTGTCTCCTCCCTCTTTGATGTCATAAATGTTTGAGCAGGTTCTGTCTGTATCTGCCTCGTCTTGTTTGCTGATGGTGGGTGTCAGAAGAGAGATGTACTTGTTCCAGGTCCTTCTCTCTGACCATGTCTCCCTCCTCATTTGCCCTTCTTTAGTGACATTGAACCCTTGGTGGCAGAGGTCAGACAGAGGCAACTCTCTTGAGAATCTGGACTGGGACAGATAGATTCTTCTAGTGGATTGGGGCCAGAGTCACCTGTCAGGCTGCCCTTTGCTGTGGCCCCTGCTGAGCCCCTGCTTGGACTTGTCACGCTCCATCCAGTCAGTCCCCTGGGGGTCGGGAGATGCACAGTTCGTCGCCCCGTGCTTGAGACACTGCACCGATAGTTTCATTCCTGGCAACATTAGCCAAAGAGGAAATCAACCAATCAGTAAGTGTTTATTGAGCACATAATCTATAACTGTCAAAAAAAGTAGCCACTAAAGCAATATGGATTTAAGAAACTCAGGTCTTGTTAGAGGGCCAAGCCTGGGAACATTCCTGTAGGTGCTGTTTGGGTCACTGGCTTCCCCACTCAGCCCGAGGGAGCTGGCTTTCCCATGGTGCGCCCCTGCCTGCTCTGTATTCCAGGTTCTCGTGGTGCACCCTGGAGCCTCGAGACCCCCATGTGGGACCACCCAGGCCTGCCCTCTGCAGGTGAATATCCCCTAGGATTCAATGTCGTCGGTTCCCTGTGCAGTGTCCTTCTGCCCTAAGGCACCATCTCTGAGCGTGGCGGTGTCACTGATGGCCGTGGCCAGGCTGAGTCCCCTCGCAGTCCCCACCTGCATTCTGGTTCCGGGTTCTCTCCGTTCTTCAATGCCCGTCACCTGGCCCACTCTGGAAGCCCCCTCCACTCAACCATACCCCGCACGGTCATGAGAATGGCTGTACGGTGTTCAGTGCTCTGTAAACCGTGCTGTATGCAAGGTATTTTACATAAGCATGTTACTTAATCCACACAACAGCCCTGTGAAGTAGGTTTTATTGTTGCCGTTCTTTGTTTTTTTCAGACAAGGAGGCTCGGATGAACTTGCCCTGTGTTTCACAGAGGATAAATAGAAGGACCAGGATTCAAAGCTAGGTCTGCCTGACTTCTGAGCCCAGACTTAACCCCTGAGGCCCCATGTGTCCCTCACCGTCCCCCCACACTGTCCGAGTGGCTGACCTGGCACTTAGTATCCATGACCTGTGTCATTACTGTTTTTCTGTAGGGCTATGCTCATTTCTCCAATGGGACTCCAAACAACTTGAATGTCCCCGGTACTTCCCCGCCGTGGCTCACATGTGGAAAGAAATGCCAAACGAATGTTTCCTGATAGACGATGAGAGTGTTACTCCTTTGGCCTAAGCAGACTTTGAACAGAGCCCATCAATGTTTTAACACAAAGGGATGAGTTAAAAAGGGGATTCAAAGTACTTAAAGGTAAGACACTTGCTTGGGGAGTTTGTCAGTTGTCATCAAGGGAAAGGAAAACAAGGACAGACATGGAGGTGATATTTATGAAACACCAAGGCACAGTAGTAGCACATTACGTATGAGGCATACATAGTAGTCACTTTTCATGCATCGTCTGAAAACCCTATGAAGTAGTATTATCTTTCCTATTTTGCAGATGGGAAAATGAGACTCAGAGAGATTAAGTGGCTTGTCAAGGACACAGAGCTATTAAATGGGTGGGGACTCAGACCCGGGTTTTTGTGATCATAATGCATGTAGCTGCCACTTTGCGTGAGGCCTCTCCTGACTAATTTCTAAGCCATGTTTCGGCAAATGATCTAAAATGAGTCTTGTGGGTGTTAACATTAGAGGAGGGATAGTCATGCTTAGAAGACCAGAGCAAAGGCTTTAAGCTTGTGTTTCTATGAGAGCTTATTAACCTAAGATGTCTGGACCCTAGAGATGCTGCAAATAGCTCCCAGGAAGGCCCCTTGACATTGAAGGCGAGCAAGAAGTGTGTTTGAGGTAGACTTGTGCCTGGGAGACGGACAGGGGCCATAGCTTCCCTTGGTTCCTTGGAAGTGTTCATTGACTCAAAAAAAAAAAAAAGGGTAAGGGCTTCCTGTTTGGAGGGACAGAAGACAGATTCCTAAAGGACATCTCACCCATGCACTTGTGATGGAGGAGACTTTGTCCTGAGTTGTTGACGTGAGAACTTCACGCGCCTTCAGGAGGGACTCAGCCAGAAGATCTCTGGAGCTCCAGATTCAGAATGTCATGGCTCTGAATCCACGGGGACTGCAGTCTGCAGGCCCGGCCCACAGCAGGTGATGAATTGGATGTGACAGAAGGTGGAAGGTACGGGCGCCAGGAGCTGGAGGATTGTTCACTTGGCAAGGGCAGGTCCTGAGTGAAGTGCTGCCCTCTGGGGTTAATGCATTCCGGCATTCTGCTGATGCCAGGGGAAAGGAGGAGGGGGACGCGTCCAGGCTGCAGAATGCACGGAGAGCAAAATCCAGATTTAGATAATCCACAGGGTTGTTGTGCTCATTTTTATAAAAATAGGGCCAATTATCTTGGGTAGGCAGAGACCTTTTTTCCCCCTGATTTCTTTGACTAAGAATGATTTGATTTTCATCGTGGTTGAAAAACAAACACAGCGGGCAAGGTGCATCTGTTGGTGCCTCCATACGGAAAGAGGCTTCTGTAATCGCGCTGGACTGTGAGAAACGCCCTAAGCATGACCCAGTGATCCGAAATGCTGACCGAAGGAGGACGGGTGGCTCCTGTGCAGTGCGCTTTGCCGTGTATGTCTTCCCTCCACTCCAGCACATTCTAAAAGGGAGGGCTCCTCTTGGGTCTGCTGCCCACCTTCTCCATTGGAAAGCGAATGAGCCTAGAGATGACCTGAATTCCAGTTGGTCCACCTGGTTGTGATCTGGATCACTTAACATTTTTTTGTCCCATCACCACGCATCTCATGTATTCTGTTGCCTATCTGTGTATCTATCTGTCCACCCACCCACCTACCTGCCCACCCACCTACCTTTCACCCGTTGGGCTAGCACTTCCTGAGTGTCAGGAGTGTCAGCTATTCACTGGCACTGCAGTTGGGAATACAGAGATCAATGAAATAGTCTCCGAGCTCTAGATACTAGGACAGTACTTCTCAGTGTTCACATGCACACGGATACCCAATAATCTTGCTTGTTAAAATGTAGATTCTGAGTTGCAGTTCTAAGGCAGGGCCCAGAGTTCTGCATTTCTAAAATGCCCCCAGGTGGTGCCGACGCTGCTGGCCCAAAGGCCGCACTTAGGAACGAGTGGCTCCATCCTCTTGGCATCAGCGTGAGGGTCCAGCGGTTCGTGTGTGTGCAGGTGCTTTAGGAAAGCAGAGGTACTTGTCAAGTAGAAGATTTGTTCCTGCAATGCGGCCTTTCTGAGTCTCCAGACCATCAGGTAACGCAGATGGTTTCTGTTGGGAGTGTTATTGGGCCTCCCTGTTGGCTCAGTGGCATTGGGGCCCAAGCTGAGCTGCGTGGATACCAGCAGATTCAAGCTGTAATCTGTATTCAAAGTTAGGTCAGGCCGTTACAGAAACTAAGGCCCCCACTTCCCCTCCTATTTCAAGGGAGTTTCTCTAAGAAAGATGTTCCCTTTCTCCTGAGATTGCCCAGAGTAGTGACCCTCTGTAGGGAGATGTGGTTTCTCCACTTAACTAATTTGCAAGATTGGAAGCCATAATAAATAGCCAAGTATTTAAGATTAATTAGCAAGTAAATACTATGTTAGCCTGATAAGGGGAAAGCACTTCTGTCTTCTGTGAGAAAATGGTCGTGATATATACCATGTGTGGGGTGCACACGGTGGCCCCTTACCAGCCAGACAGTGTGAGTCCGTGGGAAGGTGACCCCTGGGAAGCTGCCGCTGTGCTGTTCTCGGTGGCTGTTGTTACAAGGTGGTGAGGGTGGGTGTGAGGGGACTCGGTGTAGAGGAGGCGAAAAGCAGTTTATTCTAGTCTTATCTTTTTGCCATCTTTAAGATATAACATTTAAAATAAATTTGATTGTTAAGAGGAGCAGTACATCGATAGAGCCTAGAGCAAAATCGATAACAGAATTTCAAGTTGAAAAATTACCCAGAGGGAGAAAAACAAGGTGTTTAGACCCCAGAAGAAGGGAAAGTCTAAAATATATTTCATTGATCTTGTCAGAGCATTTTTAAATTTGCTCTTTTTGCCTCCCTATTTTGCCTTTGCACTGCAGAAATTCAAGAAGTTTATTTGAAGATTGCGCTAAAGTCACATTGTAAGCAAAGTTGCCAGGACATTTTTGTAGAGTGAATTATTTTCCAGCAAGCCCTGACTCTCTTTGGCATGTCAGTATCAGGAGAAAAGCCAGGAGAAAGAACTATTTTGTTCTCTTATAAATTGACAATAGTCAGGTTCCTGAAAAGTTGAGTGTCAAATGAATTTTGTAAATTGCGTCTTATTTTCCAGTGCACTAGGGGAATCCCATAAAAACAAAGAAGACTTGGTTAAGGGAGTATTTCCCTTCTCTCTTGTTTTGCTGTTTATTTTATCTTTCTAAGTCTGGATTTTTGTGTATTTTTGCCCGCTTGAAGCAGGGACCACCTGTGGATGAAGGGTAGAGAGGGCAGGATACTGTCCCAACCACAGTCGGGGGTGCAGGCAGAGTGCTGGGAGAACATTCCAGAGTCAGGCCAGACACAGGAAGCCTTGGAAGAGCCTTCTTCGCAGAGACCTTCAGGAATGGGCAAATCTGATGTGTTACTGTGGCTGGGCACGCGGATGGGACGGATCGTGGCTTCGGGGCCAGACTGACTGGGTTTGGCTCCCCCCGACTCGATCGCCCATCAGCCGTGTCCTCCGAGAGAAAGCACCAGACCTCAGTGCGCCGCAGTCCCTCCACTCAGGGATAACTCTGAGGCTGTTTCCCTTGGAAGCTGCTTCCGGGATGAAAAGAGGCTGTGCCAGGCAGATGGCAGGTGTTCAGTCACTGGTAGCCACAGTCAGTGAGGGGCAGGGGTCCTTGAGTGTGGAGCCCCTTGACCAAACTGGAATGTCCTGTGGTTTCTCATAATCAATTAGCAGATGCAAGTGGTGACCTCAGAATGTCACAGTTGCCATCTGGTTTTCGTATCGAGCTGCACCCCCATCTCTACTGCCAACCCCAGGCACCAGACAGGGGCAGAAGCTTAGGCTGGGCCAATCCCTCTTACGGACCCATGATTAGTTTCCGGGCTCATGACTTAGAACAGCCCCTGACCTCCCTGAGAACTTCCGCCATTGATGCCTGCCTCCCCGAGGCGTCCTTGTGCCCTCCTGCTTCCCCCTCAAGGCTCAGCACCCCCAACTGTGCTCTCCTTCCTTCTATCAAATTTCCTTTTTGGGGGGCATCTTTCTTTTTTTTAAAGATTTTATTTACTTATCTTTAGAGAGGGAAGGGAGATAGATAGATAGATAGAGAGAGAGAGAGAGACATCAATGTGCGGTTGCTGGGGGTCATGACCTGCAACCCATGCATGTACCCTGACTGGGAATCGAACCTGCAACACTTTGGTTCACAGCCCGTGCTCAATTCACTGAGATACACCAGCCAGGGCTTCTTCTATCAAATTTTCCCTCCCAGGTGATGTCCTGGGCTCAACCACCTAACTACTAGCTTACTGTATGATGTTGGTACGTGACTTTTCATCTTAAAGCCTCTGCTTTCTTAGCTACAAAATGGGGGTGATGCTGTCTGACCGATAAAGTCTGGAAGATCAAGGATCATATACAGAAAGCCCCTTGTCTGGGGTTATTATGAGCTCTGTTGAGCTAAGGACCAGAGGCCAATGGTGGAAGGATGTAATAGTGCGCCAGTTAACACATTTGCATTTATTTAGTAGAGGTTTTCAATGCTTGGATGCAAAGGAGCTGTCTCCAGAGGCAGTGTGGTGACTGGCAGGCAGGAAGGGGGTGAGTGTAAACATTATTGAGTCCCTGCTCTGTGCAAGGCACTGCTCGAGGCCCTTCGTGCTCATTTAGCCTCATGAGGGCCCTTTCCCCTGCTGTGGTTCCCCTGGGTCTACAGCTAGATCTGGTTGGCAGCAGCGTGGGCTCTGGCCTTCCTGCCGACCCTGCGACATGCCGTTGCTTCATTCCTCCTGTGCTCTCTGTGGTTCTCAGGGCCTGCTGAAGCTTCTGAAAGAAAAGGAGAAGGGAGAAAGAGAGAGAGGGAGATTAGAGAGAAGCAGCTGAGTATGCTGATGGCCATGCCCTGCTGTTAGTATCGAGCAAGATGTAACCGATTTCTTTCTGTGAACTCCACAGCTGCACTATTGATCTCTAAGCACTCAAATCGAACAGGAAGGCATCTGGCTGGGAGAAACCAGGTGCGCTTGCCAGCTCAGATGCCGGAGCAGATTTTCAATGAAAGGATGCAGGTAGCATTTCTGTGGAGAAGACCACTGAAATCTCTGATTCCAGAGACCACTGAAATCTCTTTAAAGGGCTTCCCATTGGTGGCAATTACCTCTCCCTGCCTGAAAGAAGAGGGCCCAGGGATGTGGCTGTGGCTCCTGGCTCAGCCACTGCCTCGCTAGCTGTGGGGCCTCAGGCCTATGGCAGAGCCTTTTCACGCATTTCTTTTTCATTTGACACTATTTATTGAACACTTACTATATTCTGGCTACTTTAGATATTCCAGTAAGTTGGATCTGATACCTGTCTTAGTAACGTTCTTTTTATTTCTTGCTTGGAGAGGTAACTCTTTATTTGAAATTCTTATTATGAAAAATGTCAAATAAGCACAGAAGAGTTTTCACCAACTCTCCATTTGACCATCACCCAACAATTATCAAGCGTTGGGCAGAGCTGCCGGCCACGACACTAAACAATGACAGTGCACTCTAACAAGAGCTAAAGGAAGTTGCTTAAGTGAGTTACTGAACCTCTGAGCCTCAGTTTCTTCATCTGTAAAATGGAAAAATATGCTTACCTTATAGAGCAGTGGAGAAGATGGAAGGATGTGTTTCGTGTAACGTGACAGGACACTGACTGCAGGATTGTGTGGCCCTCACCCGTGTGAGCAGTCACGTGGCTGCTGGGAGGATTCAGGGGGAGAATGGAGAGCTGTTGGTTCGGGGCGATGATGGTGCCATAGCAACAGTGGGAGAAGGAAATGTGGACGTCATCGTTCTGACGCTGGCTGCTTACGGCAAGTGCCTGGCCAGTAGCAGGCACTCGGTTGGTGAGGATGATGATAGTGGTGGTGGTGGTAATGATGATGGTAATGATGATGATGGTGATAAGTTTTCTCAAATGTCAGCGTGGTTGGTGAAAAAGAGTTAAGGGGATATAAGAGAGAAAATTGGGATTGACAGGCGCTAATGAAAAGAACTAAAGAGATGATTTAGAAAAGGCATTATCCTGTAAGTTGAAAATACTGAAGTATTACATATGAAAACATTAAAATGCTGAAGTGACGTAAAGCCCCTGGTGTGTGTTGAGTGCCTTCCACGTGCAAGGCGTCGGGCTGAGTTCCGTGGGGCTGACGGTTGTGGTCAGGAGCCTGACTTTGCCTTCACGGAGATTATCCTCTGTCCAGGGAGATACGGCAGAAGCTCCCCATAAATTATGACAACAAATTACTTAAATAACAGCCCAAAGAAGATCTGACACAAGGTGAAGCTGATTAATTGGCTCATTAATTGTATAGACATCGAGTGCTCATGAGTTCAGAGGAGAACAGATCACTTCCGGCGAAGACATCACGGCAGCCTCACCCAGAAGGTGGGGTTTCCATTCGGTCTTTGGGGATGAGTAGGAATGTAGAGTGGGTCCTTCCACATGTGGTTTGGAGGCCAGTGAAATGACATCAGAGCTTGGTTCAAGGTTCGTACAATTTAGTGATTTTTGACTCATTTATTAGGTTTAGTTCAAGTCCCTGGTGCCCTGTCTGGCACTGCAGAAGCCCAGTAAGTAAAGCTGCAAGTTTTAGGGGCTGTAGGGCAGGCCCCACTCAGGGTGGTGGCCATGGGTCTGTGAAGGCAGGGTTCGTACAGGTGAGGGAAATGGCTTTGCATGCCAGCCTGGGGCACTGCACCTCCTCCTTTGGACTTGGGGTACCCAGTTGTAAAATGGGGATGAACATGCTGACCTCCCTGTGTGCAGGAATTCTTGCGAGGATTACATGAGATGGTGTTGGCGTACAGTACGTTCAGCTGCCCAGAAGGGCTATTTTCAAGATGATTACGTCTAATCTCACTTTTGAAAAGGGTAAGTTTCTTCTTTACCCCGAGGGATCTATTCCCTCAACCCCCAATATCTTGAGTGGATTTCTGAGAGGTTGTCCACACAGGACATATAGCCTTATGGTACATAGGGGTACAGGCGAAAGTGTCCCCAGAGTGGGCGATGGGCCAGGCTGGCTGTTGCAGAAGAGAATACATCAGTCCTGTGTCTTGTCCCCTCGGGTCTGGCTCTACAGAGACAAATGATATTGAGCTAAGGCGTGAATGACTGTTAATGCTTCATGATTTACACTTGCCTTGGGAGGTGTTTGCATTTTAGCCAAGGCCTTCCAGCTGTACTTTTTATAAAGAAATTACCCTGTAGTGTGACCTGGTAGAACAAACATTAGATATTTAGAAGGAGGTGTGGTGTGTGTTGGATGTTAGTTGCAGGATAATGTATGTATATAGTATAGTGCCATTTTTAAAAGAACATGATGAATCAATTGGGTAATCACTGTGAAGACGTACATGCATATCAATGCATGCACAAAAAAACCCCAGAAGTATACACAGCACATTAGTAACAGTGCTGAATTTGGGAGGATCTGGGGTTGGAGGCAGGATGGCCAGAAGGGATTATGGTCTTCTCTGTAATGTTTCAGTTTTCTCCAAGGAGAATGTATTCATGTGTCAGAGCAGAGGGTTTGGAGTCTGAGCACTGGATTCTCTGAATCTCCTCGGGGGTAAAGGGAAGATGAGTAATCTTCACTGGGGGACAGGTCATGTGCATGGCACATAGAACTGCATTGATCAGAGTCAGCGTAATTGTCCCCTCTGTAGTTGAGAGTGACTGGATACTCACCTGTACATTTCCTCTTCCTGGTCCCACAGGAAGACTACATTTCCCAGCCTCCCATGCAGTTAATAATCACATGACTAGTTCTGGCCAATGAACTGTGTGCCAAAGTGATGTTTTATACCATTTTTAGCATCACCATGAATTCACCTGCATCCTCCGCCTCACATTTAACTCTCCAGGTAAATGTTAGAGATAGGGGTGTCTCAAGATGGAAGGAGCCTCCATCCCTGAGTGCCCACCTGGAGGACAGCCACCCCAAAAGTTACCCAGCTCACATTAGACTGTGGTATCAGCAAGAAGTGAAGTTCCTGTGTCGAGCCGCTGAGAATTTGAGGTTGTTTGTTGTCAGTGCTAGGTGTGTTGGTTATATGTTCTCTCGGTTCTAAATTTGTGACCCTCTTCTACTGTTTAAATCTCACTTTGTTCACTATAAGGTGGGAAAAGTCTTTTTGTTTTTTGGCCTTCCTTTCCTGCCTCAGAGGTTTGTAGGTGAAAACCCAATAAGAGATGGATTGTGAAACTGCTCTGTGGCTGCTGAAGGGATGTGCAGGGCTTAGAAACTGCCTTTTAGAGTCCTCCTGGCCTCTAAAGACCTGGCTGAGCAGGTGAGGCCCCTGATAAGGAGGGCCTGGCCTCATGCCATCTGCAGGGGTGGGGTGGGTGGGGTGAGGAGGGCCTGTGGGCGTGCTCCAGCTGGAGGGAGGAGCCTGTGTCTGAGGTCGCCGCCAGAGCTTCTTTGGTGACAACAGGATTCAGGGATCCGGCAAGGATCAGTTCCAAGGATCAATTCACTGCAGGTTGATAAGAGACTCATTGTGTTTTGGAGAATTGGCCATTGCCCAGGCCAAAGCGAAAACTTGCACTGTAAGCAGTAATTAAGAAGCGATTTGCCCTTGGTCCCTGCTTCTGGGACAAATGCCAGCCTCTGTGAGCCTTCAGGGCTGCCGGCCTCAGGAGCTGGCTCAGATGGGGACAGGTGACACATGCCTGCATGTGCTGCAGCTCATGTAGCCCTTGGCAGCACTCTGTCCTAGCTCCAGTCCCGGCGCCTCTGGAGCTGCTGTTCTGTGGGTGAATACGCTGGAAAGGGCACAGAGGCGTCTGCCCAGTCTGCCATGGTGCCATCACGATGGGTCAGTATGGTCCTCTGAAAAGAGCTCCGGACTCTGGTTAGGACTTTGGTGGTATCCACAGAGAGCTGCACGAACTTGGCCGTGCCACAGCCATGCTGTGGGCCTCAGTTGGTCGAGGGGGTCTTGTTTGTCTAAACACAGACCCTGAGATGGTGCAGCAAAGACAGGCAGCATCCTGCCCTTGTGAAGCCTCCGGTCTGGTTCACCACTCCATGCTCTGCTAGCTCAAGAGTGCTCGGGGTCTGTGGACAATGAGCTCTGACTTTTGAAGTATTCCGTTTGCAGAGAAGACAGAGGAAATGAATCTGGAGGTGAGGTAGGGGGAAAAGATGGGAGGAAGCAGGACTTTTTGGTGACTCCAAAATACAGACATTCTGGAAATCTCTGTGTACTAGCTGCACTGACATACTTTTTTGCCTGTGGAAGCATCAAGCCATTTTGGTCTGTTTGAGAAAGTTGTGGGAGGGGAAGAAAAAAAACAGATGGGAATGAGGAACAGAAAGAAAAGCCCATTTCCTTTTGCCTTTACTCATGGTCAGATAATTTCACAGGAAGGCATAGCTGATGTACCTCTATGCAAATGATCATGCAAATGAGCCACGTTCCTAGAGTTAATCATTTCTCCCTACTCACAGAGTGAGTGGAACTTCAGCAGGAAGGGGGTGACTCACTGTTTCACAATCAAAACTCCCCTGAATCTCAAACCTCTCTCCCCAAAGGCCCACATCTCTCCTTGGGGCTTCTCTTAAGCTTCGTAGAGGGCAGACGCTGATGTGAATGAAACACAGCTGTCCTGGAGGCAGGTGCCCCAGCCCCGAGCCCACAGAAGAAATGAGAGAAGAACTGAATAAAGAAATTGCTAGTCCTTTGATTCAGAAATTCACACTATTCGGTGACGAGATTCGCTCCCCCGTTGTTTTGGGGGAGTGGAGAGTCTCTTTCAGAATAAAAATGAGCTTGGCAAATTAGCTAGATAAAGACATCTTTTTCTTTCCTTCTGATCTTTTTTAAAAATATATTTTAATCCCTGGCTGGCGTAGCTCAGTGGATTGAGCGCGAACTGGGAACCAAAGTGTCCCAGGTTCGATTCCCAGCCAGGGTACATGCCCGGGTTGCAGGCCATAACCCCCAGCAACCACACATTGATGTTTCTCTCTCTCTCTGTCTATCTCCCTCCCTTCCTCTCTAAAAATAAAAACAAATAAAATCTTTAAAAATATATATATATATTTTATTGATTATGCTATTATAGTTGTTCCATTTTTTTCTTCCCTTTATTCCCCTCCACCCTGTACCCTGCCCCCCACCCACCTGTATTCCCCCACCTTAGTTCATGTCCATGGGTCGTATGTATAAGTTCTTTGGCTTCCCCATTTCCCATACTATTCTTAACCTCTCCCCGTCTTTTTAATGCCTACCAATTATGCTTCTTTATCCCTGTACCTTCCCCCACCATTTTTTCCCTCCCCCTCCCCCTGAAAACCCTCCATGTGGTGTCCATTTTTCTGATTCTGTTCCTGTTAAAGTTGTTTGCTTAGTTTTTGTTTTCTTTTTTTTTTTTAGTGTTCAGTTGTTGATAATTGTGGGTTTGTTGTCATTTTACTATTCATATTTTTGATCATCTTTTTTTTCTTAGATAAGTCCCTTTAACATTTCAGATGATAAAGGCTTGGCAATGATGAATTCCTTTAACTTGACCTTATCTGGGAAGCACTTTATCTGCCCTTCCATTCTAAATGATAGTTTTGCTGGACAGAGTCATCTTGGATGCAGGTCCTTGCCTTTCATGACTTGGAATATTTCTTTCCAGCCCTTCCTTGCCTGTAAGTTCTCTTTTGAGAAATCAGCTGATAGTCTTATGGGAACTCCTTTGTAGGTAACTCTTTTTCTCTTGCTGCTTTTAAGATTCTCTCCTTATCCCCCAAGATTAAAATATTGGGTAATGTAATTATGATGTGCCTCGGTGTGTTCCTCCTTGGGTCCAACTTCTTTGGGACTCTCTGAGCTTCCTGGACTTCCTGGAAGTCTATTTCCTTTGCCAGACTGGGGAAGTTCTCCATTATTTGTTCAAATAAGTTTTCAATTTCCTGGTCTTCCTCTTCTCCTTCTGGCACTGCTATAATTCAGATGTTGGAATGTTTAAAGATGTCCTGAAGGTTCCTAAGCCTCTGCTAATTTTTTTCAAATTCTTGTTTCTTCATTCTGTTCTGGTTGAATGTTTATTTCTTCCTTCTGCTCCAATCGTTGATATGAGTCCTGGTTTTCTTCCCATCACTGTTGGTTCCCTGTACATTATCCTTTATTTCTCTTTGCATAGCCTTCACTCTTTCCTGTATTTTTGTTACCATTCTTAACCATTTCTGTGAGCATACTGAATACCAGTGTTTTGAACTGTGTGTGTCATAGGTTGGCTATCTCCTCGTCACTTAGTTCTATTTTTGGATCTTTGACTTGTTCTTTCACTTGGGCTTTTTTTGGTCATAGCACACCTGTTATGTAGTAAGGGACAAAGCCTTAGGTGTTGGCCAGGGTGGGGCAACCCAGTCTCTGTGTTGTGGCGCTGTCTGTGGGGGCAGGGTCTGGGAGGGAACAATGCTGCTTGCTTAGCTCTCAGCTGGCTTTCAGTCACTTCCCCCGCTACCCACAAGCAAATTGGACCCTTCTGGTGCTGATTCCCTGCTGGGTAAGTTTGTGTATGTTCTAGGACCCTGTGGGTCTCTCCAACAAACTCTCCTATTAGGCTGGGAATTTCTCCCATTGCCATAACCCCCACAGGTTTTTACAGTCAGAGGTTTTAAGGCTTGATTTCCCTGTTCTGGAACCCTGGGTTATGTGGTCTGTCTCTCTCCCCATTTGTTCATCCTGGTTTGTTCACATGCAAATGTGTGACCATCTGGTCCTCCAGCCGCCACCCTGCTGTGAATCCTCTCTGTCCTGGGTGCCCGTTTCTGCCCCTCCTACCAGTCTGGATGAATGTTTCTTCTTTAACTCCTTGGTTATCGGTCTTCCATACAGTTCAATTTTCTGGCAGTTCTGGTTATTTTTTGTTTTTAAATTGGTTGTTCTTCTTTTGGTTGTGGGAGGACTATGCCCCCATCTTGGTGGGAAGTCCCCTCTTTTCTCATGATGTTAAGCTGCTGCAAATTCAGTCTCTGGCCACGGAGGTGCAGGTGGTCCGGAAGGCTCCTCCCAGAGGGCTCTCCTCAGGCTCTTGCCTCTCACTTTTCCTCTCCCAGCACTGGGCCTGCACCCCCCCTCCCCTCTTTCTTTGTTCCTCGGATGAAGAAATTACATTTTCTATAATCTAAAGCAGAACAGACCACTTAATAACAAGAGCAGCTTGTATCTATAAACAGATAGGCAGTTTACACAGCTCTTTCACAGACTTGTTTGCTCTTTGCCATGCCTCTGTGGGTGTAGGTCTGCACTTAAGGTTGTGGGCACCTCAGCTCGGGGAGATGAAGTGTTATGTCTGGGATTGGGAGGGATGGTGGTGAGGCTGGAGCCTGGAGCCTCTGACGCTATGGCCTGTGCCTGCCCCTCCACAGCAGTGCCGGTGACCATAGGGTGAGGTTGGGCATGTGCAGTGGTGATGGAGGCGGGGAAGGCTGTCTGTGGATGTCCCTGAGGGGGTACCGAGGTCTGCCAGGGGCAGAGCACCGTGGCCTTCCGAGACGAGAGTGCAGCTTCAGAAGCCCGGGGACACCTTGAAGCCTCCTGGGCTCCCTTCGGTGGCTTCACGATGAGACTTACGGAAGCCCCTGCAGACCCACCTCTCCGATGTCCAGCCGCTCCGTCTCTCCGGCTGACAGGCTTCATATATTTGTGAGCTGCTGTCAATTTGTTCTCAGCTCTCCTCTCTCAAACTTCAAGAGACACCTCCTTGCCCTGGTGTTCTAGGGTTTGGTAAGCGAGTTCATGTCCACTGGCCCATCTCACTAAGATTTTCTGGACTCCCATCTTCATCATCCTTTGGGGAACTCCAGGGAACCCCAGGGAGTGTCTCTGGTGACAGATGAGTCTTCGGACTCCCAGTCGCACGGTCCGCACTGTCTGCACCTGCAGAGCATGGGGCTGAGAGCTTCACATGCACGGCCTCACCCAGAAGAGGTTTTCACTTCTTTTATCCAAATAATGGATGCACGGGGTTACATGACAGCAACAGTCCCTTCCCCCATCCCTCCCACCTGCTGGCCCCAGTCCCCGACAAAGCTGCTTTAACTGTTTCGCTGTTTAGGTCTTTGGGCAGTTACCCTTGTATCCAAATATTAATACATGTTCTCATTTAATTTGCATAGCCATCCCATGAGGTAGGTGCTCTTATCATCTCCATTTTAAGGATGAAGAAACTGAGCTTTCAAGGAGACACACAGTTTGCCCAGGGTCACGTGAGCTGGGAAATGGCCAAGCCAAGTCTTGACTCCACACCTTCACTTGAAAGCCACAGTGCCGTGTAACAGGCGACTCTGTCCTTCCCCAACCCCCCCCCCCCTTTTCACCCTCGTGTCCACTGGAGTCTCGTCCCCCCATTGCCATCCCTGATGTCATTCTCTGGCTCCCAGGGCAGCCTGGTCAGTGATCAGCATGGTGCCTGGTGGTGTCCACTCAGCTCCAAGCAGGGTTTCTTCTTGCTAAGCAGGCTGATCTGGGCCCTGTGTACCATCCAGCACCGCCCCTGGGTTTGGACAAACCACGTGTGACCCCAGGGCTGGGAGCTTCAGGTTGTCTCTTCCAGACGTGATGCGCCCCGTAAGGCATAGCTGGACTGGCCGGCAGAGTCCTGCGCCCCGTGGCGTCTGCTGCTGTTGCTGCCCCACGAGACACGCCTCCCCAAATTCATGTTTCTCAGGACCCCGTCTGTGGTGTTTTGTTCTAACAGCCTGAGCTAACTAAGACAAATAGGAATATGAAAAAGTAGAGGCAGCTGTAAAGTTAAGTCATATATGAGTATATATATTTTAATAATATACTTTTAAAGAATAGTTTTAGGTTTATAGAAAAGTTGCAAAGATAAAACAGTGAGTTGCCATATACAATGCACCCGGTTTCCCCTATTATTAACACCGTCCCGTCCTGGCTGGTGTGGCTCAGTGGACTGAGCTCCAGACTGTGAACTGAAGGGTCACTGGTTCGATTCCCCACTGGGGTACATGCCTGGGTTGCAGGCCAAGCCCCCAATTGGGGGTGTGCGAGAAGCAACTGATAGATGCATCTCTCCTACATCGATACTTCTCTCCCTCTTTTTGTCTCTCTAGAAATAAACAAATAAAAATTTTTCCCATCTCTCTAGAAATAAATAAAATCTTTTAAAAAAAAACCACTTTCCATTGCTATGCTACATTTGTTGCAATGAATGACCCAATGTTAATACAGTTTTATTAACTAAAAGTCCAGATTGCCTTAGTCTTTTCCTACCACCCTTTTTGTGTTCCAGGATGCCACACTCTGTTTCATCATCACGCGTCTGTAGGTTTTTCCTGCTGTGACCGTGTTTCAGACTCTCCTTGTTTCTGATGACCTAGACCAGGGATATCAAACCCATTTTCACCAGGGGCCACATCAGCTTCTTGGTTGCCTTCAAAGGGCCGGATGTCATTTCAACTCCTTAACAGTTAAGGAGTAGTTACATTTATACAGTCCTAAAATTATTTCAGCTTCACAGAGGTCTTGTGGGAAGGGGCCCTGCTTCACCACGGCCCCTTGACTCCCCGTGCAGCTCAGGGAGGGGTGCTGGGTGGTACATGGTGGCTCTGGGTCCAGACTGCCTGGGTGTGTATCCAGCTTTGCCACTTAACAGCCTGGGTAACCCTGGCCGAGTGACTTCATTTCCTGATCTCAGTCAAAGTGAGGATAGCGGTGGTACCCATATTAGTTCATTCCTACAAAGTGCTTACTTAGAACAAGCCTGGCACAGAGTCAGCACTACTATTATTATATAAAAGCACCAATTACTACTGGAAATTACTGACACAGAGAAGGCAGGTGAATTCCTGTCTCTGCAGCTCCGTCCCTGGTTCCTCAGTGATGCAGGTGATGGGGCTGCTGTTACATTTTGGAGATCTCTCTAAGACACAGCGCAGCGTGTGTGGCACATAGTAAGTGCTTAAGAAGCGTTAGCTATTATTAGGACAGTATGTTTCACCAGCACCCTGGGGTCCTGGCCAGCCCCTAGATGCACCCAGGCGATCAAGTTTGTAGAGTGTGTGGGCTCTGTGGTCGGGTGGGCCAGGGCTCCAGTCCCGATTGCTCTAACTACCAGCTGTGTGAGCTCAGGCTGCTCACTGAACTTTTCTGTGCTCCCCTTCCCCTGACCTGCGAAATGGGGAGGACAACATATATCCCCTCTCTTAGGGTTGTTGTGAGAACTGCATGCGGTGACAAGTGCTGGCGTGTAAGTGCCCAATACGTGGTGGCGATTAACATCATCAACACATCCGTGGGCGCTGTCTTTGTGGGAGGCCCTGTTTCACGGGCTCAGGGAGAGATCACCACCGAAGGCAGCAGGGGGCAGCAGGGGGCAGCAGGGAGGAGGAGGGGGCGCCTGAGGCCCAGTCCCCGCCCCCTGTGTCTCCGGGGCCACAGAGCTCCCAGTAGCCTCCGTCTTCGAGGTGAACACGCCTATGCCTCCTGGTATGGTTCATCCGCCTGTCATCTGAGCCACTGACATTTGTAAAGATCCACCATGTGCCACAGACCATGCCAAAAGCTTTCGTGCATTTTAGTTCGTCTGATTTTCACGGACAGTAGTATCCCATTTTACAGGGAGAGGAACACAAGCTCAAAGGCCACCCCAGGTTCCGAGACTATTAACGGCACGGGAAGCCCACCGTCGGGGTCTTTGCCTCCAACTCTGCAACACAGGATCATGTGTTGGAGAAATAAAATACGCACCATCTTTATTTATGGAAAGTAGACTTCAGTCCCACCTGGGCAAGAGCTGTTTCTGTCTCGCTCACCTTCATCCCAGAGTCTGGTCTAGGAAGTAGCCTCTAGCAGCTGTTCGGTAACTCCTTGCTGAATGAAGCGCAGCTACAGAGACGTGGAGCTGCGCATGCGCAAGTCGGCTGCTTCCTCTCTTTCGTCCGAGCTTTAAAACAGCCCCATGAGAAAGGGGTTGATGATGTGACCTCCGTTTTCAGGGTCAAGGAGGTGTAAGGAAAATGAGGGAGCATTTACCCAGGGCCTTCTGCGCACAGGGCCTTCGGCACGCAGGTGTTCTGCAGGGGTAACCTCACTTCACCAGTGCGCGTAGCCTTCGGGGACGTGTCACACAGCTGCCGGCCGCAGAGCCAGGACAGAGGCCTCCATGTCCAGGCTCTCCTGCCTTCCCTGCCCCGAGCCCAGGCTGAGTGGTGGCCCTGGGCAGCCTGGTCATCCAGGGCTGTCCTGGAACACTGCCCCCAGGTGGACCGCGGCTCCTCCAGAGCTGACGAAAGCCTCGCCAGCCCCACTGGGGCCCTCGTGTCCAGCAAAGGCCCCCCTGATGCCTCTGGGCCTCTTCGAAACCCTCTCCAGGGAGAGGGGAGTGGGCCCACTGTCTCCCGAGCATGGGGAGAGTGGGGAGAGGGTGCTGGAAAGAGAGCACTGGGGCACTGAGAAGTGGAACTTTGCCTGGACCCCCCAGACCACCAGCGTCCCCGAGGACGGCAGGACTCTGCCAGCAGTGCTGAGACAGTGTCCAGGAAGGGCCTGCTACAGGGTCTGGCCCCCGGAGGGGTCGGTGCTCCCAGTACGGTGCTGCTGTCCTCGGGGTTCTTGTTCTGAAGCACATCGTACCACCTGCTGCTGCAGGCAGGACACAGAGCAAGAAATTACCTGAGGGCGAAACCTTCCTTCATTTCTTTATGTTTTGAGTGACTTCCTCTCCCCTCAGAAGGAGCAAGAACTGAGTGTTGTTTCTTCCTTAAAGTTTTTTGGTTAATGAACTGAATTGTCAGCAGGTTTTCCTTCTTGAGAAAGGTTTCACAGTGTGAAAGGAGGTCATTTTGACAAGTCCTGTGAGTAGAGCTGGCACAGGGGAACTTTCTGGCAAGTTGAGGCCTACCAGAACTGCTGAAGGATTTTTCTGAGGCC
The DNA here is from genome assembly GCF_004126475.2 of Phyllostomus discolor. NCBI lineage: Eukaryota > Metazoa > Chordata > Mammalia > Chiroptera > Phyllostomidae > Phyllostomus > Phyllostomus discolor. Next base: position 69,969,804 of record NC_040913.2, read on the forward strand.
TCGCAGGGCCACGTAACTCCTGACAGAATTCCAGGGGGAAACGTCAGCTCCCCACCGGAACAGCTGTGCTGGGCACAGGCCCGGAGAGGGCCTTAGGGAGCAGCACAATGGACCCCAGCTGCTCTCTTTCCAGCACCTTCCCACTCTCCCCACCCTCGGGAGACAGTGGGTCCGCTCCCCCATCCCTGGTGGGGGCTTCGAAGAGGCCCAGAGGCATCGGGGAGACCCTTGCTGGACTCAAGGGCCCCAGTGGGGCTGGCGAGGCTTTGGGGTGCAGTGTTCCAGGGCAGCCCTGCCCCCGCTCCCGCCCCCACGCACACATCTCAGAGTGGGAGAGACCTCAGCCGCCCTCTAGTCCAGGAGTCAGCAAACTTCTGTGAAAGGCCAGGCAGTAAATATTTTAGATTTTGCAGACCATACTGTCTGCCACAACTGCTATTCTTCATTGATTTTTTCAACCATTTAAAAACGTGCAAACCATTCTGAGTTTGTGAGCTGTACAAGACAGGCAGGGGCTGGGTTTGGCCTGTGAGGAGCAGTGGCCGCCCCGCAGCTAGTCTGCGTCCCCCTCCTGTCTCAAGTGCCCCGGACAGGGGGGCTATCCAGCCAGGGCCTGAAAGTCCTCTCATCCCCCGGCCATCCACCACTCCTGAGACTGGACGTGGAACGACTCACAGAGAGTGGCTCTGGGACACCTCTGGTCTCAGGGACACTGCCTTCCTTCTAGCTATATTGCTTGTGGCTGCTTCAACCCCATTCTGAACATTCACTTGCCTGGAATGAGTCCCGCCCCCACGACCGTCCTTGTCCGTGGGGGGGAGGTGCTTCTGGAAAGTGTGTGCAATGCCAGGAGGAGGACGGTAGGCGGCAGCACTGAGCTGCATGTACTTAACTTTCTGCAGGATCCTTAGACCCAGTAGGACTGTAGCTTTTGCAGCCCATGGTTGGACGAACAAGGATGCTGAGCTCCAGAGTGGGGGCAGATGCTCTGGAATCCTTACCCAGGCTCCATCTGCCACATTGCACCCACTAAGATCGGGCCATGCTCTTGTACCTTATGTTTCCTCTTTGATGCTTTCAGGACATCACCGTGGTGACCACCAAAAGTCTGCCCCAGACCCTGATAACTTTTTTCTGCAGGTCCAGGTCCAGGTGCACTCATGCAGCTCTGGCTGAAATGGTGGGGCAGAGGCTGGGCTAGGCTGGAGACCAGAGAGTGGCCTTTGCTGTGCTTTGTGCCCTGGGTTTGGGGGTGGGGTTTGGTGGGTCCAGGCAGGTGCACGTGTATGCACCTGGAGTTTGCAGGAATTAAACCACAGACTGCCCCAACACCCAGGTCATTCCATCTGTATTAGCCTGGCCAGCTGACTGACGTCTGAGGCCCGAAGAGCCGTGGAATCTAGAATCCTAGAGTTCGCCCAGGCCTGATATATCACCTCCGGAGTGTCCTTCAAGCCCACCTCCTGCTCACCGTCCTTGCCCCTCTGCTGCCAGAGCGACCTTCCTCAGATGCAGCTTGGACACGGCACCCCGACATGTTAAAAACCCTCAGGGCTGCCCAGGAGAGAGTGAAAAACCCTGACTTGCCACGCTGGGCCCAGCAGCCCTCCGTTCCTGCCTTTTCTCAGTCTCCACTTTTTGGCTCTAGTGCACTGTCTGTCCTGCTCAGTCTCAGCTGTCTCTTGCCTCAGGGCCTTTGTCCATACCGGGTCCTGTGCCCAGAGCCCCATCCATTCCTGATCTCCAAGCTCCAACCCTACTCCTCCTGGCTAACCTCTGCTCACCCTTTAAGACTCAGGCAAGACCTCCAGGAAACCTGGCCTGCACCTGCCGCCGAGGCTCTCCTGCTGTGCACCTACCGTCCCCAGACTCGGCTCTGTTACCACCTTGGCCCCGGTGGTGCTGGTTGTCCCCAGAATGTGACCTCCCAGAGTGCCAGCACTGTTTTGTAGAGGTCTCTGTAGCCGCAGCACAAGCATAGCGCCTGGGACGCAGACACGCTGGGTCAATGTTTGGTCATCGTAGGAATGGGAGTATGATGGGGTACGGTGTGAACTTGAGACACCATCTGGCCCTCCATTGGGCAAACGCTAACCTGTGTTTAGGAAACCCGGAACAGGAGACAACCTGATCCTGAGCAGTGACTGTTTCCACCCTGAACCGTCTTCCTTGTTACAAGTCCCTCCTCCACATCTAATCTAACCTAAATCCCCGGCGTTTCGGTTTAACCTTGTTCCAGCAACCTTGCAGATGGGCAGCAGCTGCTCAGCATCTGATGGAGCTTGTAATATAAATTCCAGACAGATTTTCCCTCTGTTAATGGCAAAATAAAAAGCCCCAGAAAACAAACGCCACCCCCTCCCTACGTTGTGGGGCCTGTGGGTGACACCTGCCCCAGGCACCTGCTGCAATCGCAGAGCCCTGGAAAGTGCAGAGACTTCTCTGAGTCACCTGGGGTGACTAGGGGAGACCTAGGAGGTGGGCTGAGTCCATTGGAAGTGGTGACTCCATGGGTGACCCCTTCCATCCTTTGAGAGGGTCAGATGCATCCTGGGATGGGCTCGGGACTTCCCTCAGCCCAGCCTGCTCACGAGTAGAGCCTCGGACCAGGTTTGCCTGCCCTTCCTCCCCCCACCCCAGGTTTGGGCCTCGGGGTCCAGCCTGTGGTAGGGAAAAGAGGATGGGGAGGGTATGCTGTTTGCCTGGCCGTGTCCGCCCCCTTCCCCAGCACTCCAGTCTGCTGTGGGGCCAGGTTTTCAGAGAGATTTGCCTAATAAGCCCGTCCCCTAGTCCCCAGGGCACTCGCCAGGAGGAAGACCATGTGGGTGTGTGGGTCTGGATTGGTGGGGGTGCAACATGTCACCCCCTGATGTGTGGCAAGCGAGCCCACACTCTGATGGGTGGCGGGTAGGGTTGCCAGATTTAGCAAATAAAAATACGTGCAAATATTGCGCGGGACATACTTATACCAAACGCTGTTCATTGTTTATCTGAAATTCAAGTTTATTGAGCATCCTGTATTTTTCTCTGCTAACCCTGGGGGAGAAGTCTCCCTCGAAGGGGTGGGCATTCCCAGCATCAATCGATCAAGGAGAACTGGGTCCTCATTCAGGAGAAGGGGCCTGGGAAACTGGGCCTAGGCGCCTGGGTCGCTCCTCTTGGCTTCGTTTTTCTGGGGCTCCAGTCCTTCGGCCAGCATCCTGGTAGGAGAGGCCTGTGCCTTGCTGAGGCCGACTGGGAGGTGGGCAGGGAGCCAGTGAGTCGGGCATTCGTGTCTGGGTTTATGTCTCCCTTGTTACCCTGCGCCTTCAGCCAGGCTCCATGACACGTTCTGGACAGGCGTCTGTGGCGCTGAGAGCGTGGAGGGAATGTCACTGTCGGCCGCAGATCAGCAGTGCCCCCGGAGGCCAGCGGGGCGTGCCAGCAGGGAGCTGGGGCCTGCGGGTGCAGCCGCCTTTGAGGGGCCTTCTCTTTCCCTGTCTCTCTCCTCTCGGTGGGGAGTCATTCTTTCTCTTCAGTCTTGGAGGATCTGGGCTTGGGTTTTAAAATCATTTTTTACCATTTATTTTTTAAAAATTCAGTTACAGGAACATTTACTTCCCCTTCCTTCAGTCCTGAGTCGTGACACATGCAGAGTCATGTTCCGCCACGGCCGAGAGGCAGAGCCGCTCCATCGCCCCCAGAGTCCTCTCTCTGCCTCCTTGTGGTCCAGTCCTCCCCACCCCATCCCCTGGCGTCCCCTGGTTCCGTTCTCTGCCTTGACGTTTTTGCCTCTTCCAGAATGTCATATGAATGGCATCCTTCATTATGTGGCCTTTGCATCTGGCTGTTTCTACTTGGCACTTGAGATCTCTCCATGTTGGTATAAGCGTCAGTGGTTCGTTCCTGAGTGGCATTCCGCTGCGTGATGCAACCGTGTGTTTATTCACTCACCCGCCAGGGACATCTGGGTTGTTCCAGGTTGGGGTGATTATAGACAAAGCCGCCCTAAACACATGTGTAAGGTTGTCATGCGGATGTAGGCTTTACTTTTCTTGGATGCCTACCCAGGGGTGGGGTTACGGGTCGTGTGTGAAGTGTGTGTCTAACACTAGAGAAAGCCTCTGAGCTTGATTGTTACTAGGAGACCAGTGGGTGTCCACAGCCATCCCACACTTTTCCCACGATGGAGAGAGAGGCCAGTGACTAGTCCAGAGCTCCAAAGACAGTGTCAGGGCGCGGGCCAGAACCTGGTCCCCTGCCTCCCAGGTCACTGCTCTTCTGCCTGTATCTTACTGTTCCCTTTGTCATCCATCTCTCATGGCAACCTCGTGCCCAGGAGGGACCCTTTCTGTAACCCACTGGGCAACCACTAAGTTTCTGTGTCCACGGATAAGGGGTGTGGCCAAAGAGATGAATCATTTGGTGAGGAGAAGTAATCATTTAGTGAGTGGCCTTGCAGACACAGCCATATTGATGAGCGGAATTGCTGTTCAGGGGTCATGAGAAGGCTGTAGACGCAGCCCTGGCCCTGGTTGTTTGGCGTGATGGGGCCTCCACAAAATTGTTCTTCTATGACTCATCAACAAAAGTATTCTTCTGGGGTCCTGTCAAGCAGAACCGACACAGAACTGGTTTTCTGAGTTTTTCCTTGGGGGCTGGGTGCTGTTTGCTTTGTCTTGTTTCATTCTGACTAGGTCACCCTCCTATCTGTCGTTTGGTGTTTGAGCCCTGTCCCCAGAGGTTGTGGTCCCAGAGAGCCCACCCATCCTGTGTTGGCTGCAAGTTTAGAACCAAGACTGCAGGTTCTGATAGTCCCCGGGAATCTCGGCTCTGCCACCGCTGTTCCAGCTTTTGAACATTTCAGTGTGGGATTAATTGTCATTCACGCTGTCGTCGTTATGTAGGTCACTTTTTCTTTGGAGCAAGTTGATGGGATTTTATTATCTGTGGAAAGCAGTCATACCAGAATGGATAATACTTTTGATTGATGATTTACCCTAAAAATAGTTTCCTATTTTAATAAGCCTCATCAGAAACAGATGACCCCGGAAAGGAATTGCATGCTTATCTTGTAGCCTATGTACTTTGTGGAAATTCGTGTCTTTTGAAGAAAAGGGGAGAGGCTGTGGCGATTGGGTCTTGGAGGCTGGGTCTAGAAGCCATGTGTTGGCTGCCCTGGTCTGACTGACTCCCCCTCCCCCCGCTCAGGGACCTGCGGGGCCCCTCAGGTCGAGGAGGGGCCTGCTCCTAAGCTGGATTCATGCTGGCACAAAATTAGCTTCAATAAGTAGGTGTTTGGCTCTCGCTGTGTGCCAGGTAAAATGTGCTGCATACTTTCACTTCTGTCATCCGGGGAGTATGAGGCAAAGATAAGGGAACCTCACCTGTAAAAACGGAATGCTTTGCCAAGTCAGGTTTCTTTGAAAAAGGTCAGTTAGGGGGTGGCAGTCTTTGGAACAATGAGGTAGGTCCTTTAGTGCCCTTCAAATGGAGACTCAAGAAGAAAATCTGAAGTTTAGAAGACTGTTTATTCTATTCTAAGGATATGGAAATGCAGATCTTAGGAGGTGGGTTAGGCTAGGAGAAAGCAGATTGAGGGGGTGAGGAGCAGGACTCTGGAGCCGGAGGGCCTGTGTTCAAATCCAGCTCCACTCACCCCTGTGCCGCCCGGAGCACACAGCACTGAGCCTCTCTGGGCCTCAGCTTCTGCACCCGAGAAGTGGGGGGAGTGCCTGGCCCCACCGTGCAAGGTTGCAGTGAGGATTAAGCGATGTACCTACAGCCCCTCAGAAACGTCAGCGAAGATCATGAAGTCACAAGAAGAAACCTCAGATTTTTCTTCTAGGAAATGCCACGATTGAGATTGTTGCTTGAAGCCTTGTGAGGAAGATTCTGAAAACGGACTCACGGATCCTGGCAGGTGCTTCTCCCGACACCCCTGGTGTGCTAACGGGGGTCCCCATCTGAGGCAGAGGAGGATGGGGAGGGGACATCGACGAGACGGTGGCAGGCTGTGCAGTAAGCAGGAGACCCTCCCCACCATAGCCTTTCCCTAATGGTACTCAAGTCAGAGTAGCATTTGTTCTATGTTACTTTAAACAGTGAGTCGGTCCTGGTTTGAGACCAGTGGGACCAAGACGGCCCGGTGGCCTCCAGAGGGCACTATTGAGTGGACCTGTGTTGTCTGGATGGATGCGGAGGAGGGTGGTCACACCCACCAGACGGGAAGGAGGGGCCCCGCGGATAGCAAAGCGTAGGGGCTTCTACGGAAACCGACCCTTACCCGGCTGTTTTTCAGGGTTCTCAAGGGGGAGGGACAGACAGCCTACCAGCAGCTTCCCCCTCCACTCTGCTTTTGCACTGTCTGCAGATGCCTGTTTTCAGTGTCTTCTTGAACCAGTGGAACGTCTTTGGGGAAATGAAAAGGAGCACCCTCCCCCCAGACTGCGATGTGTGCTTGAGAAACAATGCCCATGTTTGCCACTAGTGCCCTCTCCGCAGCCCTGCCACTGTAGCGAGTGCGGGAATAATCCAATTCACAGAGGCGCCCGAGGGCATTTTACTGCTGCGGCTGCAAGGAGGTTGGAGCTTTCGGCATAAAGCTCCCTCACCACAGAGGGATGAACAAAATGTACTTGGAGCACAGAGGGGAAGGTTCCCTCCATCTGTAGTAACCATGATGATGATGGTTATAAGGAAAGAAAGGCTTTGTGGAGGAGGTGGCTTCGGGGGTGCACCATAGCTACTGTTTAAGGAAGGGGGTTCAGGCAGGAAATAGGGGCTGGTGGTCACAGGTGGAACCTGCAGAGCCTACCCTCCCCCCGATCCCACGCACTGTCCCACACCTCAGATCGGCACTTTAAAATGGGGAATACGGAGTAGAGAAGGTTGTTTCTCCGAGTGTTAGATCACGGGCTGGAAGGAGGCCGCGGCGCGTGTACAAATGAGGCAGCATGGCCCAGAGAGGTGAAGTGATTTGTCAAAGTCACACACAGCCCAGTGAGTCCCAGGTGGGGGTGGGGGCGGTGTGGGAAGGCATGGTGGGTGTCTGGGAGGAAGAGGAGCGGCCCCTAGACTCCCTGGCACTCAGCCTCTACTATGAAATTCAGCATTAAACATGGGTGATGGAGGGTTGGTAACTCCAAATGGTTGCTGAGGGCTTGGACTTGAAGTCCATCAGGTGAGCTAGGGGAAAGTGTCCTGCTTGGTTTCTGTGGTCCTGGAATTGAACTGGAGTTGAAGGACCTCGGCCCCTTGTTAGCTAGCAATAGATGAGTTGCAGAAAGTGGAGCGGTTACTCTCGCTGGCTCCAGCAGGGGGCGTGTGTGTGTGTGTGTGTGTGTGTGTGTGTGTGGCCTTATATTTGGGAGCAGAGGGAATCTCCTTTGCAAAATGGGGTCAGAGAGATGCTCCCTTAATGTTAGAAAATAGCTGCCGTTAATTTGCAATCCTCTCTAACCTGAATTTTTTAAAGATATTTTAAGTTTATTTGTAAGTTGTGAAGAGAGTATGAGGAGAGTTTGCATCTCATTATTTTTTAGATGTTTGAATTATTCCAGCTCTAGCGGGCCTCGCCCTGGATATACTCCTGCCCAGAAAGTCCCAGGACAGCTCCAGCCCTCTGTCAGTGCTTCTTAGAGAAACCTGCTGTGTCTGCACCAGCCAAGGGAAAGGCCGAATTATGAAAGCACACGATGTGAGACCCACACTTTTTTAGGGAAAACTTTGCAAAAGCATTTTGTAAAGATTGGTTATTTATTCCCCACTTCTGGACGCTTTATCTGGAAATTTCACCTTTGCATAGAAAACCAGAGGTCGGGGGGTGGTGGGTGGTGGCTAATGTTATGAATCCATCTGAAAAGCAGCAGATGTTTCCTGAGCACCAACTATGTGTGAGACATGGCTGTGACCTTTCCGGAGCTTCTGTCTATTCCAGGAATTAATAGACCAAATTCTCATCGTTATTAGAAAAGACAAGACAATAGATCAAGCACTGAATTATGCAACCTGTGTAAACAAAGTCTGAATATATTGACAGGAATGAAATGAATACAGACCAGGATTATTAGGCAAGGCTTTGCAGGAGAGGGAATTAGAGGTGGGGAAGATTTAAATGGATGCTGGGGAGGGGAGGGGCCGCTCGGAACAGCAGCGGGCCTGAGCTTCGGAGGCACGAGTGAGAGTGATGTGTTTATTGCCACCGCGAGGCTTGAAAAAATTCCAGGCTACAAACTATTATACATGGTATAAATCCAATTTTGAAAAAAATGTTTTATTCATATGCGAAGAAAAGAGACTGTAAGCAAATGTATCAAAATCTAATGATGTTTATCCCATGATGGAGGGATTTGGGGTGATTTTTAGTTTCCTCTTTTTACTTGGTGTTTTTTAACTGCTCACAAAGAAATGATTTATTCTCACAACCAGAAGAGGAACACCTCCCACTGTTCCGTGTTAAGAGAGCGACTTCCGTGGAGTGGGTGTTGAAGGGCACCCCCCCCCCCAGAACGCAGTAGGAGTGCAGTCAGTGCGTGTCCCGACGAGTGCGATAAAAGTGCAGGTGGGACCCAGAGGCCAAATTCTGGAGGGGACCGAGGCTGGAGGAGTCTCTCAACTTATCAACAACTGCAATCAAAGGTTAATAAAGTACCGACCACCTGTATTCATAGAAGTATTTTTATTTACTTTCTCCAAAGGACAAGGAACTTCGTGAACCAAAATAATCTTTTTTAGCCAGAGCCCTGGGTAACAGAGAACTAGAGTGGGCTGGAGTGTCACGTTGAGTGACCCTGGTGGTAGTTTGTGCGATTTGCCTCACCTTCTTCTTCCACTCACTTGGGGCCAGTGGAAGGCGAGAAGGGGGGCCTGTGGGGTCTTCCTCTTCGCCTCGACACACAGCTGGGGACTCTGAAAAGAAGACAGACCCTGGAGGCTGGCGGACCAGTCTGCAGCCAGCCCTCTGCACTTGCTGGCTGAGTGCAGATGGAGCCGGGAGGAGGAGGAGTCCCTTTGGCATGAAGTCTTATGCAGATGCCTCTGTAACTAAACTCCCTTGGATGGCATTCAGGAGAATCCCACTCTATTCTGAACTCTGCTGTCTAGAAAACCAGACTTGTGAAGGGTGGGGGTGAGCTCCCCGCCTTTCCTAGATATCCAGCCCGCTTGCTCTGGGGAGAACCCATTTAGACATTCATGACGTTTCCTTACGCCCCACTTCTTGAAGCACAGCGTCCGTCATCGCTCTGCCTAATAACAGAGGGGTGGGCTTTCTGAAACAGTGAATGCAAGCAGTAAGAATCTACAAAATCTGAAAATGATTTTGCAGAGGAATCATTTTTCATGTGGTTTGTGCTGACATCTTTCCAGGCCTGGAAAGGGAAGAGATTTTTAAAAATCATTATAACAATCATGGCAAAAGAACACAGTAGGCACTTTATAAATCTGACTCATGAATGAGTTAATGAGCCAAAGGGATGATAATAATGCATTAACGATATAGTAACATATATTTAAATTTAAAAATATATTAAGAATGATACCATAGGCTGCTTAGGCACTCAGATGTATGTTATAAAGGCACATAGAAGGGTGTGGAGTGAGAGATACAAATTCATCATGTCAGGTGGGAAAGAGAAGGTGGATTTAACTGTTTCCAGTGTTTTATCTCCTCAGCTGAGTTTTGGATACACATGCTATGTGTTGTATTTTTCTTCGTCATTTTTTGTGTGCTTTAGATTTTGCACGATACATTTTAAATATAAATAAAACTACATTTCAAAATATCTCTAATATAAAGATTGGTCCGCTGGAGGAAAAAAGTGGAGGGCGGTAACGTTGAGCGCATAGGTCTGTTTCTCCCCTAAGCTGGGCGCCTTTTTCTCCCGCTGCTCACAGCCTCCCACTCCCGTGCTTATCTACACCAACCACCTCTCTCCCTAGATTGCGCCTTCCAGCGTTTCTAAGTAATTATATCTTCAAGTGCCGGCTAGGAGAAAATAGTGCGGCGCGCCAGCACGGAGAGCGGAGTGACTTCTTTTCTTACAGACACCGCAATGTACATGGGAAGCTCGTGCCTCGTGCATGAGAGGAGAGAGCCCGTTGCTGGGCGCCAGTTCTGTGCCCTGTTACTCATATTACCTCACCTAATCCTCCTAGGGGTCTGAGACGTAGATATGTTATAATCCTCCTTTATGCATGAATGATGACGGTGCTCAGAGACTTGCCAGGCACAAGGCGCCCAAGCAGGGGCTGACACCTAAACCACCATCCGCGGCCCGTGTTCCCACACCGTGCTCCCAGTTAAGGGATGGAGATCCAGCCCTGGCCTCTGACTCTCCATCCTGTGCCTGGTGGCGCACATTCGGGAGGTGTCTGGAAGGCCAAGGATACAAGCTGGGTGATTCCACAGGGCAGTGAATGGCTCTGGTCTGTGGGGGCGGGGCGGGAGACAGGGGTGGGCTGATCACCCTGATGGTAACCTTGATGGTCCTAAGATCTCCAGGCTGGGGTCCGTGGAGCAGTGAGCAAGAAAATGCAGGAAGACGATATTTCATCCTTTTAAAATTTCTGTTTTGTGGTGTGTTTTATAATGCATATAATATATTGGTGCAGTAGCGCAAGTATATGATTTACAGATTTATAAACAGCCATGGAATGTATATGCTCAAAAATATTGTTAGTGATAGGAGCGTGTGGTTTTAAGTTTGGAGACTTTGCAAACTCGACTCAGTTGAACTGAACTACCTTGGTTCCGATCAGCCATCATGTTAGCGGTTGAGTGCCAGACACGCCCGCGGTTTCTGGTCCCGATGCACGTCCTTCCTGGTGCCGAGGCCGCACGGACGTGTGGCCCCAGGGACGCTCTTGGTGGGGCCCTGGAGGACTGGAGAGGACAGCGGGAAGCAGGTAGCTATCTCTCTTTTCACGAGAACAGATTTCACAATGCCAAATTCCTGAGAAAAATTTAGAATGGATTATTAAACAGATGGTTTATGACCAGTGAGGGGGAAACAGTGGTCTCTGGCAGCTCGCGTGGGTTCATCAGGAATGAGTCACGCCCAACTAATCTCATTTCCTTTGTAATACTCAACAGTAGTTTATTGGGAGAAATCATTTGCTCATTCATTCTTTCATGCCTACATGCATTCATGGCCCGCTTGACAGGCAATTACTGAGCAGCTATCATGTTGAAACCCCATGTTTGGGTGACAGCTCACAAGGAATGTATTGCAATATTTGCCACCAAAGAGCTTTCCTTTTAATAAGGGAGACAAAAATGTACACAGAAAACTATAATAAAATAAAGTAGTGTCCTAAGTGCCACATGCTGGTTGTATCGGAAACAACACAATGGTAATGCGTCACAGATGTGTCCAGGATTCAGCGAAAGGAGAATGCTGTAAGGATGGCGGCTCCTGGTGCATGGGAAGACCATCCAGTTCAGCAAGGAAAGGACCCTCAGGACCTCTATGTGTGACAGTTCTCTACTTTGCCTATGCTTGTGTTGACAGCATCTCTCATGATGTTTTTGTGGATGGTATGAAGAAAAGTGAAGACATTTGGGTTGGATGGTAATAGTTAAGCGACTTGAAGCCAGTGGAACAACCACACTCAAAGTGGGTTGCTTAACGGACCAGTGTCAGTCCAAAGAGGGGACCTCGGTGACGGGCTCCGGGCCCCAGCCTCAGCCCATGCTGCCTAGTGGCCCAGTGCATGGTTTACCGGCGGGCACAGCCAGTGTAGTCACTGCGCTGGGGACGGGGGACCACTGCGTGTTTTCAGGTAAATGGAGACCATACTTGCTCTCCGTCCTGTGTTTTGTCAGGGTCTCCAGATGCGAGATTTTGAGAAACATGGACACTGGAAGTCTGTCTGGAGGAAACAATGACAACAGCTACATTTACTGAGCACGTGCCCTGAGCAGCCTCCGCCGAGAGCACTCTGCACACGTGGTCTCGTTTAGTCCTCACAGGAGCCCTAGGAGGCAGCCTCTGTTGTTGCTCTACCAGACAGTGGGCACGCTGAGGCTTCAGGAGGCTGCCTGGCCCACGATGGAGCTGGAACTCAAGCCCACGCCTGTCCAAGCACCCAAGGCAGCAGCCCCTGGGTGAGGTGGCCTGAGCGAGGTGGGGCAGCAGCCCTACCTACCCCGTCGTTTGGGTGGAAGGCCCAGGGGAAGGCGGCACCACTCCCTGTGGGAAGAGGGATTCTGGTGCCAACTGACCCTTAAGGTCTGTTTCCACTTTGAGTTCTGTGACCCTGTATGACATAGTACAGGACCTGCAGTCGCTGTGTATAGACTGAGTTTGCCGGCCATTAAGTGAGACATTGACCTGGCTTTGGGCAGCCTCCTGGAGGGGCCGCAGATGGCCTCACTGCAGCGACCCAGGTCCTTTCCAGGGAGGCCAGGTCCATGGCTGAGGGGTGGAAGGAACCAGTCTGAGCTGCTGGTCCCTGCGATTTGCCTTTTTAGGGGGAATAAGAGATACCCTTCCCCCTTTAAACCTTCTAACATGAAACTTTACATCCACTGAGCATTCAGCTGAATTCTGAAGATTCAGCATTTGTCAGTACGGCTGACTCTCCTCCCCAAACACCGCCTCAATTTAGGAAATGCCAGACCATAAAAAAATCAGACAAACTGTGCCACATCTGAGCGTATCAGCTGCAGATTTCAGGGGTCCAAATGCACCCCCAGGTTGGAGAACGATCCTTAAACAGCATATTCAGCACTTTCAATGTTATTGCCATTAGGTCAGGGGTAAAGCGAGAATTGGGGCGGACCTGAAGCAAAATGAGTCCTCTCTCCATCCCTCCCTCCCTCCCTCCCCTCCTCCCTCCCTCCCATACCCTCTCTCTGTCTCTCTCTTCCCCTCCTCCTCATCCCTAATACACACCCCCATCCTGTAAAAGGATGGAGAGCACCAGTGACACATTAACCCTAAACAACACAACTGATCTACTTTTGAAAAGTAGGAGAGGCAGCGTGGTGTGGGAGAGTCTCGGATTTTGTCAGGAGAGCAGATTCTGGCCTCACTCGCTTATTAGTTGGAGGGCCACAGGTGACCCAGTTTTGTGAGTTTCAGTTCCTCAGTTTGTAAAACAGAAGTAATAATTTTTAATGCTAATGACAACTCCAGGATTGTTTTGAGTATACATACCGAAGTGCCTGAGGATATGTTTGCCAATGGCAAGCAGCTCTACAAATGTCCATTATGACCACGGTTATTATAAGACGGAACCTCCCGCTGGCTTGGAGGTCCTTCCAGAGGCACGGATTTGGTGTGAATGCAGTGTTTGTTTTATGGGTCCTCGTAGGATTGGGATGATGAGATAAATAAATCTCTGCTAAGCCAGTGTGTGTAGCTGCCAGATCAGATGGTCATGCCCTTAACTTGCGATAAGCATGAGGAAGAGCTATATAAGGAACAGGGTCACCGTGGGGACTAAGACCACTCCCCAGGGAAGGACAGTTCTGGAACGCATGCCACCAGGCCAGTGTAGTCCCTGGATGGAGCCACGGCAGAGCAGTTGGCGGAGTCTGGCTGTCTGGGTGCAGGAAAACAGTTACATGTGCATTCTGGGGGAAAACAGGCAAAAACCTCAGAAATGATCATAACCGTTGACACCAGCCAGTCTCGAAAAGTATCTGGAAAAAATCTTAAGTAAACAATCACATTCGAGAATACAAGATACTCATTGTAATGTTGCTTAAATTGGCAAAAGAAAAGTTGGGGAAGAACCTAAGTATTCAGCAATAGGGGTGGATTAAATGAAGTATGTAGTCTTTAAAGATGATGCACATGTGTATTTTTCTCATATGAAAAAATATGTCGATATTGTTAATAAAAGCAGGCTCTAAAACATCACAGATACTATTTTGGAACTATATATGTGTTCATATGTATTACGTATGAATTCTTAAAAGTCTACAGGGATAGTCAGTAGAACAGTAACACCAGGTAACACTTCTTTTTTTAAAATAGATCTTTTAAATATTTTATTTATTTATTTTTAGAGAGAGGGGGCAGGAGGGAGAAAGAGAGGGAGAGAAATATCAATGTGTGGTTGCCTCCTGAGCACCCCCTACTGGGGACCTGGCCTGCAACCCAGGCAGGCGCCCTGACTGGGAATCGAACCGGAGACCCTTTGGTTCGCAGGCCAGCACTCAATCCACTGAGCCACACCAGCCAGGGCTAATAGCTTCTTTTTGTAGTGAAAATTCATGGGACTGAGGAACACCAAATTCAGGTTAGGACAGAGGGAGATGGGGCTGAGGTGCATTGCACAGGGACTTCAACAGGATCCAGTGTTTTATTCCTTTAAAAAATCTGACAACATGTGGCAAAATTTAATGGAGCTGAGGAGTGGATACGGGAGTGTTTGTACAGGTGTTTCTTGTGATTTTCTTTTTGTTTGGAATATGTCATAATAAAAACATTAAAGTAAGAGAAGTGTGCATGGAAGGAGAGGCTGCAGGGAAATAATATCACAATGTTGGGGATGCTGAGACCGAGATTATATGCAATACCCTCCGTTTTTCACGTTTTTGTCCATGAGGATGTCATTACTTTTATAGTAAACATACCTAAAAACCTCTTCTATTGACTGATCTGTCATCTTCTACACATCGAGCACCGAGACCGGAGCACTTGGAACAGCCAGTGACCAGTGGCCGAACTCAGTTCCGGTCAAGGAGCACGGACTGGCCGACTGCCAACTGAAGTGTCGGCCCCCAAGTGCCAGGGCCTCCAGACCCTCCATCCAGATGGCCTGGTTTGAAACTGGCTCTGCCTCTTCCTGAGTAGGTTTCTCACTCTCTCCCTGCCTCAGTTTCCTCGTCTGCAAACATCCCAGTGACAATGAATACCCATGAACACCTCAGGGGAATGATGAGGATTGCATGCCGGGACAGTGCCCAGCACACGGTCAGCGCTGTGGGTGAGCTTGGACACAAAGACAGAAGCGGGACAGAGAGGAGAGGGGCCTATGAAGGACTGGGGTGGGGGGTGCTGAATTTTTACAGGATCCTCTCGGCCCTTGCATTTCACAAGTTGGGACAGCGTTTGTGGCTTCTTTTCTGAGCTTAAGAAGAAGGGGCAGAGAACTTGGGAACGCTCTTGGCAGCAATCTGCTGATGGGGAGTGACACAGGTCACTTCAGCCCAGGTCCCGGTACTGCACCCACCCGTGGCCTGGCTGCGGAGGGAAACTGCCCCAGGGAGGATTTGGGGGCCCAGGCCGGCTGTCAGTCCAGTGCCTGGAGATCAAGCTGCTAACATGGCTGGCCCAGTTCCCTTCAGCCTGGTTTTTTCCCTTTGGATGTATCCGTGGGACAATAGTCTTGCGTTGCTTAGAGGGCCCGTCCTGGGGTTAAACTGCGAGCTGCCTGGGCTCCCAGGGACGCGAGCTGCTGCCGTTCCAGGACTCGGGGAACCAACAGCGACCGACTTGCCACCGGAAGCACCACACGAGGACCTCGCAGAATCAAGCCCATCCGCTCTTGCCAAAGATTGGAAATTACAGTTTCTCTGTACAGGGCATTTTCTAAATCCTTGTCACGCTCCATGATTCCTTGCTGGCATTTTCTGCTCAGAGCCTGAGAGCTCTGACAAGAAAGACACTGTCCTTCCTCCTCCCCCGGGGGAGGGGGTGAAAGGGCCCCTTGCACTTATCGCCCAGCCGGTGGCGGCCGTGGAGCCGCGCCAGAGACCTGTGCGGAGCCCTCGCCGGGTATCAGCCGGGCCGCAGCTCCCAGCGCACCCCGCCCCCGAGCGTGCTGCGCGCCGGTCCTTGCTGCCAGACGGGAACGTTTGTCCTGCAGCAGGGCTGTGGGACACCGACCATGACCTGCTCCTTCTGCGTGCTGTAACTTCCTGGGCCCCTAAGAAAACAACACTTTTGAATTCTGTGCTTCCATAGGTGTCTGCTAAGGTCTTGTGCTGTCATGATTATGGTGGTTATTTTTAGTCCAAATGTGGAACTGCTTTGCCCCGCCCAACGCCCCCCCCCCCCCACCGGGGGCCGGCCTGCTCAGAGAGGCCCCCAGCCACCGCAGTGGGGCTTTCCAGCTGCTGTGGGAAACAGAGGGTCACGGTGGCCCTGCGCGGTTTCCACCGAGGCTGCGCCCTCACCGCAGGGCCGGTTCTGGTCTGCGGGAAAGCTCTGAGGCCAGATGGCTGCCTCTCAGGGAACCTGGAGCAGCCTCAGCCCAGGGCTGAGCCCGCGGTGTCAGCACATCTCAAGAAACGTAAACATGGATGTGTTCCATGTGAGCGGCGGCTCCCATGTAGGTGAGGCCGGGAAACTGCCCTTCCCAGGCCTCACATTTCAGTCCCTTCCGGGTGTCCCTCCCTCTGGCAGCCGCCAGCTGCCGTTCCAGGGCACAGTGTCCTGACCGGGTGAAGCCACTCCGGGCGGATGCCACCTCATCCCAACGTGTGACGGCCGGATGCTGCAAAAGAAGCCTCCCGGGGCAGGCCTGTGGGAGGGGCCTAGCCCGGGCTCTTGGGAGCAGTCCCGGGCACCCAGGTCCAGGGGCTGCGGAGCTGCCTCGGCCCCCATTTGCTGCCGTTTGCGGTGACTCACCTCTGGTTCCCAGGCAGGTTGTTATTTTTGGTCCCAGTGTTATTAAAGTTGTACCTAGATTCCCTGCAAATCGGCAGGTGAGGAACACAGGGGCCCCCAGTAAAGTATGTTAGAAAAATGTAGAGAGGACCAGAGCATGTGTCCTGAAGACCCAGGGCTGGTTACTCAGAGAAGGCCATTGGCTCCTGGAAGAGTCCCCTGGCCGTGGTATGCTGCCCTCACCTGGGGGGTGTTGTCTCCCCCAGGAGCCTACTCCAGGCAGCCTGGCCTCTGGAGGACCCCTGAATGCCACACTTGGTGGCCGGTGGAGAGGGAGAGGCAGTGGGCACGTGCTCCCTCTGCCTCCCCACAGCACAGCTCTCGGAGGGGCTGCCCCTGCCTTGCTCTCACCCAAGGGTCCCTCGGCAGGGACTGCACTGGCCTGGTGCGAGGGCCAGGTTGAGCGGGGGCAGATGAGGGCACCCCTGTAATCTGCACACCCCAGGGGGGCACCTCCCCTCTGCGGGCGCCTCTGCTGCTGATAAGGCCTGCCCGAGGGCCGCAGATGTCCCAGGTCCCCGCAGAGCAGCGGTGCCATCCGCAGCCCCAGCTGCTCCTGCGGCAAAGCGCAACCAACCCTACGAGGGACCCTGGCGAGGGACCAGCATGCCCAGCCGGATGGGCTTCTGCAAAGTGAGTCCGAGCAGCTGCTCCAGGGAGAGGGGAGGGGAGACGTGAGGCGCCAGGAAGCTGCTGCCGAGGTCCTGTCCTTGGTCCTCAGGTGTGACAGAGTCTGTGTCACCTGGGGCCGCTGTGGCTTTGGGTTACATCAGCACTCACTCGCTTTGTCACCGAACGTAGGTGGCCTTTGCTTGACGTGGTTAATCCAGCTCATGACTTTCACAGTAAGAGATTTGCTGTCAAACTGGGTTCTGCCACCCGGGTCTCTGAATTATGTTCTCTCTGCGTTAGAGGTTGGGAAAAACTATCTTTGGACAGTAGTCTTTCAGTCTCTAGCGATTATAGAAGTTTCCTTGGACTCTACTACTGAGCAATGTAGTTTTCATGTGTGCTGTCACTGGCCGTGAGGGAGATGAAGGGCACCTGTGAGGGTGCGCTGCTCTGCTGGGGGACCTGGGTCACCCCCATTTGGAAGGAGGCTTGCTTGTTTTCTCAAAGACCCACCAAAGCCAGTCAGCTCATCGTCACACCTTTTCTGTTCCTGAACCACTGAATTGGGGGTTCATGTTGCTAACCAGCTAGAGGAAGAGAAGTCAAAGCAAGGGCAAAAAGCAGGAGAGCGGCTCTGGGAGATGGGGACTAATGGGCATTTTCATCGAGATAATGAACGTTGCAGAGGGCTCCTGGTGCCGCCACCCCTTCCCCGTGACGATAGGGCGTATCACTGAGTAGCAGCCCGGCTGGCTATGCTGTTTATAAAGTGCTCTGTGCCAGGGTGAGGCTCTTGGTTTTGGAGGTGGATTCAGAGGCCAGAGTTGGACCCCAGGCCACATGCTCTGAGGGACCCCAGTGCAGCAGCCAGAGTGGGCATTTGCCCTTCTCCTCGTCTCAAGTCTGTGGGTGCAGTGAGCAATGCTGAGTGGGAATTTGTTTGTAGTGGTTTGGCAACTTTGCAGTGTGCCTTCCTGATGGCTGATTCTTTCCTCCAGGAAGGGGGGAGGGTCTCTGCAGGAACCTGGGAGTCCTGCGTTCAGTCCCCCAGCAGCAGGAGCCAAGTTCAGCTCTCTGAGTCTTTCCCTTCCCTGGGGCAACCCCAGGACCCAGCTGCGTGGCATTCTGGGAGGCTACTTGTTGTATGCCTCAGAACTCGAGGAAGTGACCAAGTGGCACCCGGGACCCAAGAACTGTCTCTAGACCCAAATACAAGCCCAGGGTGTTGCAGGAATAATGAATGGCTTATAAACAAAATGCTCAAAATTACCATGACTGCTTTCACCCACCAAATAGCCGTGAGACAACCACTGTTTTCTGTGGCTTATTTATTTATTTATTTACTCACTTTATAAATCTGGGAACTGGGTCTTCTGTGAGGATGAATCCCAAAGTACTGGAAAAGGAAATGGAGGCCTCGAGGGCTGATTTTATGAGCAGGGTCAAATAAACTCAACTGACCTTTGACTTCAGGGGTCAGTAGTAATTAGCTTTTCATCTCAGCTTGCCACCCCCTGCCCCCACATGCTTTGGCCGGTGTCTCTGCAAAATCAGCTGACTTCTTTGGGGTTTAATCTCAGTGAAACATATTTAGAACGATGGGTTTTGCTGTTGTTGCTGAAAAAGAAAAGGAGGAAGTAAGAAAGATAATAGAGTTCTTTGTAAAGGTAAAGTCACAGAAAATGTTTGCCCTCAAGGTCGGTTAACATTTAGCAAACATTTATCACCTACCTGCCTCTGTCCGGTCCCGGTGTAGGCACTGGCAGCGTAGCATGTGGACAAAGACACAAGTCCTTGCCCCGTGGAGCCCACATTCCAGCAGGGCCAGGAGACAGACTCAAAACAAAGTAAGTGATGTCCTGGCTGGGTGGCTCAGTGGGTCGGAGTGTCATCCTGTGCAACAGAACAGTCTCAGGTTCAATCCCCGGTCAGGCGGGACGGTTGAGCAGGTGTGGGAGGCAGCGATCCGTGTTCCTCTGTCTCTCTCTCCGCACCCCCCCCCCCAAAGTCAGGGGACGTCTCCTTGGGTGGGGATAAATAAATAAATAAATAAATACTGACAATGAGAAGTGCTATGAGGTGGGGAGCAGGCCCTGGGGATAAGAAATGTGGGGCGGGTGTAATTTAAATAAGGTGCTCCGGAAGACCTTGATGTGGTTTGCTTTGGCTATTGTGTTTCAAAGTGAGATTACGTCTGGCTGCTAACAGGATTAAAACGTGATGTCAAGGATCTGAAACGGTAAACCTCGCTGATTATGAGAAGCCGCACACGCCTCAGCCGCATCACCAGGGTTGAGGCAGGCCGCCTCTAGGATGCAGCAGGATTGGCGGTGCCTGCCTGCGCCGTCCGAGTCGGACGGTCACGATACCGGGCTGGTGTCTTTTCTCCGGCTGGCCCAACCTGCTGGCTGATACCTTAGGCCGCTGTTGCTTGGGTGGCCAGGATTTCTCACGTCAGACTGGTGATGAACGTACTTGCCAATTATGATTTTGGAGGGAAACTTCTGTAAGATGGCTAACTGCATGTGTTATGGGCACTGATGAAGATGATGACCTTGGTTGGCAGCATTCTTTGGGGTAAAGAATGTTGTTTTTTATGTCTCCTTAAAAATAGAAAACATTGAGCAAAGACGTGGAGGAGGGGAGGGAGAGAGCCATGCGCGTAACTCTGGAGGAAATAGCACGTGCGAAGGTCCTGAGGCTGGCGTCTACTGTGGGAAGAACCAGGAGGCCAGTGTGGCTGGAGCAGGGGCGGAGGGCTGGGTGGGAGGGGTGAGGTCAGAGGGCGAGATTGGGAAACGGGCAGGGCACAGAACCTGGACAGCATTTAAGGCGTTGTGAAGACATTACTTCTATCCTGAGCGAGACAAAAAGCAATAGACAGTCTTGGGATTAGACAGATGGTATGGTTCAACTCCTCCCTGTGCCTGTGACTTCCTAAGGCCTTTGAAACCACAGGCCCAACAACAGACTACCAATTAGGGTGACCAAACACAGCGTGGCAGGTGGAGTTGCCCCCATCCTCTAGTGCAGTGGTTCCAGCCTCCTTTTCCCAGGGATACACAGGCTGGCTGTCGACATACTACCCTCGCTGTATTTCCCGGACATACCCAGTTAGTTACATATAACTGGCCAGTAACTCCAGTTATTGATAATCCTCTGCTTGCGTGCACTTTCCAATTTAATGAGAAAATAAACAATGCCACAGATACTCTTTACTGGAAAAATTACCATGGGTAAAATTTAAAAGGCAGTGGATGACACTATAAATTACAATTCGCGTGCACACAGGTATTTGTAATCACCACTGCTGATGGTCCTTCGTCATTTTCTTTGGACCTCAGCATAGAGCACAGTTCAGGAACTGTGGTTCTGGAGTGCCAGCTGTCGAGAAGGCTTCTCAGGTAGAAGCATGAGAAAGCAGAGCTGCCACAGAGGGAACCTTGCATTTGCTCTTAGTTTTAAAAGGTAGTAGTAATGGTCTGCCTACAGGTGGCCTGGGTCCCTAGGGTCCCCTCTTGACAGAAAACCAAAGTGATTTTGTAGAAAGGCACATCTCCCCGCTGTCAGACCCCTGCTTTACATCTTCAGCGGCTTCACATGTTCTTAGGAAAGGGTCCAGACTCCTTACTGTGGCACCCTCGCCCCCTCACCCTGGCCTGCCCGTCTCTCCCACCCTGCTCTTCAGGCCTGCTCCCACGAGAACCAATCCAGCCACACCACATGCCAGCCAGTTCCTCCCAGGGGCCGAGGCTGGAAAGTTGTGTACTGGTAAGCTCCCTAGCCGGGTGCTTGTGCTTGTCTTGTTCACTGGGCATGTAGCTTGGCACACAGTAGGTGCTCGTTAAATATCAGCTGCACTCATGAATAAACAACAGATGACTTGCAAAGCACCTTACGGCTGATGACTGCTCACTAACTTGGTCACAAAATTGGAAATCAAGGCTCTTGTGGGTTATGAGTATGACTTTTTACACACTGTGCTCTTGGGATTCTGTTTGTCCTTCTTCTGAACTCTCCTGGCCCCTTATTGGAACACCCCCTGAAGGCCCTCCTCATTTTCTGCATCTATAAGTCATCTCCTGCAGGCTGGGGGTGGCAGCCCCGGCTGACTCATCTTTGAGTCACTTCTATTTCCCTTTTGCATCGACCAAGGTCTTGAACATGTGGCTGAAAAAATATATTTGATAAATGAAATCATTTCAGAGCAATGAATGAGCCTGAGCTCTTGCTTCCCCTTTACTTGCCCAAACCTTGAGCAGTGACTGAGTGTTGGGAATGTATTGGGTTCTTTATGTGGAGAATAAATCTCCAACAGGCCGTGGGCAGAGGTTGGTGGTCACAGCCTAATGCCCCAGCTGGCCAAGCACCCCGGTTTCTCTGACTCACCCAGTCTGGACGGAAGCTGGTGTGAACCTGCTCAGGCCAGCCTCAGAGTTCTGTCATTGTTTTCTGACAGGCAGTGACAACCAATGACAGACCTAGTGAGAAACAGAGTGATCTGCTGCCCCGCCTTCCGCTCACCCTTGGCTACCACTGCCCCCTGCGGCCTGCTCTCTGTGTAGAGGCTGATTTATCTCCTGAATTTACTGTCACGGGGCAGGCAGGCAGGAAGGAAAACCCATTAAGGGAGGCAGTGGGCCCTTGGCTAATGGGCCCCACCGACCAGCTCCTGAAATCTATTAGCCTGGAGGGAAGGCGTCTGGGAATGCAGGGAGGGTGGATGGCTTGGAGGGAAAACTTGTTTAGGGACAGATTAGGAAAAAAACAAACAAAACAGGAGACAACCGCTGCCCCCAGTCCTCTCCTGCCTGGGGGCTGGGACGGATGTTCCCCACCCCCCCAGACATCTGCAGGCACCAGCTGTCACCAGGAGAAGGCAGCGGGAAGCCAGCGTGACCCTCCCTGGGCCAATCCTGGTCAGAACACTGCTCTGTCCTTTCCAGGGGTGGATTGGGAAGCAATCTTTTGTGAGAAAGAGCACCTGGTTTCAGTTTGCTTCCCAAAGCTCGTGCCTGTAAAAGCTGAAAGGAAGCTGGCTTGGGTCCAGTCCTTCTCGTTCTCTGTGGCCCAGCCAGTGGGCAAGGCTGCCGAGCTGCGAACCGTGGAACAGGTTCCAGCTGCTCCGAAAACCCGTTCCAGGCCCCACTCCCGCCCCACTCTGGCGCCCGCACCTCCAAGTGGGGCGGGGGTGGGGCGGGTTGCAGTGGCACCTGGGCCTTTGATTTTCTCTGAAGGGAGAGAATGGCTAGGGCTGTCATTGTTTAAGTGTACAGGGTTGGTTAATGTTTCCGTCTGCACGGCGTGGTTTAAATGCACTAGCAGACCCTCCTGGTCCTCCAGCACCTTCCCTGCCGACCTTCTGGGAAGCCTGCAGTTCCACCATTAGATACTATTCCTTATGTTCTGTAAGGGGTTTTGATTCCTAAAAATCTTCTATGAAATGCATACATTTAAGCCTTTATAGTAGGATCCTGAGTGATACAGATACAAAGAACTAATTTTTTCCCTACTGAAGTATACAATATTATATTGGCTCCAGGGGCACCACAGTGATTCAACATCCATATACCAAGTGACGGGATCTCCACGATAAGTCCAGTGACCATCTGCCACCTACGGAGTTCTCACAATACCGCTGGCTGTATTCCCCATGCTGCACACTACATCCCCACGACTCACTGATTTTATAACCGGAAGTTTGTGCCTCTTCTTCTCCTTCACTTTCTTCATCCATTGCGCCACCGACCTCCCCTCTGGCAGTTTGTTTACTTTATCACTGAGTCTGTTTCTATTGTGTTTTGTTTTTCAGATTCCACATATTAGAGAATGGTATTTTTCTTTCGCTGTCTTATTTCACTTAGCATAACACCTTCTAGGTCCATCCATGTTGTTGCAAATGACAAGATTTTACTCTTTTCTACGGCTGAGTAATATTTCGTCATGCATGTATACCGCATCCTCTTTATCCATTTGTCTACTGACGGACACCTGTGTTGTTTCCATATCTTGGCTATTGTTAGTAATACTGCAATGAGCGTAAAGGTGCGTATGTCTTTTCGAATTAGTGTTTCTGTTTTCTTTAGGTGGATACCCAGAAATGGAATCACAGGGTCATATGGTAATTGTGTTTTTAACATTTTGAGGGACCTCCCTAGTGCTTTCCTCAATGGCTGTACCACTTCACAGCCCCACCAGCAGTGCACGAGGGGTCCCTTTTCTCCACGTCCTCGCCAACATTTGTTATTTGACTTTTTGATAGTAGCCGTTCTGACAGGCATGAGGTGGTATCTCACTGTGGTTTTGATTTGTGTTTCCCTGATGATTAGCGATGTTGAGCATCTTTTTATATGTCTGTTGGCCTCGGTATGTCTTCTTCGAAGAAATATCTATTGAGGTGGTCTGCCAGTTTTTAATTGCATTGCCTGTCTTTCGATGCTCATAGGTAGGCATCTTCCTTCCCTCACCCACTGGTTGTACTGAAATTAATATCGTATTTGCCCTTCTCCCCACTGGTGTGTGCCCCCAAGGCCCAGACTGTACGGTGCAGGCGGACTCGCCCGAGCACCACAAGGACCAATGATCTGACTGCCGTGGTCCAGGCTCTGGGCTCTGCAGCCAAACCACCCAGGGTTGAGTTCCCCCCTACCACCTTCTAGATGGCACTGCAAACCCTGCCCATACCTTCAGTTCCCCCTGTGTGACCTGGAGACAGCGGTGGCTGTCCTGGAGTCGCTGTGAGGCCCGCACGAAACCAGAGTCTGGCGTGCTAGGGAAAGTGGGTCATGACCATTTTTTGAAGTCTGTGTTCTTCTCTGGGTCAATAACTTTTAACATTCTAAAAAATTAAAAAAAAAAATCTCTTCCCACCTTTAACATAGCTTCAGTTCAGGTAAGGCTACATTAGCAGGAGGCCGGACTGGGGAGGAATTAATCCTGCTGTCACCTGAACAAAGGAGCATGTCGGGGAGTGTCGTAGAGGAAACGAACTCTGACTGGGCTTTAAAGAACCAGCGGAATTTCACGAAGCAGAGACCGGGCAGGTGCCGGTGGCGGGAAAAGCGTGATCAGAAGGCTAGAGAGTGTGGAAGTATCTGGCACGTCTGGGAAAGGTGCCTGATCCAGGTGTTTTGAGACAGGTGGGCGACAGACAGTGTGGGAGATGAGGACAAAGAGGTAGGCAGGGGCTGGATTTAGGAAGTTTCTGGATGTCAGCCTAAGACTTCGGGCTTTATTCCACAGGTGTTGGGAGGCCGCAAGGGGTTTTGGGTAGGAAAGTGCCACGATCAGACAGCTCATTCTGGCAGGGTTGAGGAGGGGAGTTATTGGAGGAGTGGGGGAGCGGGGAGTAAAGACCAGTCAGGAAGATTGTGGCTCTCCAGGGGAGAGTGGATGAGGCCCTAGTTAAGCAGAATGGCAGGCAATCAACATTACTGAGTAGCTACTACGTACCAGCCATGATGCTGTGTGACTCACCCACCTCACAGCAGCCCCCTGGGATAACTAACTGCCCGTGGTACAGATGAGGAGACCGGGTCTCACTGCTGTCAGGAAGGGCGAGGAAGTCCGGTTGTTGTCTGAGGGTGCTGACAGATGTTCGGAATGGAGCCCCTCTGGTCTGGGATCTGGGCCCCAAGGTGCAGTCCCCGAGACTGGATTTTGAGGCACAACAGGAGGGCAGCAGGTTTGGGAGATGACTTAACGAAAGTCCAGGAATCTGGTGCTGACTCCAGCCTGCCAACTTTACAATGGGAAATATCACTTCTCTGGTTTTCTGGGATATTTTTTAAAAGGTTTTATTTATTTATTTTTAGAGAGGGGAAGGGAGGGAGAAAGAGAGGGAAAGAAACATCAATGTGCGCTTGCGTCTCACATGCCTCCATGGGGTACCTGGTCCGCAACCCAGGCATGTGCCCTGACTGGGAACCGAACCGGTGACCCTTTGGTTTGCAGCCTGAGCCCAATCTACCGAGCCACACCAGCCAGGGCTGGTTTTCTGGGATTTTGTGTGTGTGTGTGTGTGCGTGTGTGTGTTCTTGTTCGCTTGTGTTCTCTAGTCACTGAATTCTGTCCCATTAGGAACATCTAAATGGCAAGTCAGTGATAACAGTGGCCTGGAAAACATGCAATCAGAAAAAGGAGGGGGCGGGATTCTTGAAGAATATGTCATCAGGATGGTGGGAAGGCCCGCTGATGAACCATTCAGGCCCCGCAGCCGGGAGCATCGCCTTTGTTACAAATTGCTGATTAAACAACACTGGAATAGAAAATGAACCTCGTTGCCCGAGTCAGTGCCAGTCTGGTTGGTAGCAGCTGCCTGGGATGCTGTGATGAGAAACATTCTGGAGCCACTTTTAGTCCTGTGGGCAAGAGCGTGTGATAAAGAAGCAGCGTCGGGCAGGCGCCAGTCTGAGCGTCGGTGTGTTCGTGGGAGTGTTACAATGGCCATTTCTGGGCTGTCGTTTCTCTTCTCTTCTGTCTCCCTCCTTCAGTCAAACCTCAGTCAGATGAGCCAAATTCTTCTCAATTGGGATTTATTTGAGAGAGGTGCAACCTTTCAGGGAGACTTCTGCAGTTAACTAGTGTGCTCTGTGTGTTGATTTTGCTGGGCACCTCTTAGAAGGTAATATTATTTCACGTATTTCAAGTTCCTTATCTCTCCTAGCCACACCACCAGGTTCTGGGGAGTTAAATTCAGGTCAGAGAGCTGGGAAGCGGCAGTGTCTGCACTCAGACATAGGCAGTGGCAGCGGAGGTCTTTTCGTTGCCAAATGCGTGTGAGTTACATTCAGTATCACCTGTTAGAATGGAGCTTTCCAACCCGATTTCCTCAAGCTTTTGACAGAATCAAAACAAACCATGACTGCTGGCCTTCAGGCCCAAACTTCCCCTCCATCTCCTTCTCCCAGTGCCAGTCCAAACGCTGCCCATCCTTTGGGCCAGAGACGGTCTCACCATTCTCCTCGGCTCTCAGCTTCCTCCTTCTCTGGTCCCCTGAAAGCCATGGTTCTGCTGTGGCTGGGAGGCTCAGTTGGTCAGAGCATCACCCTGTACACCAAAAGGTCTGGGGTTTGCTCCCCGGTCTGGGTGCATGAGGGAGGCAACCAATTGATATTCTCCCCCTCTTTCTTCTCTAAAATCAATAAACATATCCTTGGGTGAGGACTTAAAAAAAAAGAACAAAAGCCATGGTCCTCATCTAGTAGTTGGTCCACCTCTTCTTCGGGATGCCCTGGCACTCGGTGCCTGCTGCGGAGTTAAAGAAGTGGACGATCATTGACCCCCAGCTCTGACTCGCACGCATGTGTGTATGTGTGTGTAAAACAGGAAAATGTGTGCAGGTCGTGGCACCGAATGATCCAGTGGAGGCTGTTCCACCGCCTCCTTTTTCCCTCTCTTCGTAGATTCCTCTCAGGAACGGCCCTTTGTTGGAACTGCAGTCTCTCGCAGATTTGGTCGAGAAGCACTCGCAGAGGGAGTGATGCACTGACAAGTTGGCAGGTTTGGGTTTTCGGCCTCCACCTAAATTGTCTTCCTGTGGGATTTTGAAAAATCACTTAGTTTTGAATGTCCCCGTGTCTCCATCTGAAAAATGCACATATAATCGCACTCGGCACTGACAGTCCCGAAGAACCTGGGAGTCAAGTGCTGAGTTGGGACAAGCAGGCTGTTGTGAATGAGTCAAGCACAACGCGACAGTTAAACAGATGCTCCAGGGTTGGGAGAACCAAAGGAGCCCTCCCTCTCTGCTCCACTCACTCGCAGCATGGCTGTGAGGAACGTTGTCTCTATACAGTCCAAGCGAGTGGTGCGCAGGGCGGCATTAAGTTGTTGATTAAGGGTCTTTGCTTGTTTGCATCTAATTTTGTTTGTTTGTGTAACAATAAAGTTATGCCCTGCTTAGAGACATTGCTAGTAACGGAACTGGGGTGTCCATCCTCTGGGTCTCCCCTGGGTCGCGGTGTCCCTCTCCAGGCAGCTTGTGCAAAGGCCCTGGGGCAGCATGCAGGGCTGCCTGGAGCCTCCCTTCTGTTATGCCTTTCACACACAGAGGCCTTCCCCCAAAATGTTCCCAACTCCCTAATCCACACCGTGACCTGCCCGCTGTCTGGCTCCTTCAGAATCTCGCTCTGGAGCATTTCCCAAGAGGACAGGTCATTGTGGAGCATCTGAGATGGGTGGCATCCAATGGGCTGTAGGTGTGAAGCAGGCTGGGGCGGCCATTCTTAAAGCAATTCCAGGCTGGAAGCGGGGTGAGGCACGTGTGTGAGCTGCTCTAATCCCGATGAAGAAAGGAGACTGCTGCAAGGGATAAAATGCTTGGGAAATTCTGAAGAGACCAAGAGTGTTGCAAGCAGAGGAAATCAAGGGAGGTCCCTCCCTCAAGGGAGGTCCCAACGGAGATGGTACCTCAAGGTGGGGTAAGGGACAGATTTGATGCAGACAGTCGAGCATGGAGGGAGAGGGGAGGACGGGAGGGTGCCCCAGAGGGAGGGGAAGCGTGAAGAAAGACCCAGCTGGTTAGGGGGGCTTTCAGATTGGTTCAAGGCAGGAGAAGAAGTGACGAGCAAGATCAGGCTGGAAACGCAGATGGAAAGTGGACTGGGAAGGATCTGGAAGGACCTGCTAGGCTGTTCAAAGGACCTCAAAAGCAGTGAGGAGCAAGGGAAGGGCCCTGAGCCGGGAAGGGCAGGGCCCTGGCCGTGGCTCGGGAAGCCGATTCTTGCACCAGTGTGTACAGCTGGTGGGAGGGAGCCTGGAGGGGAAGAAGGTCTGGAGGTGGCTGCTGAGTGGTCCAGGGGAAAAGAAATGAAGACCCAACCTCAGGCATCAGCGTTTGAGTGGAAAGCAGCGGGTGTGAGAGATTGGACAGAGAAAGGGGAAATGTGAGGGCCCTCACGAACACTCCCCGCGCCCCGTGCCAGGCCCTGGGCTAACAAACACGCAGGTGCTCGCTCATGCACTCCCGGTAATGGCCCTGAGGGGTCACTGAGTGTTGCAGATACAGAAACTGAGGCACAGAGGGATTTTTAGTTGGTTCAAGGCTCCCTAGCTAGTGAGTGGTAGATCTGGGACATGAACCCAGGAGAGCTGTCCCCCGAGCCAGTACCTATTCTGCTTTCCTGTGAGTGGTAGAAGCAGAGACGGCTCAGGAAGAGAAGCAGGGGCTGGCGAGGGCTGGCACCACTCCTGGTCGCACGGTGGCTTTTCACACAGACTCCTGGAAGCCCACTCTCCAAGTGCTTGACTCCAGGGGTGCAAGTGTCCGTGCCTGTGGCACTGTCCTGGCAGGCCACTTTTGGCCCTTCATACTGCCCACTGTGCCCACGCCCTCAGCAAAGTCTCGTTGGACCCACTGTGCAGGGAGCTCTCCCTCGTGCTTTAAAAGCCCAAAGCAGAACACCCTCCATAAGTGTAACTGCCTCTGAACCCGCATAGATGCGTGAGATGTTTACTCAATTTGCTAAAGCTTCACCGTGGGGGCTGCTTTCAGCAGTTAGTTCTCAAGTGCCCAGGAACATTATTAAACATAAAATCTTTTGTGGAAGGCAAAAAAGAAATGCTTTAACTGAATAGATGTGGATACACTAAAAGTAACCCAAAAAGTAACCCAAAATATGTCCAATTTTCTCCTCGTATTTCATATTTGTTAGTGAATTTAATGACAAACATCAATTGCCTAAAAAATATCTCTGTAGCAGGTGGTAGCTTCACATTAATTGTATTACAGGGCTCACCGAAGAGATGAAAATTTAGTATACAAAAATTCACATGTACGAAACAGGAAATTATGGGAATGTTTAATTAGACCCCGCAAAGATGTGTTGTTTTAAGAAGGAATTCACTAAATACAGCTGGCTATGGCAACAGAGTTCTCTGTTTTAATGTTAGTAGGTCCTAGATGTCGGGGAGGCAGCGGCGGGGTGGGTAAGGGGTCAGAGAGTGGGGTGGAGAAGTACAGTGCAGTGTTACAGGGCTTAGCTAGCTGGAGATGTCAGAGTGAGCGCCACCAGCCTTCCCTGAAACTGTGTTACGTGGGGGGAAATGGAGTCTTAGAGTCAATCTGGTGCACGCTGCTGGCTTAAACTCCACTGCAGGTTTGCTCCACGACTGCTCAGAGTTCTAACGTGCTCCCTCATTCTGAGACTTTCTAAGGATAGAGTTTGTACTTCCCACGTTTGCTCGCCCAGGGCACCCTGTGGGGTGGCATTGCACAGGGCTGGTGTTCCTGGGAACACACTTTGGGAAACGTAGTATCAGGCTACATTGAGAAGATGGTGTTCAGATTTTCCTTTCAGGAGAGACCTTAGCAATTGGAGCACTTATGGAGGCAGGAATCATCAAGGGAAAGGGTCTGGAACCATGGCTGGGAGTAGCCTTGAAGGAACGAGCAAGAGAGCCAGACTAAAGAGGCTGAAAGAGCCCTGGCTGGTGTGGCTCAGTGGACTGAGCACCGGCCTGTGAACCAAAGGGTTGTGGGTTCGATTCCCAGTCAGGGCACATGCCTGGGTTGTGGGCCAGGTCCCCAGTAGGGGGCACATGAGAGGCAACCACACATTGATGTTTCTCTCCCTCTCTTCCTCCCTCCCTTCCCCTCTGTCTATAAATAAGATCTTTTTTAAAAAAGATGCTGAAATTCCCTGTCACCAGGGTGCCATGGGCAAGCACAGAGACTCACCCCTGCTGTTTCCAAGGTCAGCACCGAGTAAAGGGTCAGGGAGACATCACAGGAAATCAGATTTCAATTTTATTTTACATGAGAAAGAACTTGCCAATGATTAGACTTCTCCAAAGAGGGAAGTATCTGATCAGAGGCCCATCAAGAATTTCCAAGGAAGGACAGTTGCATGGACTAAGAGTGGGCCTTCCATGACCTTGGAAATGACAACTTGGAACCACGTGATTATAAGGTGCACAACTCCAAGAGGAGAGGGGGTTGGTTCGCACAAACCGCACGTCCTGCCTTCACTCCAGTGCAGTCACTTTGCTAAGGGTTGACTTATCTGAATGCTTTCTGATTTCTTTCTCTCCCTGGGTCTGTGGGACTGGACAGTTTTCATGGTTGGCTTAACGGCTTTCTGGGAAAATGAGAAAATCATTTAATCAGGGGAAATGGATGTGGGATGAGCAAAAAAGCTTTTTCTGAGGTGGATATTTTAGGAATGCCTATTCCATTTAGCATTTAAAAATCTTGGGACTTTCTGATCAGCTGGTGTCTAATGACCGAGTCAATGAAATATTTGAAGTTGTATCATCTGAATAGGGTAGAATTCTTTCATCTGATTTGGGATCCAGGTTTGCACCTTGTTTACTTAGATTTGCAGAGGTGATTAGAGAGGTCCTAACCGAAATGTGTAAGGCAAAGTAAAAATTAATTTATGCAACGTACTATATACTGATTCATGTAAAATGCTCAGTGTTTAGTTCGCCAAGAACCCAAGACCACCTGAAATGGCTCTCAACAGGAGGCACCTCTCCACGCCCCCACCCCTCCTACCCCGTGACTGTTAGGAAATACTGGGGAAGGGGGGCGGTGCGGGGAGATGGCCTTAGAGGTATTTAGGGACAGGCCTGCAGAATGCAGAACTGACTCACTCCGTCTGATGCACCCACTGAAAAATGAGATCTCATCTTGTGGAGGGGGAGACTGGGCCGAGGAATGGTTTGGTGACTAGCTTGCTGTCACCCACTGGTCAGTGGCAAACAGATAAAGGGAGACTTGTGCAGGGGTGACGTTAGGAGGCCTGAAGGATAGCAGCTGTGCCCTCCCAGAGGGAAATACCCACCCAAGAAGTGCCGGGCATGTCCCCACGCGACACAGGGGGGCTTCCCGTACAACACGCCAGCTTCTCGTTGGTGCTGTGTCCTGGCCTTGAGATGCGCATGTTTGGTTTAGCAGCTCTCTGTGGAGATATTTCTTCTTCCTTCAGCTGCCCCCCAACAAGGGCAGACTTCTCCAAAACTGGGGTTGACTGCGGGGGTGCAACTTGGAAACACAGGGAGAAGGGAGGTTGGGAATGTGGAGATCAGAGCTGCGGCACCCAGGGCTCAGGGACCCTGGGAAGGAGGGTCCACTCCACGAGCCCTGGGGGGCGGCGCCCAAGCAGAAGGCAAGTGGCACAACCGTTGGGGGGCACAGCTCACGTGGCGCCTGCGTATAGGTGTTTCTCGGATTGCGCGACACACTGCCCCTGCAAGCAGGGCAGGGCTCCTAGGCGGGGCCCCGCTGTGGGTTTGTGGGCAGTCCGAAGCTTGCTGACTGACGGGGAAAGCTGCCGAGGGCCTTGCTGAGGGGCAAGGCCACAGGTGATCCCACCTCCACCAGCAAAAAAAAACCCAGCTGGTGTTTCTCCCTCCCTCCAGCCTTCTAAACAGAGGCCCCAGTTAAAACAGAAATGGTGGCATTTTATCCCAGGGGGGAGACTTCTCGCAAATACAGAAGAACAGGGCAAAGACGCTTCCCTTTAGCATTTCCTGTTAGGGATTTTACCAACTTCTTAGTGCGGTGCTATGAGAAGTTCCATGCCAAACCACTTTTGATTTGTGTGTGTGTGTTATATTCTCTCCCCACCCACAATCCCCCTTCTACCAACTGCCTGTATTCTCTGTAAGTAATCTGTCTGGTAAACTACAGTACACTTACCTGCAGGAAAGACAGTGGATCCAACAGCCCTCTGTCTTCCTCACCATCCTCCCCCCTCCCCCAGCCCCCAGCCCCTGGAGTCTAACACCCTTGACCCACTGTTTGTCTCGAAGTCTGAAGTTGCCCTGACAGTCACAGTGCCCCCCAGACATGCACACACATGCACACACACAGACATGTGCATGCATGCACACACAGACATGCACATGTACACTCGTGCACACACATAGACATGTGTGTGCACACACAAGAGACATGCACATACACAGAGACACACATGCACACACAGAGACATGCACACACACACACACACAGTCCCTTGGAGTGGCCTGGGTAATGACTGGAGCCACCCAGGCCTCGGGCTCCAGGAAATTCAGTACTTTGTGGACTCAGGAAGCAAATGCCCACTGGGTGGGAAGAATTTAGTAAAACAGAGGAGTCTGCTCCTCTGCTCTCCCCCGGCGGGTGTAGGAGGGTGTCTCATCTCCGGGAGGAGAGGAGAATACACTGATGCTCTAATAATGAGTCACTCAGGTTAACTCAACAAACTCCTACAGGCGTTTGGGAAGTGTTCGTGCTGTTTATAAATTCAATGAGAGTCCCAGAGGAAACGGCTGAAGGTTACTGGTTCGAGATCGAGAGGTACGCGTGGGCCTCCCGCCTGGTCTGCTTGGCCAGCCGCCTTCAGGCCAGGCCCGGGGAGGACTCCGGAGCCCTGTGTCCGCAGTCTGGGACGCCAGCCGTCCTGACTGGCCTCAGGACAGGGCGGGCACTTAGCAAATGCTAACTAATAATTAGAATAAGTGGCCTGGACCAAGCCCTGCTGTGGAACACACCGTGAGCTCTTGGAGAAGAGACACGCTCAGGCTTTCTCTCGTCTCTCTCCCCGAGCCAGACCAGATGTCTCTTTCGTTTATTGCTTCCTCAGAGTTCCTGGGCTTTCCATCCTACCTTCCTGTTGTCCTCCAGAGCAGAGTGCTTACAGGAGCAGCCTGGGCTCCAGTTTGCCGAGTTCAGATGTAGACTCCACCGCTTATATGCTGTGGGAACTCGGGCAAATTTCCTAACCTCTGTGCGCCTCTGTTTCCCACTCATGAATACGGACAAGCAGAGCATCTACCCGTGATGCTGCTGGGAGGACTAAGTGAGTCGGTACTTGTAAGATGCTTAAAACAGTGCCTCACACATAATAAACACCCCCAAAACGTTGCCTATTATTACAGTCTTTCGTTCTTTTTGTGGTTCCTCTACGAGAGCCTCTGATTTCTTGTCGCATGGCACAGAGCCTGTAGGTATAGAGGAGGGCCTTCCAGGCGTACCTTGGTGGTGGGAGGGACGGGGGAGTGCCCTGGAGTGGTCCCGCACTGTCCAGCGGACCTGTCACCACAGTGCGCATCCAGACACCACAAGGTCCGTCCCTCCTGCATTCAGGCCTCTGCCCCAGTGTCGCGTCCTCAGAGAGGTCTCCTGTGCCGACACTGCATCTGCGTCGCCCTCCACCCCGGTCCCCGTCATGTTTGCCTTTATGGCACGTCTCGCCTCCCTTATCTTACTGCGCCGTGTCCACAGCCCCACTGTGCACAGCCCTGTCCCCATCAGAATGCAGGCTCCGGGAGAGCAGGACTGCTGTCTGTCTGTCTGTCCCATGCTGGACCCTA
This sequence comes from Phyllostomus discolor, assembly GCF_004126475.2. Taxonomy (NCBI): domain Eukaryota; kingdom Metazoa; phylum Chordata; class Mammalia; order Chiroptera; family Phyllostomidae; genus Phyllostomus; species Phyllostomus discolor. The sequence goes on from NC_040913.2 coordinate 70,003,325, forward strand.
AACAGTGTCCGACACCTGAGAGGCACACACAGCTCTTAAACGAATGAATGAATCGAACAACCATCATCCCACCTTCCTCTGTGTGGGGCGTCTGCGTGCGGGATGGAAACTGCCTTCAGTCTCACGACAGGAGACATTTAAAACTTTCAAAGCCGTGCTGTTGTTGGGAATGAGTTATTCTTTTGCATGATATTCACACGACCCTAGAATAGGCACACTTATTTTAATGCCTGACATACATGTGTTCCATTGGTGAGGGTTTGTTTCGGGATCCACGCGTTCTGCTGGAGGCGTGTGTTCTTTCTGGTGGTCTCCTGTCGGCGAACACCTGGAACTCAGGTGGCTCCCAATAGGCTTTGGTGGTGTTGGGCCCGATCCCCTGACTCCCTGAAAACTGGCAGCCCTTAAGGTTTGGTTCAGACCCCGTGGAAGCCTCCCCCTCTGGTGCCAACCCCTCCTTTGAACTAACTGCCAGCGCTTCTTGTTTGGTTCTCATCAGACACTGCCACGGGGCATCACTTGAACCGTTGTCTCACTGAGTCTTCCATGTGTGCACTGCTCTCTTTTATGTTCAGTGTAGCTCTGTCTTTCACCTTGCTAGTGCGCAGCCTTCCCCAGGGTTGGACCCATAGAACACACCTTTCTGTGTCTGGTCTGCCACTGGGTTCTCAGATTGCACAGGGCAATGCAACAAGTTCATCTTTGAACGGAAGAATAAATGTATGAAGAGACGCAGAGCTATTTGCATCGCTAAGTCTCGTATTGATACTTTATCTGTTACTCTCACCCTCAAATCACTGGAGGGACTAAAAGCGATGTGGATATCGGCAATGATTTTCCTTTGGAAATGTCGATGAGCATCTGTGTATCTTATTTCAGAAATCCTGGAAATGTCTGTCTCTGGAGGCTCAGAACCAGTGCAGTCATTATCAAAATGATAATGGGTTTTTAGTGATGCTTGGTTCCCTGCCCACTTCTCTCATCCATTCTCCAGTACTTACCCTTCCTTTGTCTCGGAGTTCAAGGCTGGGGGGCTGAGAAAGCTGATGCTGAAAGTAGCTTATGGAAGTGGACTCCATGGTGGATGCTGGAGTAGAAATAAGGTCCTCACTTCATAAAGTCATAACGTTTCAGAGATGCAAAGAACAACAATGCATCCGAAACATTTAATTTCTTAAAAAAGATAGGAAGCCAAGGTTTTTTAGAAGGGGCCATCTAGACGTGCTTCATCATTGTGCAGATTAGAAGTGTCCAAATGAGGGACATACCTGGGGGTCCACCCAGTGTGTGGGGGGAGCTTCTGCAGATTAGCAGGACGAAGAGCAATGTAGAGGTGGCTGATGGTTTATAGCTCGCTGCCTTGCCTGTTTTATTTAAATAATTATCAAAGGGGTGATATAAATACTGCATGAAAAGATGTTTGAAAGACAATCCAGCCAGAATTCACAAGACAATTAAATAGAAACATAATAGTATCTATTCAATGATCAAGGGTAATATTAATAAAATTAACATTCATATCATGTGTGGCGGCTGCTCTTGGTGCCTCGGTAGCAAAGAGCAAACAGAACTCGGGAGCAGGAGACGGCGGCCAGGTGTCCTCCAGCGGGGCTGCTAAACGTCCCGTTGGAAGGAGCTTAACAGGATCTTTTTTTTTCAGTTGAATTTATTGGGGCGGCATTGGTTAATGAAATTACGTAGGTTTCAGGTCTACAGTTCTATAACACGGCCTCTGTGTATTGTATTGTGTGTTCACCCACCCACGTTTAGGCTCCTTCCATCACCATTTATCCACCCTATTCTGTCTTCTATTTCCCTTGCTATCCCCTTCCCTCCGATAATCCCCACTCTGTTGTTGGTGCCTGTGAGGGTCTTTTTTTTGTTTTTTCTTAATCCCTTCACCTTTTTCACTGCGCCCCCTACCCCATCTCCCGTTCCCTCTGACAGCCATCAGTCTGTTCTGTATCTTGAAAAAGTCTGACTTCCTGTTGTCAAATTTTGAGGAATGGCAGAATTCAGGAGGTGGTAGGTAGGCTGGGCAGCAATGTAATTGGTTAATTGCTTTGAACTGTCTCAGCTCCAGGAAGAAAAAGGAAATCTCCTCAGTCAGCAGTTGGCCAGCTGGGTCTCCCCCTGACCATCAGGGCCTGAATGAAGGGGCACAGGCTGGTTCCACAGCAGCCAGTCCCTAAGAACTCCAGTCTCATTATCCCTCTCGGGGCTGAGGACCCAGGGCCAGCTGGGAGAGCTTAGCACCTGTCTCCTGGAGCAGCTTTCGCCTGGTGAGAAGAGGGTGTTACTGAAGTTACTGTTAGAATTCTAGGGAAGTCAACTGGAGTGGACTGGGATTAAAATCACCTGTTGTTTCTCCATTTCCTCAAACCTCTGGGAAGAGGCAGTTGCAGCTCAATCACCTCTCTTTAGATCTTTTAGAAAGGGCGTTGGTTCATTTAACCATGGCCTGGTGTTTCTGCATCGATTGTGCCTCGGGTCAGTGGCTGGGGTCTTTTCTGACAAGAGAATGACCAAATTAATACAGAGATCTTAGTTGCACTCAGATATCCAAGACTAGTGTTTCCTGGGTAATGTTGAGTTTCACTTTTCTTACCCTAAGAAATACTGTAGGCTCCTCTAATCAAGCAAAATCCACTCCCTTCACTCTGCTTCACGCACCACCTAGAGCACCATAGTCCTCTTGGGCGACAGCGGGCAAATGACTTAATGTTTCTGTGCTTTGGCTTTGTCTCTCGTCAGATGGGGATGATAATAGTAGTTGCCTCGCAGGGTGATGTGACGATTCAAATATGTAAAGATATTTAAGATGCTTAGAACAGTACCTGGCTTGTAAATTTTAGCTATTATTTTCCAGTCCTTTCCCCTTCCTGCTCTTTCATGTGTATGTCATTGTCACTATCATGAGGTACTACGGGCTAGAGGAATGGGGGGGGTCACCCAGTATGATCTTCCCTGGCCCCGGGTCCTAGTGGATGTCCCAAGGCCACCACCCCTAAACTGGGACCACCGGGCTCCCAAAGCTGGACAAACTCTGGGGAGCCCAGACCCCTCTGGGATTCTTCAGGCAGGTCAGGCTGGCCATGGGTCACCCATCCCGCTGTGTCGCTTCAGGGAGAATTGTTCAGTGACGGAGAGGCCTGAGCGGGTCTGCTGGGCAGCCACGCAGGGCTGTCTGAACTGACGCTGGGCATCCCTCAGAAGCTCTGGAGCCCTGAGCTTCGCGGCCGATGCTCAAGTCCATCTGGCCATCGGAAAGACAAACGCTTTCCATGGCAGCGCCACGTCCCAGCGAGGAGTGATTGGAGTGTGCGGCTTCCTCCCGTTGCCGGCAGGCTGCAGAGGCGGGTTTCCACGCCGTGGGAAGCAGTGGCCCTCGTGTAGTAAACGGGACCGTTCTGGCAGCGTGTCCCACACACATTTCCCAGAATGTGTGTCATCTCCGCTCTGCTTCTGGGCTCTGCCGGCAGCCGCCAGGCAATATGTTCTGAAGCGTCACTTCTGAATGTAGCCAGCGCCTCGCGCAGTGGGGAAGTGAGGCGCGGCGACACTGCGTGGGCCGGCCCCCTCGATGACGGGGGATGCTGTCAGGGTTCTATGTGCGCACCTCGTGACGTGCTGACATCTCTTCACCCTCAGCAGAGGGAGGTGAGCTGCTGAAGACTGTCTGCCTCATTGCCTTGGCAGTCGGGCCTGGATGGCAACTTGGTGTTCATGGAGACCGTGGGGGAAAGGCTGGAGGTGCGCATGGGGCGCGGGGTCCGTTCCTGCGGCACGGCCCAGGGCGCTGGGGTGGGCAGTGCCTGTAACTTCCCTGCCCGGGAGATGGCAGTGGTTCCAGGGCTGTTTCCACAGGGGCCATGACAGCTTGTGGGGAAACGAGGAGTTTGGTCAGCCAGCCCCGAACATCTGATTTTTCCCCCCAACTGATGGGATTCATTTTAAAATTGGAATTGACCGGATTCCTTCGGATTCCAATTCGGCTGACATTTGTGGAGCCTCTGGCGTGCGGTCGGTGTCACGCTAACACGCACGCGTGTTGTTTTGACTCAGCCTGGTGGAAGCTCCCGTTTGGTGGACTCGGGGAACGGAATCCTGTTCTCCAACTCGGGAAACACATAGTGGGAGCTTCGTTCATGCGGGGCGCGGGATTCCAGACGAGTGACTGTGAGGAGATGCCTCACCTCATACTCGGTTCCCTGCCCCGGTCGTCCCAGGTGGTTCCAGAGCTGCTCGGCAACAGCATTTGCTTCTTTTCAAGGCATCTAGTTCCTTAGGAATTCTGGTTTAATTTCTTATCCAAAAAGAGGAATGGATACTGAAGCTGAAATTTGTTATTGTACATAAAACATTCTGTTCTCTTCATCTGGTTATTTGATGAGAAACAGTGGCGTTTGGATGCCTGTTTGCTTCTCACTGTTGGCAAAATAATCCTGTGTCCTGCTGACTTGCCACTCCCCACCCTCCTCTCCAACACAAGGGCAGGGTTCTGGGGTGCTGGGCGCAGAGACCATTGGGAGCTCAGGCTTTGCTTGGCTCCTCCTCCCATCGGCCAAGTCTTGGCCGTGGTCTCTGCTGTGTTGGGGGGACAACCAAGGGTGAGGGAGAAGGGGAGGTCCAGAGCATGGAATTTGAAAATCAGAAGACAGGGAGATGAGAGATATATTTAAAAAGCACATTGCTTTTTCACAGTGGGAGTGGGGATATAAAAAACCAAAATCTTAATACTGAAAAGTTGACCCAGAGGACAAAAACCCTTTTGCAACTCAAGGTCCTGAGAGGACTCAGATTCCACCGAGGTCACGTCAGAGTGAGCCTGCCACTGAAGAGATCCCTTTGGAAGGACAGTCACTATCTGGTCCCAGGAACAAGGGGAACCCCTGTCCATGTGTATGTGCTGAGAAAATTCTAGATTTAGCTTCGCTCTCTCCCACCTCCCCCGCAGTGATCTCAGGTTCACTGTCGGCCCTCTCTGGAATCCATGTAACACCTTTCTCCTGGGTTTAAAAATAGACTCCAGGCTGGCCAACCCTCTTAAAAGGAACATGATAGAGACCAGTGCCAGCACCGTGGGACCTGACACCAGGCTCTGATCACCTCCCTAAATAGACCCGCTCTCGCTCTCGGGATCCCTCGCTCCCGTGAGGCGGAGCGCCCTGACTAGCCCCTGGGAGCTCACCACGTGGATTAGACAGAAAAACAAGCAAGACTCTCCTTTTCCTCTCCCTTTCTTCTCTCACGACTGAAAAGCTTAAAAAGGGAATTATAGGGTCTGAAGGGAGTCAGGCTGGATTTCATAGCCCACCCCACGGGACGTCTGCAGTGTGTGTCCTATGTGAAGTTCCTTCCTAAGTATCTGGGGAGGGGGCTGGTGGAGGAGGGGGCGGTGGCGTCTGTCAGAAGAAGAACGTTTTCCCAGCAGCGATGCTCTTGATGGTTTTCAAATGCCTGGGGTGACAGGTAGCTGGCTCCCAGTGGTGATAACCCAGCCTGCCTTTCTCGGTAAAGGGTGGAGTTCCTGGTACCCACCCTTATTATCGGCTGTGCCCAGAGACTCCAGGAGTTGGGGCCACTCCCTTCGTGGGTGAGGGGCAGGACAGATAGAAGAACGGTGGAGAGAAAAGCCGCACTCGTCCGCAGACCACGATGCAGCATTCCTGCAAGAGGAGCTGTGAGACTCAGGGCTCGGGAGCAGGGCTTCAGCTGTAACACCGCTGGAGAGCTGTTTTCTCACTGCAGAGAAAACAGAGATGGAAAACGGTGCGTCACAAACCCGAGAGGTCTGGTCGCTACATCAGAGCACTGGGGACTCTGGGGGTCCTGTTTTCAGACAGGGATGTTGGACCTTGGAGAAGCAGTGACTAGGCCCTAATTTTCCAGGGCAGAAACAAGAGCAGTACCACCCCATACATCTTGGGGTGGGGAAGTATTAACCTTTGACAAATGCTTTGGTGGAAAAGAAAGAGGGGAGGCGAAGGAGGGGAAAAGAGTGTCCGCTGTCGTTCACGGAGAACCTACTATGTACCCGAAGTGGTGCCGGGTATTTTTACATTATTCTCACAATACCTGCAGAGACAGGCCGAGTTATTTTCATTCTACTGGTGAGAAAACCAATGCTCAGAACATGTATTTCCCTTATTACAAGCTATACAGCTCCACTACAGTGGGCTTACTAACATCGGGTAATTCAAGGCTGCCTGGAAAAGCCAGTGGTGCTGTTGTGATTAAGTCAGATCCAAGTCCGAGTGGCTCTCGCAGAGGGTTAAAGCAGGAGAAGCAGGAGGGGCACATCTGTCCTCCAGTGAACTGGGGGCGGGGGGGGGATGGTGCAGCACCGATGCTCCTTCGGAGAGGAGCCAGCTGTGTCCACGCTGGCCGCCACCGGAAGCCGCCTGCTTCTGTTCCCCTAGCGGGTCCCAGGAGGCAGAGTCATCTGAGAATCCCACGCACCTGGGATTCTTTGCTTCAGGCTTTTGACCAAAATAGAAGTGTTCTCCCAGTTTCTGGAAAAGCTAAAGAGTCACAGGAGAATTCACGGCAGGGGACCCATCCACTGTCCTGGGCTCCCACTCTCCCCAGGGTTTTACAGTTGCGCAGTGCATTTCCCTCCCGGGTTCTCTCTGCACCTCCCTCCCCTCCAGGTGTAGCGTCACGTGGCCCGAGGACACAGAACTCCAAAGACGCAGCCTCCAGCGCTTCATTATGCTTGTCTGTGGAGGGAACTGCGGAGACAGTTGGTAAAATATTTAGCAAGACTGGAAAAAACCTGCACACTCTGTAAACCTGTAGGACACACAAGTGGTCCAGCATCCTTTCCGAGAATCCCTAGTTTTTTGTTTAGCCCATCCCTCCCTTCCCGTTCCTCTGCTTTAGTTTCAGTAGCTGTCACTGGCAGATCTCCTAGGCACCCCAAACACCTGCAACAGGAAGTGCGGCCTTGAGGTACAGGATCATTACTCATTGCCTTAGGCAGGGACGGAGGTTTGAGGAGGGACAGTTAGTTAATGGGGAAAGAATAATGGCTTATCTTTTGAATCCCTAGAACCCAGGGAGACCCCTCCAAGTTAATGTGTTTATTCCATGCTTCTATACACCACATCAAATGGTGAGATCTTTTTCTGCTCTCCTGAAGGATGCCCAGCAAATATCCAGTCCTTTCTGAATAATGAATTCCATTAAGTCAGATCCCTTACAGCTGGAAACTTCTTTCTGTCTAATCTAAATCTTCTCTACATTAGTTTAACCCATGACTTACAATGTCCCTGTGACGAATGGAAACGGTGGGTGTGCCATCTGCAAACATCAGTCAGCAAGCATTTATTTGGCACCACTGCCCAGCACTGTGCCAGTCACATAGGGAGCTGGTGGGGAAAGTGAGGAGCAGGGACTGGGCACACTGGACATTTGGACCAAGTTACCTCTGCCTGGGAGAAGCTTGTAACTGAGTTGTGGAGACCAGGCCTCCACACCTGGGGAAGAGCACCAAGTGGGCAGCTCCCCGCTGGGGGCCCAGGCTCCAGCGTTGGAGATGGTTACATCGTAAGGGCTGTATCCTTTAGTTTTTTCTTCTTCAGGTGTGTCTGTCATCTCAGTTCCTTTAACCTTGGGCCTTACTAGGCAAAGTGTCTATAATTGTTCTCTTTCTTCTCCTCTTGGGCCTTGCCTCGCTCTTTGAACGTCTGAGTTGCAAAGCTTTCATCCTAATGAAGTCATGGCTGTTGTCAAAAATTCCTTAAAGTACAGTGTGGGGAATACAGGCAATGCTATTGTAATAACTATGCATGATACTAGACTTATCAATGATATAGATGTCTAACCACTGTACACCTGGAACTAATATAAGATAATATTGGATGTCAACTGTAATTAAAAAAATTTTTAAAGAGAAAAAAGATAAAGCAAGTACAATGAAAACTGTCATCTTGACAGTTTGTAAAATGAAGACCATTAAAAAGACTTTACCAGGAGAAAAAAGATTTTTTGGCAGTCCTGAGCACTCAAGTCCTCCAGTCACACCTCAGCGTCTTTCCCAGTTCTCCCCCAGTGCTACGGATCGCACTCAGCTTCCGGCCCACTGCAGCCATCTCCTCTTTTTCTCTGCGATCGAACGTAGCCCATGGCGTTGTATGGTATAGAGAGTGCTGGGCTTAGGAGTTACATGATCTGCATACTGATTTTTGACTTGGAATTTTTTGCTATTTAACTTTGAACCTTTCATTTTACTTGCAAGATCTCAGTTTATCTCACGTTTAAAACAGACATTCACAAAACTCAATAACAGGAAAACAAACAACCTCAATTAAAAAGTGGGCAAGATATTTGAACAGATACATTGCCCAAACCCCCCCCCCAAAACAAAAAACAAAACAACAAATCTAAATACATATGTGGAAGGCAAGCAAGCCCCTGAAAAGATGTTTAACATCATTAGTTCTTAGGGAAGTGCAAATGAAAACCACACTGAAATACTAGTACACATCTAACAGAATGTCTAAATTAAGACTGACCATAGCAAGTGTTGACAAGGATGTGGGCCAACTGGCAGGAGGGAGGGTTTACTAAGGGGCAGGAGGAAACTTGTGAAGGGTTCATTATCTTGATTGTAGTGCTAATTTTATGGGGGAGGGATACATAATATCAGAACTTACCAAATTATATATTTAAATATGTGATTTATAGTATGTCAATTATATGTCAATATAGCTGTTAAAGAATAGTCTTTCTTTCAGTTCATTGAGCGAATCAATTATATCAGTGTTTTGACAGTATTATGCATATTATTCATCTTTCATTTGAGTGGGGCATTTGCTCTCTCTCTCTAAATATTAATGTTGGAACAGTGCTTTAGAATCCCTTGGGATATTCCACTGGGCTATGATCAGGGTTGTTCCAGTAACCATAATTTATTATTAATTGAAGCTCGCAGTGTAGAGGATTGAGCAGATCTGAGAGGCAGTCTTGAGAGGCAGTCTTGAGAGGCATGGGGTAAGAGACCTGTAGGATAACCTGTGTTTTAAACACGTGTGCGCGGGAAGAGAAGGGGCTGCAGTGGCTTCCCGCACCCAGACACCCTGCCCTTTGGTGCATCTTTGTGGGCGTTTTGCAGCCCACTTGCAGGGGTCGCCTGCCCTGAAATCCACCCCCCGATGGGTTGAGGGTCTCAGGCCTGGAACATGCCGATGCTGCTCTCTTTAAATACCAGTTTTTCACCCACATGGGGAGGGTTAGTGGCACTGTATACACTTCAGATCACTCTTTTTTGGCAACACCCTGACCTTTTCTCTGGATCTTTATTTGTCCCACTCACTCAGGACTCTCTCCTAATTGTGGAATGGCGTCTTACTTCGGAAAACACTCTCAGAGTTTTTTCTTCCCTCCGGGAACATCCTCCACATCATCTCTCCCCTGCCCCGAGCACATATATATTTGTTAGGAATCTTGGATGCGCTATTCACAGAAGGGTGTGAGCCAGTTGGACCCTGTATTTATCGGTGACCTTGGTCGTGACTCTTAACCTCTCTGCGCTCAGTTTCTCTGTCCCTGAGACTGTCCTAGTGCTGCCTACCTCAGGGGCGGCTGTGAGGGTTAAATGAGGTAACTCGATCTGTCCATCACCTCAGGCGCTCATCGTGTTCATCCCGCAGCAGCATACAGCTCTACTCTCCCGTGAGGCAGGGCAGGAGGGGTGGAAAGAAGGTGCTGGTCCTGCATCTAGACTGCTACTCGCACAGAGCAGGCAGCCAGGCCCACAATACGGAACAGCCATGATCCGAACCAGCGGTACTGGCAGGGGCCCAGGGACCCGGCATGGCTTTGCTGACTATTTGTCATGACTCGGTGTTGAGTCTGCTCTTGGCAATTCCTGATGTCACCCCCCAAGACTTGGCCAGTCCTGGCATCTGCCCCTGAGATAGCCCCAGGAAAAGGTGAGGATGGTCCTGGGGCAGAACACCGGGAGCTGACTCCAGCCCTGGGTGATATTTCACTAACACTCGCAGACCTGAGTGCAGGGATGAAGGAGATGGTAGTAACAGATCTGCGTCCTGCCTCTCGGCTGCATTTCACGTCTCTGCTCTTCGGCAGAATCTGGAAGAGGCTGATTAGCTAGGATCTCGGGACACAGTGCAAGAGCTCAAAACATGCAAATTGGTTACGGGGCATAAATAGACTTTGCTGAGCTCACCCTGGCAGCCTTCGCAGGCTCTGGGGCCCATTCATGAGGGCAGTGGGGGCGGAAGGCCGGGCGGGAGCGCCATGCAGCTTGGAGCTCCTCACCTCCCTTGGACGTGTGTGCCTCCTTCTGCGGCGGCAGGGCGCCGGCTCCCCGCCGGGCCCGCACCTACAGCTCCGGCCGCACCCCACCCCACCGCGCCCTCCACGCACCCCCTCCTCTGGGCTTGGCAGCAGGTGCCTTCCCTCCGGAGATCGCTTCGCATTAACTTTCCCATCTGACATGATAATGGAGAGAAAATGAAGAGATCCCATTAGTGGCTGGCTGGAGGGCGGGCGGACGGGCGCAGAGTCCGTGCCGGAGCCGGAGCCCAGCGCAGGGAGCCTGTATTTTTAGCCAGATGCCGCGTAACTTGCTGGCGCTTCCTGCGCCGCCGTGCAGATAACGGGGGCGGGGGAGCAGGGAGCCGGGGCTCGGATTGCAGCGCGGGTGCCGGACGATGGCAGCGAGACAGGGCAGGTCCCGTCCAGACTCTGCGGTGAGTGACGACCGGCCGTCCGCGGCCGCTGGGCCGGGAAGCTGGGCGCGCTGGGGGCTGCCGTGCGCGGTGCGGGCCCCAGGGCCCCTTGCTGCGGGCTCCGCGAGCGCCAACTTTCGAGAGGGTGCGGGGAGGCGCTCCGGGCGGCCGCCGAGGCTTCAGGCAGAATCCAGAGGAAAATTCCTTTGGCTCCGAGGCTGCCGCGGCGGAGGCGGCCCGGGCGGGCCAGCGGCGCACGCGGGAGCGCGGAGCTTCCGCCCAGTTTCCCAGAGGGGACCCGGGACGCGCGCGGGGCCCTAGCTGAGGCCACGTCCCCCTCACTCCGGGAAGAGAGTCCCACCAATTGGATTCTGCTGTGGAGCCTCGTGGCTGCCCCTCACAGGGACCCAGCTGGACCAGAGGGGATGCCCGGCTTTGGCCTGGGCCAGAGAAGGGTCTGCTTCGCCCACCACCTTCCACCACCTTCCTGACCCCTAAACCTTAGCAGCACCATGGCGCGGAGGTCCAAAGGTTGCAGGTAATGAATGGGGCGAGAGGAAGGCAGACCTGTTGTGTGCCCAGGAGCCTGGCGTTTTCCATGTACCTTGTCATCCTCACAGCTCTCCCAGCAAGCTGTGAATCATCCCATTTCAGCAACGGGGAAATTGAGGTCTGGGAACTTGTACCGGGCACAGCATCAAGTGGCAGAGCAGGATTCACACCAGGTCTTCCCAACATCAAGGTCCACCCTAGCTTTCCCGCGTCCCTGCATCTCCCAGCCTCCAAGGCCCCGGCAGGGACAGCACAAGGCATGGCCAGGGGTTCCCAGGCCTCACAGTTGTGTTGGGAAATGATAAGGGAACCCAGGACCCCCCTGCAAACACATCGTTTCCTCAATGACGCCTTTAATGTGTTTATTTTATCTTGGCCGGTGCTAGTCTGATTGGGGGTGGCTGAGGACACTTTGTGAATCTTTAAAGAACAGCTTCTGGGTGGGAGAAGGAAAGAACCCTAATGAAACACACACACCCTGGCCCAGGGCTCAATCCCGTTTCTCCGTAGTCAATGGGATAGAGGCACACTACACAGGTGTGCCAGCTGGCAGGAGCCGACTGTTCTTCCTGGGAGGCCCGCCGTGGGCTCGGGGGTTCCAGGCCGGAGTCCTGGAGGAGCGCTCAGACATGGAGAGCGGCCCCCGCGGCCAAGCAGGCCGCTGCACGGGAACCCTGCCTGCTGTGCTTAGTCTTCTGAGTGTGCTGCAGGACCCGCAGCCAAAGGGTCTAGAACCTCTTCCTGCAAATTCCGACAATGACTTTGTTCAAGGAACTGCATCTTGCCCAGACAAGACCCGTTGGGAAAGAGAGACTGCCTTATCGCTGTTTACAGAAACTGATAATAGTTCAGTTCCCATTCATCTTTTGAGATCAGTACGTGGCACTAAAAGACCTTGAAAAAGTCAGTTACGACCCGTCCTGGGAAATCTTGGGCTGTCTCAAGCCCCAGAGAGGGTGTGAGGAGGCCCTGGGACTCTCCAAGCCAGCCTGAGAGTGAACTGCACCTGGCAGCTTCCCAGAGGGGACCCGGGACGTGTTTCTGAAGCCCTCAGTGCACCTGTGTCACAGGCACACTGACATTTAGCAGTGCGCGTCCGGCCCGCCTCTCCCAGGACACTGGAGCCCCTCCGCCACTTCTGTATGCTGTACTCATGTCACCCCACTCAGGAAGTGCAAGTTTAATAATAGTCTGGGCGTCTCAGGTAACCAAGGCTTCACCTCCCCTTTCCTGCGCAGCCCTTATAACAACTGGAGTACCAAGAGGAGATCTGTTCCCTTCCTCTCTCCTCCCCTCGCTTCCTCCTGGAGTGAGGGCTGAAGTGGGTACACTTCCGCCCCTCCAGCTGGAGCGGAACTGGAGAGGAATATTCTGGGCACTAGAAAGCGACTGGCCCGGGAGGCAGGACAGCAGTGGGGCTAAGAGACAGACCCTGGAGGCAGGCCACCTAGATTCCAGTCCTGGCCAAGCCAGGTACTAGTTGTGTGACTTTGGACACGTTTCTTAATCTCATTCTGGCTCATTTACCCCATCTAGAAAAAGGAGACAATAAAAGTACCTGCCTCGTGATACTGTTGGGGGGACCAAATGAATGAACTGAAGTAGAGTGCTCAGCACACAGTAAGAGCTTTATAAAACTTACCGGGTGGGGCAAAAGTAGGTTTACAGTTGTTCATATGGAAAATAATATCACAATAAATAATAACACAAGAGTAAACTATTATTTTGTGTGCTCACAACTGTAAACCTCCTTTTGCCCCACCTGCATGTTGGTATGAAAGGAAGTTCAGGGAAATCACGTGGATTAACCAGCAGGGGATGCAACCAAATGTATATACCCCCCTCCTCTCCTCAGTGCAGGTACAAGCCGCTTTCTCACAGGTAAAATTAGGTCCAAATGAAGCTCAAGATGAGGAAGGGGCAGAGACACAAGTGGGCAGCCTTGGTGGGTGGGATGCTCAGAGGGCGTGACAGCTCCTCGGTGGTGACACAGGACTTAGGGTCACTGTGGACTGATTTTCTGGACACAGGGCGAGCCACCTGTAGGTCCTCTTGTCTCCTTCCATGCAGAGGCCTCTCGGAGGCTGCCCTGCCTCCGCGGGGACAGTGGGGCTCCGAGGGGGCCGGGGACACTGCTCTGATTTATCACAGCCCAGAGATACTCTGGCTCATATTTTGTTATTGTTGCCATCGGTGTCTTCTTGGTTAGTATTTACTCAGCTAAATATTCTGAAAGGAATATACTGGATTCTTTGGACTGTCTTTCTGCCCTATTGAATGGTACAGGCTGTTCCTAGAAGCATCAGGAAATTGCGCCTCAGACAGGTCACTGAACTGGAGGTAGTCGAATTAGATAGATGGGGAGTACGGGCTCAGAAGAGCAAGATGGTGAAAATGAAGGCCATTTGCTCTGGAGCTTAACTATCCCCGGCAAATGGGTGGGGCTCAGTGAGTGCTTGCAGAGTGAATCCATGGGCGCTGCCTGCACCAGGGACCCTCTTATAACTGAGTCACTTTGTTTGTCAAATCACGAGGTCAGGGACCAACATTCTGATTTATCTTTTCTCTCCGCTTGCCCTAGCAGCATCCTGAACTTGCAATAGAGCCTCAGTCAATATATTGTAGAGTTAAACTGAGCAAGGCACTGTGGGCGTGACAGACACCATGACCCACAATTCACCTGTCAGATGCCCAGGGCATCCTGCTGGTGTCCTGACCACTCTAGGCCTGGAGGAGACCCATAGGAAAATGAAAAAGCCTTAGCCACGGAACCCCACTTCTTACTGTCTAGGTGGCCTTCACTGTCTCCTTATTCCCACCACCTGTTTTATCATCAGCGAAGGAAGGACTGGGACAAGATGACTCCTTTTCAAGGGCCTGTCTCGGCCCTAACACAGGACTCAGGGGTCAGAGCTGGGATCTGCCGGGGACCCTTTCTCTGCCCTGGATCAGCGGTTTGATTGGCAAAGGCACTCGGTCCATCCTAAGCTCTACAACCTGTCACGGTTGTCGAGACACCCTCAGGTTTGAAATCGCTGAGAATGCACCTCAGGGTCAAGGGCAGGGGAAAGGCGCGGGCTTTAGTCCAGGGGTCCTGGGCAGATTCCCCGACTGGTGACTAACTGCAGAACTCGGGCAAGTTGTGAACCTCTCCAGGACTCAGTTTCGCCACCCCTAAGATGGGGGCAACAGTGACACCTACCTGACCAGCTGTGGTGAGGATTAAAAGATGTTACGCTGTAGATACACTTGCTCGGTGACGGGGAATGGTGTCACGGTTTCCTGATGGCGTCCACACACTGGAGAAACTGTTTAGCCTTCTTTAGCCTCATCCGGGCCTGGCTTCCCTTGCCCTCTGGCTACGTGCTTGCCTGTCTGTCAGAGACACAGCTCGCTCCTCCCCTTCCTGGGCTCAGGGCGTTGAACCGTCTCACAGTCTCATGAACCTATGTTGCGTCTATGTTTACCCTCGGTGCTCAGGTTTTCGTCCCAAATCCTATTATTCTGCTACAGAAGGTAGTTTGGGTAGGTGGGATCGGTGGGGTATGTCTCTCTAACTCTCTCATTCTCGGGGAATAATGTAGTATTTTTTCCTAATAGTTGGATATAAGAAAAAATATATTCATGAATGTATGCACACACACAATTGTGGACAGGATTTCTGAATCAGCAGGCACAGACAGACACTTCCCTGAGGGACTAGACCTTTTGTCTGATTTCTCTAGGAATCCCACAGATGGATCCTCATTTACGACATGTGTCCTCCCTCACAGGTACCTTGCTGAGGACCCTGGGGACATGGGGTGCCCTGAGTTTTAGACCAAGGGAGGTCTTGGCCTGGTAGATGCTTCATTCTTGGAAGAACTCAAAAGAGGTAGAAGATTTGGTCCCCAAGAATGAATAATTTGGCTGGGGAGACAAGACGTACATAAATCAAATCACTTGAGAAAGATGTATCTAAAATACACTTTAAAAAGGGAAGATCAAACTCCCATTTCTATATTTCAAGAAGGTAGACACTGAGCATCCGAGGACAGCATCACAGAGGAGGTCGGCGCTGAGCGCGCCTGGAGGAAAGGAAGGGCTGGAGTCGGGGAAGGAGAGTGGCGGAGGGCTCTAGGGTCCGGGAATGACCGGGGCGTGGCCCTGGAGGCGGACAGCAGTGGGAATGCCAACGGTGGAGGGGTGGTGGGGGTGCAGAAGGGGCTCCCCTGTTGTGTTGGGGGCAGTGAGATCCCAGTGTGTCTATGTTGTGAACAGGCAGACGCAGAACTTTCTGGAAGGGGTGGGGGAGGCAGAGAAAGGAAGAGGCTCTTCTAGAGCACTGTGGAGGCCTGAGATGGCGGGTGGGAGGGCCGGGGCTGCCCTCACTATGAAGGAGTGTCTGTAAGGCAGGAGGATCTTTCGTGCCCCAGGTTAACTGTGTAATTGCAAAGGCATGTGCCCCCGGTTTAGGGGGGAGATCGGGGTTCCATTTGTACAATACTGAGATGGTTGGCTGTAGATTTTGAGTGTTCCATGTTTAGGGATGATCATTGTTAACACTTGCATGAGTTATGGCCCCTGTCGTAAATTACCACAAAGTCAGTGGCTTGAAACAACAGAAATGTATTGCCTCGTGGTCATGGGGTTACGAGCCTAAATCAAGGTACGGGCGGGGCTGTGCTCCGTCTGGACGTGCTCGGGAGGAGTCCGCTCTTTGCCTCTTCCTGCTTCTGCTGGCTGCTGGGCCTGTAGCCGCATCCCTTCCGTCTCTGCCTCGTCTTTGCGTCGCCTTCTCCTCTGTGCGCCTCCTTTTCTGCCCTCAGTAAGGGTGCCTGCCACTGGGTTTAGGGCCACCCTAGGTCATCTACGGTGATCTTATCCCAAGAGACGTAACTCAAGTACATCTGCAGAAACTCTTTTTCCAAGTAAGTGGCACTCACAGTTCCAGGGATTAGGACACAGACATATCTTTTGGGGGCCACCATTCAGCCCCCTCTTGTAGGATGTTCTCCAAGGACGGTGCCTGAAGGGGGAGACAGTGTCCCCAAGGGGAGAAGAAACCGTGAGGCACAGAGGGGTCTTCCGGCGGAACGGCATCACACATTTCACCTGTGGCCTGTCCGGCGACAACTCTGACCCGTCAGACTCCACCGGAGTGGGCGCAAGGGCTGAGCACGGCGCTCAGCCCTTGCGCTGATATCATATTCAATAATTATCATAACATATATTACTTCCTTTTGGCTTCACAGCAAGGGCATGCACAAGGCCCTACCCTCCCTGGCTTACAGATCAGCAAACAGGAGCAGGGGCTCGTGATAACGCAGGGCTCTCAGCGACCCGCAGCAGGGCTGCTCCAGGCCACCAGGCCCCTCTCCAGTCATGTGCCCTCCCTCTACACTTGTCTGCACTCCCCAACTTTATTTCATCGTGCCAGCACTCACTCTCTCTGGCTGTCACTCACCCTTTTCTTTTTGAAAGACTTTATTTATTTTAGAGGGAGGCAAAGGGAGGGAGAAAGAGAGGGAGAGAAACATCGATGTACCAGGTAAACATCAATTGCTTGCCTCTTGCACGCCCCCAGCTGGGGACCTGGCCCACAACCCAGGCATGTGCCCTGACCAGGAATCGAACTGGCGACCTTCTGGTTCATGGGTCGATGCATGACCCACTGAGCCACACCAGTCAGGGCCGCCACTCGTTCTCAATACAGACAAATGTTTGAAAGGCTGGTGTGGCGGGCTGAGCAACAACCGTGGAACCAAAGTGCTTTACCCGCATTCCGTATGAGGGCACCTGTGCGTTAAAGTACATGTTAAGCTGGCAACTGAGCAGGGAGGTTAAGTTCACTGACTTCAGAGACAGACAGCCTGCTTCGGACTCCGGGCCGTCCTCTCACCTGCGCTGTGACCCTGCACAAGCCATTCTAGCTCTCCATGCCTTGGCTCCCTCATCTATCAAATGGGGGCCACAACAGTGCTCACCCTGGGTGTTGTCAGTGAGGATCAAATGCGTGTCTGCGTGTGTGTAAACATGCAGTGCTGACAACGGTTCTTTGTGCACAGTAAGCGCTATGTGCTGTTTACTTAAAAAGCAAAACCACAAAATAGCAGCAGGGAGCACGTGTTCGGTTCCTGTGGCGTCTGCACCGTGGCTCACGGGGGCCACGGGCTAGTGATATGGGCCCTTTGTAAGGACACAGAGCCCTTGGAGACATCAAAGCAGCAAGACACCTGGCTGTGCTGGGCATTCAGCCTTAGAATGGAGTCCGCTCTCAAAAGCTGGTGCCTCCTGGGTCCCAGCCAAGAATGTTTGCTCATAAAAATACCAAAAGGCAGGGAGGCTGGGCTTGAAGGCAGCCTGGCATTACAGACCCCAGAGCAGCTGGGCCACGGGCTTTGGGCCCGTACCACACCTGGGCACTGTGGTGGGCACCAGGGTGTCATAACTGCGGGGTGCGAGGCTGCCACCGTGACCTCGGCCCTGTTGGGCAGCCCTGGCCTTGAGTGGGACCTTGAGGTAGTTACCACCCAGAACACACTCACAGCCTGCTGTTTCTCCCCACAGGCCGATGCTGCTACCAGCTTTCTCAGGGCAGCAAGATCAGGTAACTTGGACAAAGCTTTGGATCACCTGCG
The DNA here is from genome assembly GCF_004126475.2 of Phyllostomus discolor. NCBI lineage: Eukaryota > Metazoa > Chordata > Mammalia > Chiroptera > Phyllostomidae > Phyllostomus > Phyllostomus discolor. Next base: position 70,021,197 of record NC_040913.2, read on the forward strand.
GAATGGGGTAGACATTAACACCTGTAACCAGGTAAGTGGGATGGGGACAGCGTGTGGTCTCTGAAGAGTGAGTGGCTCTTGCCTGATGCCGCTCCCGGAGAGTGTCAGTCCGCTTCTATTAACCTTTCCCCGGTGGCCTCAAAAGTCCCCAGCGGCTCCCGCCTGCTGAAGGCCCTAACCCTGGTGCTCACATCCCTGCCCCAGTCCAGGGCCCCACGGAGAAGGGCTGGTGCCTGAACAGTGTGGGCTGGCCCGGGCTCCATCCCCTGCGGCTTCTTCCCTTAGAAGTTGCCACCCGTCCCTGCTGTGGTCTTAGAATATGTGGTCTTTCAGAGGGGGCAGGAGGAAGGGCTTTGAAGTATGTTGTGTCAGCGGTGACATTAAATCTCCTTTGTCGGTCAGCAGCCTTTGAGGCTTCTCTGCAGGCAGAGCAGGAAACAGTGATGAGGACTGGCTCACGGGGGTTGACAAAGGCGGGCTGGCTCAGGTGCAGAACCAATGTGGTTGGAATGGCTTCTCTGGAGGTTTCTGCCGCCGAGTCACAGGGGCTTGGTTTCTGGAGGGGTGGTAAGGAAACGGAATGCACGCCGGACTGATCGGAGGGCAGAGTCAGACCCGAGGTTGGGAATTGACCCAACAGAGAGGAAATCACCCCCTAGAAAAAGAAGAGGGGTGTGGCTTTGGCTTCTGGGTAGGATGACTTCCGTGGGTTTTTGCTGGCCCATGAAGTTGTTCAGGTGCACATGCTAATTCAGTTTCCAATGTACAATAAATTTACTGTGACTTTTTTTTTACCATTTTAACCATTTAAAAATTGTTTTAAATTGTGGCGAAATACACATAGAATCTAGCATCTTAACCATTTTTAAGCATACAGTTATGAATGTATGAATGTACTGGCATTACATATTGTAATTACAATATGTACTGGCACTATATATTTTAGTGAAACCGTCACCACCCTCCATCCAGAGAACTCTTTTCATCCTACAAAACTGACAGTCTGCACCCACTAAGCAACAATAGCCCAGTCCTGCTCCCCACCCCCTGCTGACCCCAGCCCCTGGCAACCACCCCAATTTCCATCTATGAATCTGACTAGTACCCTAAGCACCCTGTGTAAGTGGAAGCACACAGTATTTGTCCTTTTGCAACTGGCTTACTTAACATTGGTTCATCCATGTTGCAGGGGCTGCATGAGGTTTGCAGACCAGCAGGGTCAGATTCCAGGAGTGCAGGTTAACTTTCCCACTGGCAATGTGTCTCTGTCCCTCTGCCCCCTGCTTAAAATGCAAAATACCACTTGCTGTCTCTCCCAGGGCCAAGACCCCACTTGGATTCGGTTGGTCTTCTGTGGAGTAAATTCACCACTAAAAGATCAGAGGGGAGGGAGCTGGTGGTATATAATGGGCAACCGAAGTAGGTGTGTGATATGAGGCAGGTGCCCATGGCAGTGAACTTCAGAGGGGAGGTGAAGCCTGTGGTCTGGACTCGAGGTTGCAGACTGGATGCGGAGGGGCAAGCCCTCCTCCTCTTCTTTGTCCTCTGCCCAAATATGCCAACGGGGACCTAGGACATTTCCCCCAAACGTGCAGAGCTAAAGGTTGGCATTTGGATAGCAGATTGAAACTGCAAACCCATTTCTTTCATGGGAAGAGGTGACTGGAGCTAAGTATGGGTGCCGAGTGAGAGTCCTGGAGGCTCAGGAGAGGGGGCTCAGGGGCCCCCTGAACTGCACCCCAGAAACAGCTGTAGGTCAAGTTGTTTTCACCCCTTCCCACCAGGTGAGGGAATGGTTCTCCTCCCCACTGGGGATGCGCTGCTGGCCGGAGAGGCCCGGCCCAGGCTCCCTTTGTGCAGACCGGGGCTGCAGAGATCCAGACGCACGCTTCTCCGCAGTGCAGTCTCCGACTGGGAGCACCAAACCTCAGGAGGCCTCCCAAGGGTTAAGATGCCAGCTCTCAAAGGAATGCATTTAGCAGAAATGGGGACAATTGAACGTTTATAAGCCTTGAGCCAGGGCTCATTTTCGGTGTGAAATTGGACGATGTTGGTGACACCTGGGGACCGGCTTTGTCCTGATTGGCCTCCTGTCGGTGAGGCCCTGGGGGCACCTGGCTTGTCCCTCTGCTGTCCCTCCTCAGAGCACTCCCTCGGTTCATCTCAGGCCTGGAGAGCAGTGGGCAGCCAGGGTGTATTTACACTTCACTGACACCACTGCCGATCGATGCTCCTCGGCTCAGTGCCAGTGGCAGGTCGCGCTTAGCCCCACTAGAGACTGAGGGGAGGCTCCGACCTCAGGCTGGGGGCTGCAGTCCTGGCTGAGACCAGCTCTTTCTTTCAAAGAGCGAACTGCTGCTAGCAAGGCAGTGAATGTCCGAGGGGAGCAAAAGTAAGGATTCTCTGCAGCACAAGGCCCCCTGCCGCGTGGGGAGTCCCCGCTCCCCACATCTTAGGCCCTGCTGGTCTTTGTCTTATGTTCCGTGCAGGAAGCTGGCTGCAGATGGGCTGCCTCTGGGGCTCCGGCGTTGCCGAGCCTCACTCTGGTTTTATAGGGCATTACGGCTTTTGCTCTTGAGTGAAAAGTGTGGGTAATGGGGGAAGGACTAGAGTAGCTGAATGTGCGTCCTCATTAAACACATTAGTGCACCCACCGGGACAATGGTGCTGTTTGATAATGTTGACAAGGCTAGCCTGTAATGGCCCGGAAGACTTCCTTTCTCTAAAAGCATTCATTCATTGTTTTGAGAAGATGAAAACAGGCTCTTGTCCTGGGGTCACGGCTGGAAGATGTGTTTTGGCTTGAATCTTTTGAGCTGGTGGACTGTGATAGCAGTAATACAGCCAGTGCTGATCCTTACATAAGTAACACACTTTCAAGTAGTATGTTTTGTGGAAAGAATGTGTGCTGCTCGCCTTAATAGGAAGCAATTACTCTAAGTGGTGTGAAAAGAGGAGCTCTTGGCTTACGTAAGAGACATCTGAATATCCAGGGCAGTTTCCTTCCTGCACAGATTATGTCTACTCATTTTTATCATCTTCATCGTCATTATTACGTTTATAGAAAAGAACAGATTCACACGCAAGGACACACGTACACCCCTGCATGCAGCAACGTCCTTCCGTGCACGCCAGCGTCTTTCATTGATTCAGGTGTTGTTCATGCTTCAGACCCATTGTCTTTTGCCCGTGTCCGCCTGCACGTCTCCACATGTGTGTGGAGTGCTGAGCTGTAGGGGTTTCATAGTAAAAGAAAAAGTCCTAGTCCTCAGTTCTCTGCAATGTAGTCCACTGCCAATGAGAGCTGTTGATCGAATAGCCACATAAGTAGGTATGTAAGCCAAACTATGTTAGGCACTGTGAAGGAGAGGAATAGAATTTTATGATAATACGCGAGAGAGACTTGACCTAGGGTCGGAGGTCAGAGAAGGCTACTGTGTGGAAGAGATAGTTGAGCTAAGGGATGAGTAGGAGTGAATGAGGTGAAGGAAGGGAAGGACATTCTAATCACAGGGAACGGCCTGTGCAAAGTCCCTGAGGCAGGGAAAGCACAGAGAGTTCCAGGAAGGCTAGGGTGGCTGCAGTGCTGGGAGCAAGAAGGACCAGATAGGGCTGGAGAGGTGAAGTTGGGGTCGAGCTGGACCTTATATTGCAGGCAAGGGCAATAGTCACAATAGTCTACAACTGGGACGGCGAGCCCGAGGCCCGAGCAGTGTGGGTGTGCGTGTTTGTGCACAGTGCGTGCACAGGGGTGTGCCTGCCCGCTGCTCCTACTGTTAATCCTATAGTTGCTGACTGGAGGAAAGATCTGGGTGAGGGGACAGAGTGGCCAGAAGCAGCAGCAGTTGGCCCTGGGGGAGGTGGAGGGCGGTACTTCTGAGCTCCAAGAGGAATGAACCAAGAGGAATGAAGGCATTTCTGCATTCAACAGCCTGTGTAGTGTTTCTTGGTAGAATATCCATGCTGCTTACAGAAGCCGTGTTCACAGTTCTGGTCTTTATCTTGAGAGCAGAGGGAAGCGGACCGCAGATTCAGGCACAGGTGTGATGTGGTCAGAGGTGTGCTTCAAAGGGCCACACTGGCTAGTGTGCAGAAGACACCTGGGAGGGCCCAGAGGTGGATATGGGGGCCAGTGTTAAGACTGTTACAGTGGTCCAGGGGGAAACATCAGGCCTCTGGGTAAAGATTGTGGGTGTGGAGATGGAGCCAGGTGCACGGGCCTCGGTGTTGAATTGGATGGGGGAGGGGAGTGGGGAGCCCTGAACTAAGAATGACTTCAGGTCCAGCTTACTCCAGAGGTGGAAGCACCATTCACTGTAACCCCGAGTGTGGGAGGGCACTCAGTGTGTGGATACAGGGTGAGGAGGAAAGAACAGGGTTGTGTGAGAGCCTCCTGAGGTCTTTGAGGAATCGAAGTGAAGATATATATAAAAGAAATTGGATCTTTGAGCCAGGAACTTAGATAAGAGGTCCAACCCAAAGATAGATATTTGGAAGTCATTCAGCATTCGAGGAAGGCAGATGCTGGCATTGGCTGATGAAAACCGGGATGAGAGGCATGTTGCATATCACCCCACCAGTGCCTCTGGGAGATCACTCCACATGTATTTATTAAGCACCTACTTTGTGCCAGCTACTTTTCCAGGCACTGAGCAAGACAGACAAAATAGACAGAGGCTGTGCTCTCGTGCCAGCCACGTGCAGTAAAGAAGACAGACGTAACCGAGAAGATGAAATACAGAATGTCAGCTAATGAGAAGTACCATGGATGAGAACAATGTTTTAATGGGGTGGCTACGGAAGGCCTCTCCAAGGACACCACTTACGAGAGGCCTGAGAGAAGTAAACGAGACTGTGTGGTTTCTGGGGGAGAGCACTCCTGGAAGAGCGGGAAGATGTGGGAAAGGCCCCGGGGGCAGCAGGAAGCTGGGTTTGTCTGGGGAGCAGCAAGGAGAACCATGGGGCTGCAGGGGGATGGCGAGAGGGGACCTGGTAGGCAGGGAGGGGGAGAAACTTCCAGAACCAAACCGTGAAGGGCTCCCAGGCCATGACTCAGACTCGGATTTTACTGTAGGGGTGGTGGGGAGCCAGTGGAAGGTAGTACACAACAGATGCTCCATCTGATGTAGATTTTTTTAAAAACGTTTTATTTTATTTTTTAGGTATTGGGGAAGGGAGGGAAAGAGAAAGAGAGAGAAACATCAATGTGCAGAGAAACATTGATTAATTGCCTCTCACACGCCCCCAACCAAAGACCTGGCCCACACCCCAGGCATGTGCCCTAACTGGGAATTGAACCAGTGGCCTTTTGGTTTGCGGGATGGTGCCCAATCCACTGAGCTATACCAGTCAGAGGTCTGATGTACATTTTAAGTGATCACCTGGGTGCTGTGTGGAGAGTAGTGTTGGGGCCCAGGGACAGAAGCAGGGAGATGGGTCAGGTGGCTGAAGCCGTGGACCAGGTAGGTCCCAGTGGTGGCTCTGAATAAGGGGCCCGTGGAGGTGGTGGAGCAGAGGGCTTGCCTCCCTGGGGTTGCTGTGTTGTCACCCTGGCCACGGCGGTCTCAGTGTACACAGCACGGGGACGTGCAGGGACCAGGGGCTCTTTAGTCAGCCCGGGGCCGTGTCTCTCTCGCCATGGCAAGAACCATGTGGCAGTGGGATGATTATTTCTAATCTCAGCTCAAAAGCCACTGCGAAGACATTCCTGACCCCCAGAGCCCGAAGTCGTCTCTGCCTTTGCAATTCACTGCTCAGCCCTCCCTTGCCGCTGGACCACGTCCTGCCGTGTAGCGTGGCGATGCTGAGCACGTCTTCTCCGTCCCTGTAGACGCTGAGGGTGAAGTCCATGACTGCTCATTCCTCACAGCACCCAGATTAGGGCCTGCCACAGTGGGTGCTCGGTGCTCATTTGACTACATGCTTGTGAAGACATTCCTGACCCCCAGAGCCTGAAGTCATCGCCATCTTTGCAGTCGTCACTGCTCAGCCCTCCCGTGCAGCTCGGTCACGTCCCGCCACGCAACATGGTGATGTTGAATAATTATGCGCATTCCAGTATCAGCTTCATATATTCCATCTCCAGAATGACTGCTGGATTACTTAATCAAATGAAAATATTGTATTATGGAGGCCATAGCAATTAAAAAACACTTTCTGCAGTGAACTCACTGACCTTGCACACTTACCAGTTAGCCAAGTAAAAAGGGAACCGCGGAGAAGGCTGACGGCCTCTGCTCTCCTGAGCTCCTACCGTTGTTGAGTCAACAGGGATGCACCCCCGGGCACCTCGAACTGTAACGCTGGGGGCCAGAGACCCCATTACTGTAGTGTCTGTCCTCTTCCTGTAATGCTAGCAAACACTGGCTCACTGGCCTTCCTCATGAGAAAGCTACTCGAGACTCCAGGAGAAGAGTGCACACCAAAGAGAGAAGCCTCGCTGTCTGTGGTGCTGGCATGAGGCAGGGAGTCAGCAGACGCTCCTCGGGGCTGTCCCGGGCACCCCTGCCCCCGCAGCCTGCCTTACTGTCTCCGCAGCACTCTCTGCTACCTGACTTAAGATGCACCTGTGTTTCTCTTATGTTTCTCTGTCTTTTCCACTAGAATGTAGGCACCTCAGGGGAGAGGACTTGGTTTTATTCAATGCTCTTTGTCAGGCCTCTGCCTGGCATGCAATAGGTGCTCTTCAGTTCTGTCAGTAGATGTTAAGCCTGCTGTTACCGCTAATGATGAGAGCTCGCGCACTTGACGTTCAGGCCCTGGAGTAACTTGATCCAAGCACTATCACTTTTAAGAGCACGGCGAAAGAGGCATTCGCAGGTTAAGGACTGTGGTTCGGATTCTGGCACAGGCCCCGCCCCTCGAGTATGTGGTGATATCGGCTGCAGTATCCAGAAGCCCAGCCACCTGAGCATTCACAAAAACAGAAACGACTTCCAGTCCTAAAGCACAGCCAGCGAAGGCGCGTGAGGCCGTGCTAGTCCCGCGGATGTTCCCTAAGTTTCCACCTTTCACGCGTCCTCTGTCACCGCTGGGTCCTTGTTTATCTTAAAAGTAAAGGGTTTGGGGCATTTCAAATAAATGGGGTACCTGTAACAACAGTTCCTGCTGCAGAGTAATCTTTTCTACAGAAACCAAATACCAAGTGTTTTGATCAGGATTTCTTGGGCTCTGGCAATTGCGATAGTTGCTACCTTTCCAAATTACAGAATCTTAGAGCTCAGTGGTCATGGCATTCAGTGCCCTCACTGCACCTCAGGAGGCTGAGGTCTAGGGGTTTCTTCTGAGTATCGTCTGAGCTTTATGACTTTGGCTCTGATGAGATGTGCTTATGAAGACCACCTAAACTTTCTCTGCTCATTTACTTATTCCACAAACAGGTATTGAGCACTTATAAGGACCCAAGCACCTTGCTAGAGACTAAATTCACTTATCCCCTGATCTCAAAGAACTCAGAGGCCGGTAAAGGAGTCCAGCATGTACATAGAAGGACAGAAACTCTGGGTTACAAGTGCCATGCGGAATAAACATAGAGGATGTTTTTGTTCATTTAGTCTGTGATTCAACAAATATTTATTAAGCTGCTTGAATGTGCCACGTGCTGGCTGCTCAACACTGAATAACTCCCAGCGCCTCCTCTCACACTGCTTCTGGTCTGGGGTGGTGGCCGAGATGCTGAATGCTCGGAGAAGAGCTTTGAAGGGATAGTAGCAGTTTGCCAGGTAGAGAACTGGGGAGAGGAAAATGCAGCAGAAGGAACAGACTGGGAAGGCAGGAGCGGTGAAGGTCACAGGCAGCCAGGAGTTCAGTGAGGTAGGGGTACACGGAAAAGAGGGAGGAGGTCAGGCTGCGGAGGTCATGTCTAGGTCAGTGTAGATAGAGAACTTGTTACTTTTCTGTGTCATCTCCTTTTTCTTAGGAACTACGAAAGGCATAGAAGTGGCATGCATCCATGTAGTTTCCTAATTTTACCTGTACCCTCAAACTCACGCAGAAAGCCTCCTTAATATGGCAATATGTTAATATTAAGCCTTCTGGAATCTGGCTGTCTTGTTGAGGCCCTGGAATAGCAATGAAGGAGAAGAAGAAGATATTACTGCAGCCCCCCACACGGGAAGGTCGTGGTCTGTGGTGGGCAGTTAAACAAGAGAAGCAACTGGATGCCCCATGTCTGGTGCCATGGATTCTTCTGAAGTTCTTACTAGAAAAGTATTAGTGAAGAAGACGGAACTCTAAAACCCCTATCTCTGAGTTACTTTACATAGGTAAACTACTTCTGCATTTCAGCAGAAACAAGCTGTCTCATGTTCATCCTGCTAATCAGAGTGACCGACCAGTCTACAGTCTTCAAGGAAGCTGATTCCACGTCACGAGTCAGAGTGATCCACTGTGTTTAATAATCCCAGATCCCAGTCCTACAGTGTCTTTGCTTTCCAGAGCCCTTCCCCAGGCACGGCCACTTTTAGTGCTCACGCCGCCTGTGAGGTGGACACACAGGACACGTGAGGTCAGTGAGACTCAGAGAGGTGAAGTCTTCCTGAACCCGAGGCTGGGTCTCCCAACTCGCAGCTGGAGTCTCCACACTGCACCCTGCAGGCGGACTTGAGACTTGCAGCAAAGCCCTTTCGTCCTCTGGGGGACCGCCCTGGTACTGGTCTCATTTCCCCTCCCTTCTTGAAGAAGGGAGAGTTAACTGACTGTCTCATTTACATAAAGATGTGCATTTGTAGTGACAACGGGGACATCTCTGGAATCCCCGGGGACGAGGTAAAGAGTGAAGGGCATCCTCAGAATGACCTGGAACCCGTTGCAAGGAAAATGCACCCTCCACACTCCCCTTTATGGTTGATCGCTGTGGCTGGACCACTCGTGGACCAGCTGTGATAGCCCTACTCTTGGGAGACTGAGAAAAAAGGTGGTACTACATGGGCCAGGTGGCATGAATGTGCACCAGTTCTGCAGAATCTGTGGAGCACACGCCGTGTGCCAGTCCCCATGCCGGGATCTGAGACAGAAAGGTGAGGGAAACACAGAACCCGAGACAGTCCTGTCTGTGAAAGACACAGACACAGGAGCAGATAAATGCCATTCCATCTGATGAAGGGCCTTGCTACAGCTATTGCTGAGTGCCATGGGAGCGTGGTTGAAAGCAGTTTACTTTTGGGGCCAGAAACAGGCTATGGTGTGCTGAAGAGAGACAGGAAAAGACACAGAGGAAAATGACATTTGATGTCATCTTGAAAATTGCCTCTCTGGTTATTAGAGGAAATGCTAAACCCAGTTTCCACGCTTTCTGATTGAAATAGACCACGCGCACAAATTTGCCTGGGATTATGTACTTTGATTGCAGATTCTTTGATATAAACTTTTTTGGTCATTTTTGACAAGCATGTCTGTGATTTTAATTGTTTTGTCATTTTTTAAGGATTTTATTTATTTATTTATGGAGAGGGAAGGGAGGGAGAAAGAGAGAGAGAGACAGAGAGAGAGAGAGGGGGGGGGGGCGGGGAGAGAAACATCAATGTGTGGTTGCTGGGGGCTGTGGCCTGCAACCCAAGCATGTACCCTGACTGGGAATCAAACTTGCGACACTTTGGTTCACAGTCCACACTCAATCCACTGAGCTACGTCAGCCAGGGCTGTTTTGTCATTTTTAATTTAACAATACAACTAATACATGGTAGTTATTTAAAAATTCATACTATGCAGAAATACTTGTATATAGTCTTCTGTAAGTCTTCCTCTATGCCCCAAATCTCTGTGAACAGGTTGGTATGAATCTGGTCTTACCTTTTTCTACACATTTTCTACATGCATATCTTAATTGTTCTCTGAGAGCTGTTACATTGTTTTATTCTGGAATTGTGGAATGAAGAGGAAGCTAGGAGATAAGGCAGTTGTAACATTTTGAAAACACAAAGACTGAGGCCCTGCCCTGACCTGTGTGGCTCCGTGGGTGGGGCATCCTGCAAAGCCAAAGGTCACCGGTTCTACTGGTCAGGGCACATGCCTGGGTTACTGGTTCAGTCTGTGGTCTGGGTGCTTTTGGTTGGGACACAGAGGCAACCAGTCCATGTTTTTCTCACTCTCTTTCTCCCTCCCTTCCCCTCTCTCTAAAAACAAAAAGAAAAAAGAAAAAGATTGAGGCCTAAGGATGTGAAGTGATGGGTCAGGAGAACAGTTTAGAGGCCTCAGTTCCTTATCTACTGTTCTTTGCTCTGAACCCCACTGCCCTGCTTCCAAAGGTCTGGCTCTTCTCCTCTTTTTAAAGAAATGCCAAGATCTCGGACATAGAAACCGTTTCTAGTCCACAGGAGATATTCTTAGCTGCTGAGCTGAACCTCCGAGTCCCATTCTCTCATTAACTTGAGCTCGCACTTCCTCCAGGCTCCCAGAGGGCCCCACCGCCTGCGGCTGATCTGCTCTGAGCCAGGGGACTTCACTGAGCATGGAGGCTGTGCAGGGTTTTTATCGAGAGTAGAGAGGTGATCCGGGGTTGATTCATCTCCTCGCATAGCTCTGAAATAGTTGTGGGTTTCTTTCTTTTCTTTTAAAGATAATGAAAAGGATTAGGGTGTTCTTCCTCCTCATGAATATCTAGTAAACTATGAGTCTTAAGAGCTACCTGGGTAGCGGCAGTAAATTTAGATTGCAATAGAACAGAGAGGGAAAGTGCTTAGAGCCTGTCTTGTTCTTTTCCACCTGCGTCACTTTCTTTCTCTCCGAGTTTGTCCTTCCCTCCCTGTTTCTGTTCTTAATCTGCTTTCCCCATCCCTGGGCAAGAGGCAGGTTGGCAAGGGAGATAAGGTATGCTTTCTGCTAGGGCTACGGCAGTTGCTTCAGGTCTGTGTGGCTCCTCCTCTGTTAGATTCCAGGATCGTGTATTTTTAGCAGACCCAGCCCACCACGCAGTGTCTCGGGAGCCCTGTGAGATCTGGGTCAGAAGGAGGCTGCAGGTGGGATGGCCCGGCAGAACCCGCCACCTGCCCTCTGATAGAGGCTTCCCCGTCCACCGGTTCCCACCTGTGTCTGGGGGCTGCTCTCCGGTCATTGGTCATCGTTCGGTGGCACGCCAGGGTTTTTACTCTAGAATAATCTCTGAAGTCTGGAGGGCTCACGCCTCCCCTCATCAGATACGAGGGCTGTGCACGCTCAGCCCCTCGCACTGGCCCTGAGTGCTCAGATGCCGTCCTCTGCTCCCGCAGCCAGAGCCCCGAGGTTCAGCCCTGCTTCTGCTTCTCCAGCAGCCTCTCCCACCACCACTCACTCCGACCTCCACTTTCTTTTTCAAAAATTCAGAGTTTTGAACCTATAAAAACACTGCAAAAGAATTTCACATCTCCTTCACCCATATTTTCTAATTTTCTATTACAATTTTACTGCATTTGCTCTATCTACTTGCCTACCTGCCTATCTATCATATATACTATACCTAACATGATTCCCATCACCCCCAAACATTTCAGTGTGCGCCACCCGAAAGCAAGGACACTTTCCCTCATAACCACCCTAAAAGCCTCCCAGTCAGGAAATCAACAGTGATGTAACACAACCATCCACAGACCCCATTAACATTTTGCCAACTGTCCCCACAATTAGAAAGTGTTCTCCTGTCCTTTCTTTCCCCCTCCATCCTTTAACCCTTCTTTCCTGCCCCTCCCACCCTGTGTTCCTTCTCCATCTCCAACTCCATCATCTCCATCATCTCTGTCTCCATCACCCCTGTCTCCATCTGCATCTCCATCTCCATCATCTCGAATCGTCTCTGTCCCAGGAGTCTATCCAGAACACACTTTGTATTTAGTTGTCTGTCTCACTAGTCTCCTTCAACACGAAACACTTCCTCCATCTTTGCCTGCCCCTCGTGTTTTTGACAGTCTTCCATTCTGTAATCTGAATCTCAGCTGTGTCTGCTGATGTTTTCTTATGACTGGACTAAGTGCATTTTTGGTTGGAATACCGCAGAAACTACACTCCTGGTAATATTAACCCTGATCACCTGGTGAAGTTGCTGTCTACCAGGTTTTTCTACTGTAAAATCACCAATTTTTCCCTTTGTAGTTTATCAGTGTTTTTTGGGGTGAGGGACTATTCTGATGTCATGCCAATACCCTGTTTCCTCATCAGACTTCCGGCCGCCAGCATTGGCACAGGTTTATGTCTTCTGCCTGTATTAACTACCACGATGAGGTTCCAAAGGGGGATTCTCCATCCCCATCTTTTCCTGCACATTTATTAGCTGGCATTCTACTGAAGGATAAGCTTTTCCTCCTCCCTCAAGATTTATTTTGTTCATATTTATTTTTACCCATACAGACTTGTGGAATTTTACTGTATTTGATGGGTAGTAATCTCATGTTCTCATGATTTATGTTGACATTCAAAGCTAAATTAGGCCCTTTCAATAATCTGGCTTCTTTGTTCTTTGACCTGTCCTCATCATTCTTTGATGAGGACATTCTTTCCTCACCTTCTTACCTTTTGTACCAAATGGCACAAGTTGTCCCAGGGTCATTTTGTGCTTTCCCCAACCCAGCCCTGGATCAGCCACTTTTCCTAGGATGGTATTTAGACACCAAAATCTTGCCACTCGATGTGCCCGTTGCTACTGGTTGCTGCATGCCCCTGTGTGTCTGCACACAGCTGTAACTATTTCTACATCTATCTATCTATCTATCTATCTATATAGATAGATAGATAGATAATCCACAGCAGCATGCCATCATTTCCAATTCTAGTCCAGCACCTCAAGGTTATTTCTAGCCTTTTCTCTTTCCAGGTTTGTAAATCCCTGCTCACAGTGGAAAGGCTGACTCCCACTGATTTGTGTCATGTTCTACAGACTTATTTGTGTGCTTGTGTAACAATCCCCTGACCACACCGGAGTAGCCCTCCTCTTTCTCACACACCAGACACACTCCGACAGAGCCTCTGCAGGGCACTGCTTCTGGGTCACTGCCCTGCTTCCTCGGATGCCTGTATCTCCAAGCTGGGAGGGGAGGGGAGGAAAGGGACTGGAGGAAAAGAGAAGGTGGGAAAACTTCCGTTCACTTTCGGTGTCATTTCATTTGGGGCTGAAAATTTAATGCAGACAATTTGGGGAAAGAAATCAGAATTTATGTTGTTGTAGTAGTGTTTTTGAAGGCTGCCTAATTCATTTCCTCATCTAGTGGCCCTGTGTGACAGTGTCTCCCTCTTTCCCTGCCCATCATCTCTTGCTTGGACATCACCTCCTCTGCCTTCCTTGGTTTCCATGGTCTGCACTTATTTTTCCTTCCCTCACTGTTTCTCTCTTTCCCATGAATTTCAGGGTTTGGAATAGGAACGGCAATCATTTCAATCCTTTGTTTTTCTCCCTCCGTAAGCTCTGCTTAATTCTTATTTGGCACTCTGCTTCAGGGCTGTAGACTTGCAAATGTATAATGTAAGTGATCTTGCTCCACAAATGTGAATCAATAATAGAGCAAAGCTAGAGGCTATGAATGTACAGGCTAGTTGTTACTCAGGGAATTAAACTTCCATAACCTAGAGTATAATACTTATCTTCTCTTGACAGAACAAACTAAAAGAGAATCCTGACTGAATAGGAAATGGGAAATTATATGTAAAAACCTAGGTATATGACCCTCCACATATACATCCTTGTCCTTTTATTATGGGCAAGATCTTCTGATTGGCTGTTTACTGACCACATGGGCAACCTGGAGTGTTGCATGAAGGCCAAATTACCTAGAAGTCCTTCTCCTGCCCCTCTCTTTTTGTTTACTCTTGGGTCCTTAGACTTCTTGGCTTTCTCTGCCACTGCCCTTGGCTTATTCTTCCCAGGACTCTAGTGCTTTCCTTTCGCATGAAAACTTCACGGCCTGTGCTCCACTGCCTGCGAGCCTGGCACAGTGGCAGCCAGCTAATCTGATGAACTAAACCCATGGCACGGTAGTAGGTGTTTATGAATAAAAAGATGATACTTTCTAGATACTACATTAGCACATTAGCTTAAGCCTCTGGAAATGCAGTGCTTAACTCGAAGGAAGGGGCAGGGGACTGAAAGAGTGAGTTTCGGGGTGTGGGGTGGGAAGGGGCCCGTGAGCCTCGAGGCCCTCAGGACCCAGCTGGGGGCTGCCAGGTCTGTGCAGCCGCGTCTGCAGGTAAAATGAGTGGCTGCGAGAAAAGGGACGGAAGGGGCGTGTGTCCACCCGAGAATGTGAGCAACAGCAATTTATGTCCTTGCCATTTCCAGAGACGCACAGGACCTTAGGGTCACACATCCTTTGTGTTTGAAACCATCCTCCGCTCCGGGCAGGATGAGAGTTAAATTCCCTATACGTGTCTACTGTATTCGTACATTTAGTAACAATTAGTGTAATTGGGGCGATCGGTGATGCTAAACAGAGGAATAATTTCCTGAGAACAAATGTCTGGAATTGTGTATTTTGCCAATGGAATTTCTCACAGTTGGTACAAGAAAATACTCCAAATTAAATCATTCAAGCTGAATATGACTTTTTTTCCTTCTTTTTAAAAATGTTGAAACAAACGCAGCCTGGCTGCGATCTCCTCCTCTTCTCAGACAGATTGTCTCTCAGAAAAACCCTCCAAATTGACATTTTACCTGAAAAAGAGCAAAGGCAGATGACAGGCTCCAGGTGTATGCTTGGCAATAATATTTTTGCAAAAACAAAAAAGGGCCTTGAAGGGTTGTCTGCGGTACTAGAGCCGTGAGAAACGCGATCACGTGGGGCCGTTGGCCTCAGAGGCTGTGTCAGGGGCGTGTCGGATGTAAAAGCTTCCAAGGGCCTTGCTCCCACCGTGACATGGGGAAAGGCTGGAAGTTCTACAAAATTCTAGTTTTTCCTCGTCCTGTCAGGGGGCTGAGGTGGTAGAGCCACCGAGGTAACTGGATTCCAAGGAGAAGGCCTCGGCCTCTGCTTTGGCAGAGCACAGCAGAGGGAGGTGGTGCTGCACAAGCCAAAACTCTTAGAGGCCAGTGTGGGCCCAGGTGCCTGTGACGAGCTTCTGCCAGGGGCTCCAGAGAAACACGGGGGTGGGTCAGGGGACCAGAGGGAGCCTCCCCTGGCGGCTGTGGCGGTGGGGAAAGAACAGACAGAGCTGCGCCTGCTTCCCCGGGCTCTTCCCTCGGGAGAAGTGACAGGAAGCCCTCTCTCACCTTCAGGCCGCCGGCAGAAATTCATTCTGCGTGGGGAGGAGTAGAAACAAAGGACACCGCGGAGATCCGGTGCCGCTGCAGGAAAGGTAGAGGCGACCCGGTCTGGCCCCGGGCGAGGGCAGGATCCCACCAGAATAAGGAGGGCGTGCTCCTCTGCTGCTGCTGGAGGGAGGCAAGGCCCTTCCACCCCAGACCAAGTACAGAGACGAGGCAGGCTTTGCTGCCACTGAGGCGAGGGGAAAGAATTCGAAAACAAAAGCAACCCCAAATCCTACTTTTGAGGTCCAGGCAACAGCCTGCCAAAGACTGAATCTGGGCCGGGACCCAAAGAACTGCACTCCCCGGCCTGCTCAGCGCCTGTGACAAGGAAGAGCACACTGCTGCTGGGAGAGGGGCGAGCGCGTGGAGAAAGACCCTGTTCGTGGCGCAGCCATGCAGGGGTGGCTGAAAGCCGACAGGAAGTTGAGAACTCAGAAAAACCCTTTGTCGCCCAGCTCCTACTCCAGGCCCAAGGTAATAGCAGCCTACCTGCAGAGGAATCTGAAGGCTGTGGTGCATTGATGGTGACAACAAAACCCAGACCTAGGTCAACTCTTGACTGGATTGACTCGGCTCCCCCCACCCCTGCCATGCTCAACATCCCAAAAGAAGAGGCATGTCCATTTCGCTGCATAAACGCTCTTTTCTTCGGTCTCTGTTGCTCTTCTATGCGTAATGTCTGGCATTCGATTAAAAATTACAGCCCACACATGAGAAAAAAAATTGTCATCAAGAGACAAAACAATCAACAGAACCAAGCTCAGAGGTGACCCGGATGTTGGAATTATCAGATGGACTTTCAAATAACTGTGATTAACATGTTAAAGGATCTAGTGGGAATAGTGGACAGCATTCATGAACAGATGGGGACTTCCAGAAGAGAAATGGAAATGATAAGAAAGAGTCAAGCAAATTGCTAGGAATAGAAAAAGAAAACATTTCCTTGGCGACAAGGAATTTCTTCAATGGGCTCCTCAGTAGACTGGACACAGCCGAGGGAAGAATCAAAGAAGTTGAAGATCAGTCACGAGAAATGGTCAAAATGGAAAGAAAGCAGAAAAAAAGAGTGGGGAGAGAAAAGCAGAACAGAGCGGCCAAGAGCGGTGGGATACTATCAGCTAGTGTAACGTAAGTGGAGTTGGAGACCCAGAAGGGGGGAGTGTTCAGGAAGAGGAATCTGGCAAGCTGGTGTTTTTCTGAGAAAGGCATATGGTTATGAAATGGCCACAACTAGTTATTGCTTTGCTCCCCTGCTTCCAATTTAGCGGAAGCATTAACTCTCATATTCCTCTACCTCCTTCTTGCTTGTCTTCTACACCCATTTATCTGGGGGGAGAGATGTGTGGTTCCCTGTCCCCACAGTGCCCCGCAGCAGTCTGTGTGCCATTCGGCTGTGAAAGTTACATGAAATAGATGACAAGGTGCAAAGCAAGATTCAGCAGCTTGCTTTTTAGCAAACAATTTAACTAAAGCAGAACACACAGATCTTAGCTTTGAAGGGGCGATCTATTTATATAGTTCATCTCTGTTTATACTTATAGCTAAGAACAAATAGCTCACGGAACTTAACACCCCTTGACCCTTCTTATTTTATCAATCAAACCTGCTTTAGAAGAGAAAGTACGAAATACGGCATTTGTTCACGAAACACTCCTTGGGTCCCGTAAGTGGTCTCCCGTACAGACCAGCTCTGCATCTGCTAGGATAACTATACCAGCTCCTCAGTGGACGTGTGCACTACATCGGTTTCCTGGCAGTCAGTGGTGTCGGCTGCTGGCTGGGGACCAGCCATCCTCCCGCCGAGGCCAGTTGCTGGAGAAAGCTGCTGCAGTGGGTTTGGATGCTGTGTATCTCTTGAAGTCAGAGGCTTCCTGGAAGAAGGAGGAAGGCACTTGATGAGGATATCTGGAAGAACCGTTTCTAACATTTTGCCTCATGGGTTTAGAATTTAAACTCAGACACTGGCTACTCGCGTTGCCATTGGTAATGACCTTACGGCACTGGCTGTGCACAGGCTGCCTTGTAAAAGCCTTCGTGAACCTTCCCTGACCTTGACAGAGCAACTTCTTTCTCCTCTGTGCTACTTCTAGTCTGATACATGCCATGTGGGGCATTTTCACATGGTTTTGCGTTTATTTTTAATGCATCTGTTTCCTCTACTCAAGTGAGTTCTTTAAGGCTGAGAGTGTGTCTTTGATTCAGCTCCAGCCTGGCACAGAACAGGTTCTCAGTAAACGTTTGCTCGGATTAAGTAAACACTCAGCATGAGCCGACTGCAACTGTAGTTATATTGAGACAAATGGTTGTCATACATGTTCCTGTGTGACTCTGTCTGCATTACATTCCTGGGTTTCTCCCACACAGCTGTCATCGCTGTGCCAAAGGGGCTTGCTCTGTGGCTCTGAGGAGGGCCTTGGGTTCAGATCGCCACCATAAGAGACTTGTCAGCATCAATAACTTAGGGTGACTATGCTGAAAGCAAACAAATTTAAAACAAAATGAGAAAAATTAAAAATCATAAAAAAGGAAGAGATCCTCGAACCAGGATTGGGATGGGAGCGGAGTGAAATTGTTAGAGACGCAGATCTGCTTAGACGGTCCCTTTTGTGCTAAAGAACGTCGCCTTCTGCCAAGCGTGTGGCTTTGAGAGGGAGGCATGTGACACGGGGAGAGGAGAAGGGCTTTCGGGGGACCAGAACTGTGACCCCGGTGAGCAGCTCCAGCAGCGGAGGCCAGACTCCTGCGGATGACGACTGTGACGGAGCGTCAGCTCTAAGCCGCCTGGTAATAAACAAGGGGAAATGTGCTTTCACCGCAGGGTGAAAAGAAGCACCCCAGTTCCTAGGGGGAAACGCCCCCCTTCGCTGGGAAACCCAGGTCGGTCCTATACGTGGCTGTGCCCCAGAAAGGCTCTGTGAGCTTAGCTCATCACTTGACTACTCTGCCCCTGATTTCCTCAGCAGTCAGGGTCTCTAACACCGCTCTCGACTCCAGCATTCCCTGCGCAGGCAGTGTGTCCAGAATCCCCCTGGACTGAGACTCTCACACCGGCTCCCAGCAGCAGGGCCAGCCACCCAGGGCAGCAGCAGTAAACCAGAGGTGTCTCCCTTCTAGACTTGCCAGTTTCCCTGCTTGGAGGCATTTGGGGCCAACAGATGCTCGTGGAGGGTGATTGTGCAGCGCACGCACGTGAGCACGAAAACCCCCAGCCAGCACCCGCCACACTTGCTGCAGCCACAGCTGAGTCCCCTGCGATAAGCCCACCGCGGCAGCTGCTGCGGCTCCCACAGCCACCCCAATTCCCGAGTGATGGCAGGGTGCCTGCGCTCAGCTCCAGGACTTCCAGATAAGGCACCTTGCAGCTCTCAGCACAGACCTGAGGGGGTTGAGGGAATGGGGGGTAGAGCTGAGGACAAAGAATCGTAAGGAGTGGCTCCCAGAGCACAGTCACATGGCAAATTGCTTTTCAGTGAATTTGTGTTTTGCAAACTGATTTGAGGAAACTGGTTTCCTTCAGGCCAACGCTCTTCCCCCTCCCCAGACTCCTGTTCTAACAGACCGCTGTCTGGCCTTCAATCACTTTCTCCCTTTCTGTTATCAAAACCGGCTCTGACCTAGATTTTATCAGATAAGCTCATTCACACTGGGGTGTGAATGATTTACACTGCTTGGGACCCTACATTTAATGGTGTTCGAAATCTGCAAGAGGAGGAAATCTAAAGGAGATTTTCAGGCATTTGCATGGGGAAACATTGGTGGAGGGACCCTCTCATCTACCACCCCCAACCCTTCTCCCCTCACCCCCACACACCTTGGGGAGGCTGGCTGTGCTGATAAGCAAGCATTTGGCCAATTAAACTCTGTGTGTTTGGAATGGGGGCCGGTGCTGATCTAAATTGGATGTAGGTGAAGTTCCCTTCGGAGCCCACTCTTGTCTTTGGTATCCATGGCACCTGTTATGTTTACCCTGTGGGAGGATCCAAGGCAAAGAGAGTTGTATACACCTCCCATTCTCCCACCATGGATGGGGTACCTGCCCTGCATCTCTAACTTAGTAATTACCTGTTACTTTCCTCTGCTGGTTTCAGTTAAGCAATGGGACTAATCTGTTGAGGGTCAGTGCATTTCCATTCCTGGTAGAATATTTGGGTTTAACAGGAGTCTCCTGGAAATGATGCCCTGACACAAAGGGCAGGTAGGAATTCCAGGAACCCATGCTGGGGCTGCGGAGGTGCTTCAGGGCAGGTGAGTCAGGGGCCCTCAAATCACACCATCAAGAGCCAAGCCCCTCCATCTTGGTGGCCAGGGTTCCTTCCTTCTTTCTTTCTCCTTTCTTTCTTTTTATTTTTTACTTCTCATTGAATTTATCGGGGTGACATTGGTTAATAAAATTGTACAGGTTTCAGGTGTACAGTTCTATAATACATCATCTGAATTTTCTATTGTGTGTTCGCCACCCCAAGTCAAGTCTCCTTCCATCACCATTTATCCCCCCACACCGTACCCTATTCTCCCTCCCCTGGACCCTCATCTTTCTGTCTGGCCATCACCACGCTGTGGTCTGTGTGGCCAGGGTGTTTCTCCTTAGCCAGAGCCTGTGGTGGCCTTGGGACGCCCCCTGGGAAGGAGGGAAGGGAGAAGGGGTGACACTCGCAGATGGGGAAGGAGGAGGAGGGGAACAGGGCGCAAATGTTGGGGATGGAGACTGCTTAGTGACTGAAACCATTTCCTGCGTGGAGCCAAGACCTACTCCTCCGCTGGAAATGAAATTTAGTTCATCGACATTAGTTCTGTCATGTTGTCAGAGTAATTTGTGGCTCTAAGTAGCACTCCGAAGTCAGCCTTTGCCAGAAAGTTTGAAAGTGTGTGTGTGGGCCAGACGACCAGGAGGGAGAGAGTGACAAGGGAAACACAGCGCGGGCGCAGCCATGGCGGGGCCAGCGGAGTGGGGGCTTTCACTGGTGAGCGAGAGTTCTGCTTTTGCGGACGGGTGACTGGGCACAGAAAATGTTTGTTCCATTTTTTCCTTTTCCTAAAATGTAACTGTCAGTTTTGGTCACATTTGAAATGGCAAGGTGGCAGCGAAGCTATTTTCATACAGATTCTTCCAGTGAGGAAATCTTAGCTGGGGGCTGGTGGTATTTAGTTTTCATACGCTCTCCTTTCAAAGGGTATTATTTCACTAGATATACCTCTAGCTCTGCACATGTTCGGGAGGCACTGGTGTTGCCTCTTTCCTTTCTCTGGTGGCTGCTATGAAAATGGACCAGGGGTTTGAAGCTACTCGGTTTCAATTTAGTGGAGACTGAAAGCCCAGGCAAGATCTGAATTTCAAGGTCACCCATTGGCTTTGTGAGAGCTTCCCACACTCAGTTCATGTCCAGGGGGCGGTGGTCTTGTTGTCACCCCCTTCCCCTGCTCTCCTGTTCCCTGACGCCCTCACGGAGGAGCTGCCCAGAGAGGCTGGACTGGCTCTGCTCAGTGCTTGGACTGATGCCACCCCTCCGGCTCTGCCTTTCCGGCCCTTTGCAGGGAAGAGACCCTGTTGCAGCCAGTGGGAGCCGAGGGTGTGCAGCCCCACTAACCACGCCTTCCCGCCTCTCTGCTTCTTACAGAATGGGCTGAACGGCCTGCACCTGGCCTCTAAAGAGGGCCATGTGAAGATGGTGGTTGAACTCCTGCACAAAGAAATCATCCTCGAAACGACAACCAAGGTACGTCCCTCAGGGATGGGGAAGCCTTACATGAACATTCAAGTGTGGGGGTCCATCGCATACTGTCGCAAACCCTGGCCCAGAGAACAGCCCTTCCTCGGTGCGCTGTGTTTGCGTGCTTCTGAGTTTCTGTTGTCTCTACAGTCATTTCCTGGCCCTGGCAGTCCCCGAAGTCACCTGAAAACACGGGACCCTGTTTCTACGAAGCTTCAGTAGGCCTTTGCCTTATCCTTATCACGAGACCATAAATCTGAAAACGAGCCCCTTTTTCTGGTGGCCTCGTGCTTCTTCGGGGTCCTTGACTCGAACACAGGGACTGAGAGCGCTGTCCACTCCAGTCAGGTGCCTCGGGCCCAGATCCCGAGATACTTCGTACCCGGCGGCCTTAAGCAACAATGTAGCCTGCGAGGAGCCCCCACTTCCTCATCTGCAAGAGGGAGATTATAATACCTAGTGGCAGGAATGGCGTGAAAATCAAATGAGACAGTGCAGTGTATGTAGTGTGGTGTATGTAGTGCACAGTGCAGTGTATGGAACGCCTGGCCCCCAGGAAGGAAGCGGTGCACACTGGTGACTGCGTTGTTCCCGAGGGCTGCAGAGGGGTCCGGGTCCCTCTCACCTGCCCTTCTGCTCCAGCAAGCCTCTCTCAGTCGGCCCCAGCCCCGTCCCCTCTGCGGGCCGACCGCCGTGGACAGGAGGCGCTGGGCAGAGGCTGAGTGGCACCTCTCCCAGCCGTCTGTTTCTCCCCGCTGCAGTGGACTGCAGACACCAGGGGCCTGCGTCCAGAGCCAGAGCCACAAAACAAACGCACCCACAGGCTGCCAACGCCGTGTTATTTCTCACATACGTGCATCTTCTTTGTTCATTAAGCAGGAGGCAGCGTCACTGAAACACAAAACTAAGCAAAAAAAAAAAAATTGCCTCTGTTTATTCACTAGACTCCTGTTTCCTCTTCCTTCCTCTGTGGCTTCCTGTGGTTTTCCTCTCGGGCTTGTCCCTCCAGCCTCTTCTTTGCCGCTTGCTATTTACTAAACTTGGCCCCCTGTCAGCCTCAATTTCAGTTCCAGGCAGCAAACATGTTGCCGCCTCTCCAGAACCGGGGAGAACACTACACAGAGAACAGATATAATTTATGGTTATGAAGTGCACCACCAAAATATTATGAAGGTAGAATCATCTCTTGAGGTAAAATTCTGTAATTTTCATGTCATTTCCCGGAGGTGAAAAGATCTCACAGGTAAAACAGACGGAACCGCGTTTTCTGAGTGTCTGTGGGCATCCTCCTCTAACGCCACGACAGACACCAGCTGCTCCTCCCCTGCCCCTTCCGCGGGTGAAGGGACGTGGGGACGCTGCCTCCTGACGCTCTCACCTGCCTGGCTGCGAGCGAGCGGCGTGCCATCTGACAGGTGCTGCGTGGGCCGGGGCGGCGTTCCTCCCCCGGCCCTCCCCCGAGAGCTGCACAGACGTTCCGCTGCCGCACTGCCACTCCTTCAAGTTTTCCCCTTCGATTGTTATTTTGCAAATGCTTGGTGCATCTCTGTTATTTATAGGAATGTTATAAGCCAGCCGCGTTTCTGAGTGCCATCTGGGGGCGGGGAGAAAAGGTGACACTGAGACTGTGGGCCAAGGAGGAGTCATGGCAGACTGGGGAGTTGTATCAGGGCTCGAAAGTCTGAGGAAGACTTTAAAAAAGAATAAAAAGCCCAAACCGATGTAGTTTTCTCAACTGCGCTTAGAAATTTTAAAAGCACAAAAGAAATGCATTCTCTTCCCATTCGGCCATCTCCATCACTTAGAGGCCAGAGCTCAGTATCCAAACTGAGGGTGAGATACAGCTGGAATCCCTCCACCCGCAATCACCGGGCACCTACTGCAGCCATCCTTCCTTCCACGAGCTCTGGGATCCCTGGAAATGCAGACATTGGGTCTGGGTGGGTCAAATAGAGCAAAGAAGTCTTTCCTGCTGAGGGAGGGGCGGAGACACCAGAGGCCCACAACCCCTCTCCCTGTGACTCCTGACCTTCTTGAGGCTTACTGTGTGTGTGTGTGTGTGTGTGTGTGTGTGGATGGGGAGGGGACTCTGCTTCCCATGCTTCCCAGGGTCTTCCCTTGGCTTTCATTCATCACCAGTGCTGCTCTCAGGCCGGACCTAGCAGATGGCCTGGCCGAGATCCCCAGGCAGGGCGGGCTCCACATCTGACTGGCTTCCCTTCACAAGGTTTAGACGGGGAGAGCGCTGGCATAGACTGAATTCAGGCAGGAAGGGGCAGGTGCCAGAGATGTTCAACACAGCTTCTGGAGGGCGAGGGGCCTGGGTCTCAGCTCTCTGTCTCTGAACCTCCACGTCCCTCCTGGCGTCCGACACACACGTGCTCAGTGTGTGAGGAACAAGGGAATGGACCCGTGCCCCTCCTCCTTCCAGATGGAGAGCTTGGAGTTCTGAGTCCTGGTTACCAGACAAGGTTCTGGTGCCAGCTGCCCTGTTCCACTTTGTACTGCAAGCGAGTTGGACCCAAGTGCCAAGGCCTCTAAAGGCAGGCTCTTTGGACTTCTATGAACAATTACTAATTAGCATCTGAACACTCATTTCTGGCACTTAATCTTGATGGAGATTTGAGGAGAACCCTTTTGTTTATCAAGGGAGACTTGAGGAGATATCACAAAGGCTCAGGAGGCCGCAGGCCACGCTTCAGATGAGGAGACCCAAGCCCCTTCTGGCCCCCAGGGCACCTTGGGTGGGGCCACTCCCTCGCCTGTGGGTGCTCGGGGTGGTGGTGACCCGGTGGCCACAGAGCTTGGGCCCCGTGCTGCTCAGTTCTGCCTGTGCCCACCAGGGACCCTGTTCTCCCAGGCGTCAGAGGACCAGAGCACATGCAGTGGGTTTGAAGTCCCTGTTAAAACCACACACCATCTGAACTAGAAAGAAACAAGGTCGTTTGAGATCTCGGCTCTTCCAGTAGCGGAGGGACAGATGGGTCCAGCTGTGGGCCCATTTCCTCCCACCTGGCCTGTCCTGCCCGCCTCTCACTGAGCCTGGGTCCCCTGGGGTCGAGTAGGTGAGTCATCCTTGGGGAACTGGCCTTCCCGCCTCAGGACATCCAGGAGGCAGGGAGGGGCCAGGCAAGGAGGCTCCTGGAACAGAAGAGGCCCTCTAGACCCGACCCTGCCGAGGAATTACTGTTAAATTCCTGAATGAATCCGGATAAGAAAGGCTGAATGTGACATTCACCTTCTCAGAACCTGGCTGGTTTCTTAGTCTCTGTTGTCAGCTCTCAGCTTTTAAAAAGTTTACTGTAAAACAAACATGTCTCTCATTTTCTTCCACTGTTTATTCTTTCTGACTTTTCTCTCTTATTCGGTGAACGCTTGCTCGTAAGATTTACCTACTAATATTTCAAATATTTTCTTTGTATTTTCATTTGCCAGATTTTATTCTATTAATTTCCACCTATACTATCATATTTTTCTTCTTTTCCTTGCATGCATTACATAGTTCACATATTATCACATAGTTACATATTATCTCTGAACTCCTTTATAATGTCTACCCTTTTTTTTCTGCTTGGCACTTTTCTCACTCTCTTCTTCTCTCAATCCTTCTGTCCACTTGGGTCCAGCTTTTGCTCAGTGGGTGTCACCGTAACAGTGTGCAGGGTGCTGAGCCCGTGGCATCTCCAGGCCTCCTCTTCTGCAGCGCTCCAGGCTCCCTGGGGGCTCCTCATGGTCCTGCGGAGTTACAGGTTGGGAGATGCTGGAAGTCCAAAGAAGGCCGGCTTGCCTGGCCAACCCTTAGTGTGGGTCCTGAGCAACACTGTCTGTTAGCAGGTGACGAGATCTTGCACCTCCTAGCCACAGATTAGTGCCTTTGACATTAGTTTTCATGGAGAACAGGAAGAAGTTCCCTCTTGAGCTTTCAGCACTATCTCGAGATGTACCGTGGGTCACGTGTGCTGCCCACCCGCTCTGACTGCGAAGAAAGCCACTGCGTACCCCAGACAGCATCCCCGCTCCTGTACCTTCACCAGCCGCCCATGCAGGCCCGGTGGGAAACCTCCTCTCCTTCCTCCCCCATGTGTTTCAGAAAGGGAACACGGCTCTGCACATCGCCGCCCTCGCCGGCCAGGACGAGGTGGTCCGGGAGCTGGTCAACTATGGCGCCAACGTCAATGCCCAGTCGCAGGTGATGGCTCTGTCTGGCCCCTGCTCTCCAGGGCTCTGCCTCTCCTCCTCACCCGTGCACCTGTCACACCGGGGGCACGTTGGCTACTGAGCAGTACACACGTTGTGTAGCTGAGTCTAGAGTTATCCGTGTTGTGTCTCCAAGCAGCGAAGAAGCCATCTTTGTTATTTTTTCACACTTCTGCACGTTCTAAGCATGATGTGGTTAGTCGTGTGGGCCTCGTCCCTGCTCAGTAAACCAGCCAAATAATATATTCATTGTTGGCTAAAATGGGGAGAGAAGCTGTATATTTGCTGGGACATGGGGAGTGAAAGCAGAGGGGAAGTGGGTGAGTGAGGCTGATCGATGGCAGGGAGGGGCAGGAACAGACTTCCGTGGAGTGTCGCCCCCACCTGGTGGCGTTTTGTAATAACCCCACTGCACCATTTCAAAGGGCAACATGTGTTTGTACCTGGAGATGTGGGTGGGGTATTGGCCTGTGGGCCAGGTGAAAACAGGATGTGGAGAGAGCCTCATGCCCTCGAGTTGAGAGAATTGTGCACGGGTTTTAGCATCTCTCACTTCTGGGGGAGAATTGCAATGCCTTTTTCTCTTGGTTTACAGAAAGGCTTCACACCCCTGTACATGGCAGCACAAGAGAATCACTTAGAAGTGGTTAAGTTCTTACTGGAGAATGGAGCTAATCAGAACGTAGCCACAGAAGTGAGTACCTGGGGAAACGGCCTCCATGCCCGAGGTCTCCAGGGGCAGGACAAGGTTGTGGGGGGGGCGCGTGTTCCTGGGGCTCAGCCTGAGGCACAGCGTGTGTCACGATTCATGTGAAGTGGCATCGAGGGCTCTCGGCCTGCAGGTCACTGCCCTCATCCTGGCTGCTGTCGGCTCTGCCAGGCAGTGACAGACAGAGTCATGGGTCTTGAGAAATGCCCAGACACATAGCAGGGAAATGACATCAGAGTCTAGCATGTCACTCGCACCGTAACCCACACTGCCCACACTGACTGCTGGACCGGGGGCAGGGAGGGGGTGGTGCTGTGTGGTTGACAAGCCCGCGCTGGACCTTAGTGACGAAGGCTCTTGCCATGAACTCAGTCTGCACCTTGGACAAGTCACTTGGATCCTGAGTTGTGTCATTGTTGAAGTGATAAAGTTGAAGTTCAAGCTCAGGCTTCTCTTGAGCTTCAACACTATAAGACAACAATTACATGATTCTGTTATTCTGCTTAGCCAGTTCGTGGGGTCCGGGCATACAACTGAGGGAATTCATAGGACTAACCCACAATCAAATTCTCAGTGCCTGATGCGGTTTCTAGCTTTTGGCAGGTGTTCAATAATATTCGTGAAATGAATAAATGAACACTCGTTTGCCACGTTTAAGGCGCTGTCCTGGCCCCAGCAGATGGGGTGAGAGGAGGGTAGGAAAAGAAACTCGAGGCAGTAAAATGCTTCCCCTACACTCGGTCAGACCAGGAACACATTCTAAAGGGAAGTTAAATAAGGGCTCAGGAAAAACTGCTGTAGGTTCTGTGAGGCGGCAGAGAGGGAGGGCAGGGCCAAGAGAGGCTTCTGGGAGGAGGGGCACCCAAGCGGAGCTTGAGGACAGCAGGGCCTTGAAGCGCAGAGAGCTGGAGGCCGAGGGCTGGGCAGTCACGAGAGCCCTGAGGTGTGAAGGTGGGTGTCCTGGCTTGAGCAAAGCCAGTGGTCAGTTACGGTCACAGCAAACTGATCATTCCTCCTCCCCTCTGGCCAGGATGGCTTCACTCCTCTGGCCGTGGCTCTGCAGCAGGGCCACGAGAATGTGGTGGCCCACCTCATTAACTACGGGACGAAAGGGAAGGTGCGCCTCCCCGCCCTGCACATCGCGGCCCGCAACGATGACACCCGGACAGCTGCGGTGCTTCTGCAGAACGACCCCAACCCAGACGTGCTTTCCAAGGTGAGGGCAGCCCGATGGAGGAACGGGAGAGTTCTCCAGACCGCAGAGACCTGCGGGTCACACAGGCACCATCGGTCCCCAGTAACTTCCCCGAGCCCTGGCCCAGGCCAGAGATGGTGCTGCCCGTGCACATGCGGCACTGGCCCCCCAGTGCCTGCAGTCCCCACTGGGACATGTAAGGGCTCCACTTTGAGTCCTTGGTGGACACCGAGAAAAATGTGCCTGGCATGGAGCAGGGAAGGCCCTTGCCACTCCAGGCCACCCAGGAGAGTGTCCAGGAGGGCAGGACGGGTCTCTGGCCCAGTGAAACCTGGGAATCCCAGCAGGCGGTGCTCCAGAATTTTATCCCACCCTCCCTTCCTGGCTGCCCCCTGGTGGAGGGTCATCCCAGGGGCCTGGATAGCTAGTGCTCCGGACGTGCTGTGTAATGTTTCGAGTTGCTGCTGATCCACACTCTCTAAGGTTAGGCTGTTCATTTGTTGTCTCACGGTGGGAATGGACTCACACTGGTTTTTCTCAGAGTCCCCCCCACCCCACGGTCACTGGAATTGGCCTGGAAGGTGCTGACTTGGTGACATATGGCCTGAGGTTATGGGGCAGAAAGATGACGATGGACCCAGCAAGGGGCCAGACATGGGGCTTGCCTCTGACTGAACAGCAGAGTCATGGCACTCTTTTAGGGGGCTAAATTAAGGTCAGGGACCCCCCCACCCCTGGCCAGTGTGGCTCAGTTGGTTGGGTGTCGTCCCTCAAGGCAGAAGATCACCTATTCGATTCCTGTTCAGGTCACATGCCTGTGTTACCAGTTAGGTCCCCAGTTGGGTTGTGTATGAGAGAAAACCAGTAGATGTTTCTCTCCCTCTCTTCCTTCCTTCCCCTCTCTCTCTGAAAAAAAAAAAAATCAAATCATAGATCCCCCATTCCACTTTTCATGAAGTAATTAAAACCTCCCGTAAGTGAGCACTCAGATGAGGGGCCCTGCAGAGTTGGGGGAAGGCCGGCCTGTGGTTTGTCCGCAGGAACCACGAAACCGAGAACGCGGGTCACTCGGAGGCAGTGCCTAGCTTTTTTGTGTGTGTATAGGTTTTTGTATGGAGATAAGTTTTCTTCTTTTGTTGGTATTTTTAAAAATTAAATTGTTGGGATGACATTGGCTGATAAGATTACATAGGTTTCGAGCGTACATTTCTGTGATAGATGGTCTTCGTATCGCATTGCGAGCCCACCACCCAAAGTGAAGTCGTCTTCCGTCACCACGTGTTTGACCTGCTTACCCTTTACTGCCTCCCCACCCCCTGTCCCCTGGCAACCACCATGCTGTCCGTCATCGTGTCTGTGAGATCTTGTCTGTTTGTTTTCCCTGTTTGTTCACGTGGCTTTCAGTTTTCTATCCCAACTATGAATGAAATCTCATGGTTCTAAACTTTTCTCCGGCCGACTTATTTCACTTAGCGTGATATTCTCAAGGTCCATCTATGTTGTCACAAATGGCAGTGTTTCATCTTTGCTTATGGCTGAGTAGTATTTCATAGTAAAAATGTACCACATCTTTATCCAGTCATCTGTCAAAGGGCACTTTGGTTGTTTCCTTGTCTTGGCTGCTGTGAATGATGCCGCCACAAACATAGGGATGCATGTAGCTTTGCAGACAAATGTCTCACCTAGCGTTTGAATGTAGCTCATCGCAGACTCGCATGATACTTTCAGCAGGTGGTCTCATCAGTCCAAATCTGTTGCATGTATAGGGTCCTCCGGACCCACCCATGTCTTCAGAATCCTGGGCTGATTCTGAGATGCAAATGACAGTACATGGCATGTGACAAGTTGTTCCCCCTCTGTCGTGCCCCAGACAGGATTCACCCCCCTCCACATCGCAGCCCACTACGAGAACCTCAACGTGGCCCAGCTGCTCCTCAACAGGGGAGCCAGTGTCAACTTCACGCCACAGGTGAGGCTCTCTGGCAGACCTAGGACTCGGGGGTGTGCAGAATTGGGGTGCTCCCGCCTCTCCCATGGCAGCCTGATCCCCCCCGGACTGCAGACATGCCTGTGGGTGAGGTAGTCCTGGGCTCTATGAAGGCTCCTCGTTGGTGGGATTCCGATCACACGTCCCTCAGCCTCTGTTTGTCCCTTGCAGAGGAGGGACACCTGGAGGGCTGGGGGCTGGCGTTTTCCTAGCCCAGTCTGTTGACATGGGAGACCTGGGCTTGGCCAGCTCACTGTGATTAACCTCAGTGCTATTGTGTCCTTACATGTTTTGACATCTTCCTTGGGCAAGAAATGTCCTAATGATCGGCTTAATGTGGCTGTTAGTGCTGCCGTGGTTGCAGCGTGGGGGGCAGGGTGGGGGTGCGGTTGCAGCTGTGCTGTCCTTAGGAGCATGCCACGCCCTGACCGGCTCTGTCCCTCCCCTCCAGAACGGCATCACGCCACTGCACATCGCCTCCCGCCGGGGGAACGTGATCATGGTGCGGCTCCTGCTGGACCGCGGGGCCCAGATAGAAACAAGGACCAAGGTGGGTGCCGTGAGCTCCGTGGCAAGGCCAGGGGAGGGAGTTCTGCCTGCCACCCTAAGCCAGGGGATGGGGGGTGGGGTGGGGGAGGGGGCATTCTCAGTGACCAGCTGGTGACGGGCCTGTCGCCTCCAGGAGCAGCCCACAGCGGGAGCAGGGGGCAGCAGCAGACAGTAAGGGGATGGTGGTGGAATCCAGCTGGTCCTTCAGGAAGCATCGTGTTTCTGTGGCTGTAACAATGCTGGGGATGGTCTTCTCTCCAATGGCCTCTGATAGGTGCCTTTGGGGCTTTCTCTTTGTGACTCTGTTTTTTAAAGGATGAATTGACACCTCTCCACTGTGCAGCTCGGAATGGGCACGTGCGAATCTCAGAGATCCTGCTGGACCACGGGGCACCCATCCAAGCCAAAACCAAGGTGCGTGCTTCCTTTCCATGAACAGTATCTTTTCCACAGGGCCCCAGGTCAGGCCAACCTGGGGGCGAATCCCATTTCTGAGAAACAGTGACCCTAATACCACTAGCTGAGCCGGTGTGTGTGTGTGTGACTACCCCAGTGCCTGTCACACAGGAGCCCTAATTAGTATCTAGATCAGGGTCAGCAAAATTTTCTCTAAGGGCCAGACGGTAAATATTTTTAGGCTTTGCAGGCCGTGGTCTCTGTCTCAGTGATTCCACTTTGCCATTGGATAGCAGGAGAGCAACCATGCTTACTATGCAAATTAGTGGCTGTGTTCCAATAAAATTTTATTTACAAACACAGGCAGCAGGCCACATTTGACCCACAGGCTGTCGTTGCCCATAGCTTTAGATCAACCCTCGTCTATGTCACCCCGGCTCTGGAAGAGACAGGAGCTAAGCCCTTGGAAAATTTTCCAGACCCTGGGCCAGACTGGAGTAAAGTTAAAAAGAAAACAAAACAACTCTTTTCGGTGACCATCAGCAAGCCGAGCGAGGGCCCATCCTTCGGTTCTAAAATCAGGTCTTCCCGGAGCTGCAGGAGCCAGGCCACCCTGGTGCTGCCTGCAGGGCCTCCGGGCCCTTTGTCCCCTTTTCTGGGGTGAGGTTTCTGGAGGACATGCATTTAGAGAAGCAGAGCAGAAACCAGGCCCATTTGCGGCCACTCTGGAGGTTTCCTGTGAGAAGTCTCTGTCATAAAATGGTAGCAGGATTCAAACCGGAAAGCCACTTCATTCCCTGACCAATCGTCATGCGAGCCTTCTGCAGAGCTGTCTGTGCTTTGGGGCGTGATGTACAGCACCAGGCAGGCAGCGCAGGGGGGAGGTTTACATCTCGGGTGATGCTCGTCCGTGGCTGATTTGCTCTGTGCCTTTGAGGGTGTCTCTTGCTCTCTCTGTGCCTGTTTCCTCACCTGGAGAGCTCCACTCCTCCCTGTCCAGGCTGCCGGGATGACATCTTTGAAAATACATATAAAAGCAAAAAGATAAGTGAAGGTCTATTTGCTACTACCGATTACATTATTGCGTCAGGACATTCTCAGCATCTTCCCACAGAGGCCCTGTGTGCAGACTGACCAGCGTCCCAAGTTAGGAATGATTTTACATTGCCCGGAGTATTGGAATGGGGCTAAAAAGGGTAGATCTGAACATTCTTTACTGATAACTTTTTTCTTTTCCATTGGGAAATGTGGTGTGACCTTTTTAACATGCAGTGAGTGTCTGAACTGGGTTGGTGTGCTGGGGCTGAAGTCCCTGAGTCCCACCCACCGGGTGGCTTCAGCCACGCAAGGCTGCCGTCTGGCAGCTCTGGAGGCTGCAAGTGTGCAACCGGTGCCCGCAGGGCTGGTTCCTTCTGGGGGCTGAGCGGGAGGACCTGTTTCTGGCGGTTTGCTAGAAATTGTTGGCGTTCCCTGGCTTGTAAAAGCATCAGTCGCCCAGCTCTCTCCCGCACCTGCTCACGGCGTTTTCCGTGTGTGTGCCTGTGTCCAAACTTCTCCTTGTTATAAGACAGCGGTCGTATTGGAACAGGCCCCACACGGATGACCTCCTCTCGACTCACAACAGCCACATGACCCTGTTTCCAAATGAGGTCACCTGTCGAGGTCCTGGAGGTTAGAACTTCACCATGTGCATTTTGAGGGATCACAGTTCAACCATAACGTGCAAATCAGCTGTTGTGCAGCCCAACTGTGTTTCCCTCTTGCTGAAAATCCTCTTTCAATCATCACTCTCTAAAAGCCAAAGTCCGAGTTCCTTAGCTCATACATAGTCTTTTCATAGTGCGGCTCCTGCCTGCCGCTCCAGCCCCGCCCCACACCCCCATCACACGTGCCTCTCCTGCGTGTTTAACAGCACACAGGTCCCTGAGTCCCCTAGGACGACAGTCTCTGGCATGCACACACAGTTTCCGTTGCTGGGAGAGTCTTCCCCTTTCAGCTTCCTGGTGCCGTCCTCGCTCAAGGATCACCTCCTCCTGGAAGCCCTCTCTCCCTGTGTTCCTCTCCTCATTCTGGATCCACCCTCCTGTGTACCTCTGTGATTCAACTGTGATTTCCTTGATGTCATCGTACTGAATAGGAACAATGTATCTGTTACTGTGTCTTTTACCTACTAGTCTGCCAGCTTCCTTAGGCCAGAGATTGTCTGTTCTCTTCCGTTTCCCTGGAGCTTTACCCATACCTGATATACGTCAATCATTTAATTAACCTTTTTTGAATGAATGAGTCTCCTCTGTCTTTATTTTTTGAAAAGATTTCATTTATTTATTTTTAGAGAGAGGGAAAGAGAGGGGGAAAGAGAGGGAAACATCAATTGTGGTTGCCTCTTGAGTGCCCCCTACTGGGGACCTGGCCCACAACCCAGGAGTGTGCCCTGACTGGGAATTGAACTGGCGACCCTTTGGTTTGCAGGCCAGCGCTAAATCCACTGAACCACAACAGCCATGGTTGTCTTTAATTTTTAAAAATAAATTGCTACCTAAGAAACAGCGAGGATCCTTAACAAAATTTATTTTATCCTCACCTAAGGACATGCTTTTGACTTTAGAGAGAGGGGAAGGGGGAGAGAGAGGGAGAGAAACATCAATGTAAGTGAGAAACATAGAGCAGGTGCCTCTCATATGTGCCTTAAATGGGGTCCAAACCTGCAACCTAGGTATGTGCCCTGACCGGGAATCAAACCCACAGCCTTCCAGTTTATGGGATAATACTCTAACCAGCTAAGCCGCACTGGCCAGGGCCACTTAACAAAATTTTTAAGTGATATGTATTTGTTAGGAGCCAAGAACAGAGGGATTCCGAGTTCCATTTTATCATCACTCATTCATTCCAACCACATTGATTAGGACTGTGCTACGTGCATTACATGCAAGTGCAGAGCACTGTGGGCACGTGAGAGACACCAGGGGTGGTCCCTGAGCTTAAAAAGCTTGTGGGTAAGGAGAGAAGATGCACACACCTGACAGGTTTCCTATGAATAAGGTCCCAGTGAGTGGTCCAGAAAAGAAAAGTCTAGGGTGGTCGGGAAGAGGTGGGCCTGGCTGGAGCTGGCTGCGTGGCCAGGGCGAGGTGGGAAGGAAGAGAGCAGTCCAGTCAGAGCCCTGCGTGAGCACCGAGGCCAGCGCGAACTCGGGAGCCACCCCGAGCACCGTGTGGGGAAGACGCAGAGAGTGCGGTTGGGGTCATCGCCCCGAATCACTGCGTTCCATCTCCAGAAGCCTTTGTGACTACTTGTTTTCTCCTTCCTCACCCAGAACGGCTTGTCCCCCATTCACATGGCGGCTCAGGGAGACCACCTCGACTGTGTCCGACTTCTGCTGCAATACAACGCGGAGATAGATGACATCACCCTGGACCACCTGACCCCACTCCACGTGGCAGCCCACTGTGGCCATCACAGGGTGGCCAAGGTCCTTTTGGATAAAGGGGCCAAACCCAACTCCAGAGCCCTGGTGAGTGGGAGGCTATTGGAGCAGGTGCCAGAGGGGCAAGGGCCGAGGTGGGACAGGACCAGGGCTGCAGGGCTGGGCCTTGTGCGACGGGCACCAGCTGGCACCTGGCTCTACTTCCGAGACTCAGGAAGGTGTCGGTGCGTGTGAAGGCTCCTGAGGCGTGGCATTACACAGGCAGGACCGGAGCCCCTAAAGACTGTGGCCCCCAGCAACAGGCCGAGGTCAGGGAGGGTTTGGGCCCAGGAGACCCGGCTCTGGAAGCAGCGCTCATGGTGTGCACCTGGGGTGGGGGTGCCACTCCATCTGAGCCAGGCCCAGAGCTGAAGGACAGTGGGTTCCTAGAGACTGCCTCGCTCTTTTATCTGCTTTGCGGGCGAGTGAAATGGCCTGAGCTAAGCATCCTTCCTCTGCTGAGAGGCTTAGAGTGTTCATGCTGCTCATGTAGAGGTGAGTTCAGGCCTAAAGCCAGTCCCCTCCTGTGTGGGTCAGGGACTTGGTGGGGCCGGAGCTCTGCACAGAGCCTGACCATGGCCACCGTCTCCCTCTGCCCCTTCCCAGGGGAAGAGACTTCAGCAGCAAAATAGCCCCGGCGACCGCAAGGGTGGCTCATTCATTCGCCCAGAAAGCTGCCGTCGAGCTCTTCCCACGCACCAGGCACTGAGCTAAGGCAGTCTGAGCTCCCGGCCTCAGCACTGTTGCCGTGTCGAGCCTGGCATTCTTCTGTCGCAGGGGCCTGGCCTGTGCCCTGTAGAATGTTTAGCGGCATCCCTGGCCTCTACCTGCCAGGTGCTGATGGCACTCCTTCTCAAGTTGTGACCATCAGAAATACCTCCAGACATTGCCAGAGGACCCTGAGCTGGGGTGGGGGGGCAAAATCTTTGAGAGCCACTGCTTTGGGGGCATAAAGTCCTGGAGAAACAAGCAGGCAGTCGGAAACAAGCACACAAACACCCCTGCCCTCGTGGGGTTCACCGTCTAGCATAGCACTTCAGAGCGGAGCTGATGTACAGAAATCCATTTTACTGAAAGTGATCGTCGGTTTCCAGGAAGAGGGAGCATGATTTGCTTCACAAAAGTACTCTTTATTGTAAATTTCCCCTGGAGGAAACTTTAAACAGCAGGCTCTTCTCGCACATCCAAAAATACGATTAAATTTTTAAAGCGGGTTTACAGACAACACGCTCAGGAGCACGCCTGGTGCACATGGCGAGAGCCACCTGCCTCTTCGGTGGTTTGCAGTAATTGACTTCTGGTTTGTGGGAAATCGCCGACGGGCTTGGGCAGAGGCTGCCGTTTAATCAGCAAGGCGGTCTGGGCGTTCGGTGGGCTGGTCCGTGAGTGCCTGTGTGTCTGTCTGTCTCCTTTGTGCGGGGCTGCAGAACGGCTTCACCCCCTTACACATCGCCTGCAAGAAGAACCACATCCGTGTCATGGAGCTGCTGCTGAAGACAGGGGCCTCCATCGACGCTGTCACCGAGGTAGGAGAGACTCTGCAGACTGGCGGGTGATCACCCTCATGGTCTTCCTCCAGCAGCCTCCTGGGGAGTAGCTCTTTGTAGCTACGTGTGGGCACCTGCCAGCCTAGACTGCTTCTAGGAACAAATCAGGGGTGACTAAGGCAAGGACATATGTGTCAAGTGTCAGGGCACTTTCCAAAATCAGATATAATTTTTTGAATGGTAAACGTGGGCAGAATCACGCTGTAGTGATTTGTTTCTCCTCTAACCCTTCTCCTGGAAATGAACCCCTCTCATTTAACTCCCTTCTCTTGGGAAACCATTCTGGAGCAGCTAGAAATAAGAAAGCCTTAACTACACCCGGGTGTCTCTTCCTTGGAGGAATGGGAAAGTCTCCCCTCTCCTCATTCCTCTCTGTCTGTTCCAGTCTGGCCTGACCCCTCTCCACGTGGCCTCCTTCATGGGGCACCTGCCCATCGTGAAGAACCTCCTGCAGCGGGGGGCGTCGCCCAACGTCTCCAACGTGGTAAGCCCATGGGCACAGCAAGGGCTCGTTCTCGGCACCAGGAGCTCAGAAGGGGAGCTTTCGCCAGTGATCCCCGGATCTCTCCTCGGACAGGAGTGCAATTCTCAGAATAGCAGAGGCTTCAGACTTGGGGAGACCGTCCTTATGTACGGACGCTTTTCCAGTAAAACTTGTCACACGTCTGTAAGTCTCGGGGGGTTATTTTGAACAATAACTTCGGAACTTCTGTAAGTGTTGTCTGGGAATACATTTGCATTTTTAAGCATTCACGAGCTCTGGGGTTTGCTTGCGAGTATACTTGGACACCTCCCCACCAACACACACACACACACACACACACACGCGCGTGCACGCATGCCCCAGGCATCAGCAGGCCAACAGCCACAAAAGCTGCGTGCTGGGGCAGCCCCACCTCTTAGACGGAAACCAGCCAAGCTTCTCCAGGCTCATACTCCGGAGCCCTGCGTGTGTCCTTTCAGAAACCCGGCATGTATTAACACATCTATAATTTTGTTATTTTACAGAAAGTGGAGACCCCGCTACACATGGCAGCCAGGGCAGGGCACACAGAAGTCGCCAAATATTTGCTCCAGAACAAAGCCAAAGTCAATGCCAAGGCCAAGGTGCGTGCTGGAGGCAGGAAGAATCCCAGGATGCAAGCAATTCAAGCTCAGTGAGGAGGAATCCATCCTCATTAGAAGCCCGGCTTGCAGTGCCAGCGGCACAGAGGTTCCCGGTCCGATGCACTGAGCACGCAGGCTCTGCTTTGCAGGGGCTCT
Source organism: Phyllostomus discolor (assembly GCF_004126475.2). Lineage (NCBI taxonomy): Eukaryota > Metazoa > Chordata > Mammalia > Chiroptera > Phyllostomidae > Phyllostomus > Phyllostomus discolor. The sequence goes on from NC_040913.2 coordinate 70,057,411, forward strand.
GCTCTGACGAGACCAGAGACAGCTTTGTGTCGGAGCTCTGTTTTCTTAGGATGAGGAACGGCCAAGCAGCACGGCCGGCCTGCGGTGTTTATGGGGCTGACAGGGTTTCACAGTGGTTAAGGTCTTAGTATAAGAAGAAAAGCAACTTTTTAAAGAAAGGGTGGCTGGTGAAAACCAGTCAGGAATGACTTGATCTGAAAACAGATGCTTCCCGCATGTTGTGAGTGAGTGAAGGGTCAGAATGGCTACTGAGTTTGCAGGCTGAACGGCTTTGGCCGAGAGGAGGCTTTCCTAGCTGTCAGGTGACAGTGGCTCTGTTAGGAGTTAGGACTCTGATTTCTGTTGGGGCCATGTGAGGGAGGCCCCGGGGGGTGTCCTAACGCAGACACCTCACCCGCTACAGCCCTTCAGCATCGGGCATAGACAGGAAGGGGCAGGATGGGGTGAGAAGTCCCCTCGCCCCTTCAGTGGTTTAGACTCTCTAAGGACCCCAAAGCGGTGTTAAAGGGAAAGACAAGTGTCCGCTGAGGAGACTCAGGAGACAGTCATTTCCACCACAACTTATCGAGCGCCTATCACGTACCAAACACTGTGTGGAACTTCTGATACACAGCATCTGCTTGATCCGAACCATAGTCCTAGGGGCTCGATAGTATCATTCCCCTTTCACAGTTGGGAAGGCTGAGCCTTTGGGCAACTAAGTCGAAGTAGCGACTGACTCGAGGGGTTGTTGTAACAGACAGCACATGGGCTCCTGTAACTCAGAGATGTGATTTGAATTCCATCTCTTCATCTTACCAGCTGTGTGGCCTTGAGAACATCACTTAGCCTCTCTGGGCATCATCTTCCTCCTTTGTAAAGTGAAGCTTTGGATTAGGTAACCTTAGTACTGTCCCGTTCTTTTTCTTCTTTCCCCTGGGTTCCAGGATGACCAGACCCCACTTCACTGTGCAGCTCGCATTGGCCACACGAACATGGTGAAGCTCCTGCTGGAAAACAATGCCAACCCCAACCTGGCCACCACCGCCGGGCACACCCCCCTGACATTGCAGCCCGAGAGGGCCACGTGGAAACGCCCTGGCCCTTCTGGAAAAGGAAGCTCCCAGGCGTGCATGACCAAGGTACAGCCTTTCTCCTCTTGTTCCCCAGGTGACTGGCACGGGCTGGTCACTGCGGGGCCAGGGGCACAGGGCGTGCCTTCCCACCGCTCCCCTGTGCTGTCTCAGTTGTGCTGGGAGCAGCAGGGAGGGCCGGCACCCACAGGGCTTGCCACCGTCTGTGAGCCTGACATGCCGTTCGTTGTTCTGCCCCAGCGAGGCGGCGAGCTGCGGTTTCTCACTCACCCGTCAGCCTGCATCCACCTGTTTGGGAATCGCTATTAGCTCAGCACCAGCTCTAGACGAATCAGACAGGTTCTGAGATACAAGGAGGAGAAAGGCCTCAACCCCTGCCCTCAAGGGGCTAGTGATCGAATCAAAACAAAAGATGGTTTTAGGCTGGTCAGGAGGTGCGGTGGGTGGGTGGGACGGGGAAACCTGCTGAGGGCCAGACCTCGGTTTCCAGAGGGATCAGGGATGCTGTGCCTTGCGTGTGACTGGCGCCTCCCTGCCTGTGAAGGTGGTACCGGACACCCCCTTCGCCGTGGGCCCTTGCCCCAGGGGGACCGCTGAGGCTCCCCAGGGTTCTGACAGCCTGTGTTTCTCCTCAGAAAGGATTTACCCCTCTCCATGTGGCGGCCAAGTATGGGAAGGCTCGGGTGGCGGAGGTGCTGCTGGAACGGGACGCACATCCAAATGCCGCCGGGAAGGTGAGCTTGGACTTCCCTCCCTCTCTCGGGTCAGAAGCCAGAACAAAAGATAAACTCT